>NC_133170.1:71169469-71472500 GCF_040802235.1 Manis javanica | reverse complement strand
TGGAAGCAAAATTAGACCCATCGAGTGACTCTAAGATTCAAAACCAGTTGAGCCCTGAGCAGAGATAAGCCTGGAAAGACTTGGAAGACCTTGGTAATACGTTTCCCCTACTGTGCTTTCCTTTCCAAACCATCTTTTTATGGGCAAGGATTGCTTTTCATAACACACTGAAAATTATCAACCCTTACTTAGCCTAGGCAGAAACGCCAAAGACGCCATACTGATTATGGAAAGCATGATCCGGACTCAGTCGCCTTTGGGTATGTGAGTCATCATTTCTGTCGTAAAAATAATGGCTTTTCCAAGACTCCTAAAGGCGCCTGAGCTAGTTAAACTAAGTGGTTTCAACTGGTTTGGACATTTCTAGCTGTTCCTGGGAGCAGGCCCTGGAAAGTTCCTCTTCAAGTCAAACTTGTCTTGATAGTTAAAAAGATGTGTTCTGGAAGGGTGTTTGGATCACTTAGCTTGATTCTCCCTTTGTACAGATGAGGAAAACTGAGGCCTGTCTGCAGAAATACTTGCTCAAGGCCTGACCTAAGACCGAGGGCCAGATCCTGACGTGGGTCAGCACCGGTTGCACTGAATCTTCAGGATCTGCCTTCTCCCTCCCTCTTCGTTTAATCCGCTCTCCGCCTTGGACTGAGGAGGGCCCTCATGAAACATCTGCATCAATTGATTCATTGATGCCTTGAGTAACTCGACTCCCATTAGAAATAAATAATGCATGCCCTGACGCTGAGGCCCGGCGTGGCATTGATCGAGAACCAGGGGGAGGATGGGGGACCTGTCAGTACAATGTGAAGTGTAGTCTAGGAATTGAAGTGATTCTCTGTTAACAAGACAAGAGCATGTGCACCTGGATCTCAGCAAAAGCGACGGACCTGCAGGGCCTGGAGAGTCCAACTCAATTTCTTGTGAGCCTCAATTTCCTGCTCTTCATCTGGACCTGGCTCTAGCATCTCATTGTCAACTTCTAGAAGGCAGCACCTGCTTTCATATCCTTCTAGAACTTATTGGGCACATGCCATGTGCCAGCTGCTGAGAAGACATCCAGGGGATGGCTAGCGGGATAAACTAGCACCTTTCAGGCATCAGGATTCCCTCTTAGATGTGGCCTCGCATGGGCTCCCACACTGCACTGTCTCAGTCCCAGAAAGTCAGGTGAGTTTGGAGGCCTTTGAAGAGAAGGTCCTTTGCACAGACCTGCAGATGGGCAGAGTAGGAGGCAAGGGAAGACATGAGCTGGAAAGGAGAGCAGGGGTCGGATGCCACAAGGTCTTGCAAAGGTGCTAGGGCACTGTGTCCAACACAGGACGAGGGCAACTCCCCTTTCTGAACCACCCGGGTTAGACTGAGGCAGTAGCCTGGGTGCTGAAGGGTGGCCCCTTTGGTTTACTTGTCTTCCCAACAATTAGCACAGAAGGAACAATAGAAGTAAGGAAGCCAAGCAACAGATTCCAGAATGTGTCCAGAATGGAGAGAAGCTCAGAGGTGGTGAAGCCTCCAGTCGAGGTAAGGCAGGAGTACGCAGTGGCTTCTCTGAGGAGTGAGAGGAATGACCCTGGACAGCGGACTCCTAAGCTCACGTGCATCTGCTAGATGGGCTCTGGAGTCAAACTCCAGCAGTCTGTAGCAGGCTCAGCTGGTCTTAGTTTTTCGCCCAAGATAGCCTTAGAGTATCAGATCAGAAGGCCTTGGCTTGCCCAAAGCCGTGTTCCATGAGGTGTACTTGTTTTGTTCCACCTCCCAAGACAGCTTTCCTTCCAAGTCTAAGGATCACCAAGGACGAGATGCAAGGGTTAACATGCCAGGCAAATTCGTTCCTCTGAATCTTTCCCCATCTTCAGAAAGAACATACCTTTTCCTAAAAGTGAGCTAGCATAAAGCTCCAGGCCTACAGTAGGTGCTCAAGTACAGATCCTCAAATACTAGGTTTTCTTCCCAGGCGATGCTGAAATGGCTCCTTGCCGGGGGCCCAGTTTTAAAGCTAGAGTGGTTCAGGTTTGTTTAATGGGAGGAACTGGCATTGGTGGGGTGAACATGGCTCACACTGGGGAAATGTTAACTAACATCTCAAGTCCTCTACGTGAGTGACTAAGGGTCTCAACAGATGGATAACAGGATAACAGACACACCTTTAAAATAGCTCACGGTTCTGTAGGTATTGGCCAGGCACAGTGTGGCTGGGTTCTCTGCTTGGACATCCCAAGGCTGAAATCAAGGCGTCATCTGAGCTCTTGTAGCCTCGTCTGGAGACTGGGGCAGGTCGGCTTCCTGAGTTCGTTCCTGTTGGTGTAATTCAGTTCCTTGCATTGCAGGATGGGGGCTGTTCCTTGCTGGCTGTCAGCAGAGGGCCGCTCAGCTGCTACAGGCCTCCTGTAGTCCTTGTCACATGGCCCTCTGTCCTCAAGCTGGCAACGGCATGTTGATCTTCGGGCTTCCAAGTCCTGACTTCCTACACCTGACTTTTAAACCCAAATTTGAGTGGCTCATTTGATTAGATCGGGCCCACCCAGGGAAATCTCCCTCTTGCCACAGTGGAAGAACCACAGGAGTGCCACATCTCACGCACCTGTTCCACACCCAAGGGGTTATACAGAGCATGAGTATGGGGTAGAAGTTTTGGGGGGCCACCCTAAGAAGCTGCCCACCATACCCTTGGCTTATCCTCTGCTAGACTCCCCTGAGGACAGGAATCAGGGCTCCCTCTCTGTACTCAGCACCCATGATGAAACTGGAACATAGGAGATGTTGGAGCTTCTGAGATTGAGTCTCAGATTCGGGAACCGAAGATGCTCTGCTGGACTAACCATCCTTTCTATAGAGGTGGTCTTCAATGCCAAGGCAGAAAATGAATGGACGTACATCCTGACTTGCCAGCAAGGCTGCCTTCTGAGATTTTTTAAAAGAAAACTCTTTGGTTTCGCAAGATGTCAAAAGCATTTGTAAAGGTTCAACTTCAGAAACCGGCATCGCTGTTACTGCCACTGGTCCACAGCTTATCCTACAGGCAGTCACGGGCCCAACCTTTCTTGACATCTGTCGGCTGGCGGAACCAGGACAGGGCCATGAGAACAACTCAAATGCTGGGAGAAGGGAATGAGCAAAAGGGTTTCCTCTTCATCTGGCTTTAGTATTTTCTCCTGCGAAAATTCCTGTGTTGGGTGAGTGCTGCCCCCTTTGGGTCAGAGGGAATAGTTCCTGTGCTGGCCTTGCATTCACAGGAATAGTCAACTGTCAGGAAAGCTAAGTGCCAGCACCTTCTTTCCTTCTTCCTTCCCTGGGGACTCCCGGGTTGATGCTGCCCTTAAGGTCTGCAATTAGGTGCTACCCATTCCTTTATGCCTCTGTTGTAGGGGGTTGTCTTGCAGGCTGGGTTGTAGTAGGGAAATCAACCCTAATATCAGTCCTTCATCTTTCCTCTGTGCAGAATAGAGTTATAAGCTGCCAAGTGACGCTCGGTGAGCTTGCCACCACTCCTGGGCTGCTGCTGATCCAGCAGCCAGCCCATCAACAGCTTCTGCGTGGATGTGGAATCACCCGGCCATCCAGGGCAGATACGGGGAGAAGCGTTGCTTAGTATTTGGTGTTGCCTAAGGAGACAAGAGTATGGCTTACAAGCATCAGTCCAGGCGGCATCTGCTGCATTACAGTACTGCTGGGTCAGCCTGGGGGTTCATGCTCCGTCTCCCTCTGAATCTCCAGTGGGAGCAAAAGGGGGCCAGGCCTGGCAAGCGCCTCTCCTTACCAACATGGGTACAAAGCTGGAAAGCAGAAAGCTTGGAATGAAGGCAAGGCTGACTTGGGTTCACAGATCAAAGTTTAGGGGCAAGTCTAAGCTGTACGTTGTGGGTCAAGACCCTGCGAGTCCTGCAGAGCAATTGTGCCTTTGGGAGGAGACCTGGCCTAACCGTCAGAGGCAAGTTCCCGTCTGGGTTTTGTTACCAATGGCTGTGTCTCACATGGAGTACCTTATCCTCTTTGGACCTGCTTTCCAACAAAAACGTCTGTCTCCAGGCCTCTGGAGATCATGCAGTGTGGGCGGCAATGGTTAGCTAGCTGCCGGGTAGACAATCTGTTTCCCCTAAAAGGTCAACAGTCTTAATTTCTTCCCTTGGGGCCTCAATCTTCCTGTAATGTTGCATGCACATATGGGCCGTCCTTCAGCCTTCTGGAGGCACTGCTCTCCTGATGCTCCGAAGGCCAACACGGCTCATTTGGGAGATGGTGACTCTGGATAACTTGATGCTTGTGGATGAGCCCTTCAAGGCATGGCTAAGCCTGGTCCTTTGGGTACCATGTGCTCGGATCTTTGCTTGTAAAGCATCTGCTCAAGATGCTTCGGCTGCCGCTCTTACAAGTTTGCATCTCAGTCTGGGATTACATAGCCTGAGGTAGAAAATTACCAAAACTGGCATCAAATCTACAGATTTACTGAAGCCTCATTCTTCAGCCTTTGCAATGCTGTTTCTGAAAGAGCACTGTTATAGGGCAGAATACAACAATATAGTCCCAGTTCTCCTTGAATTCAAGCTCGGGTGTAACTGTATGGAGTAATCCACTCAACAAATAACTAAACCCTTGCTATACCCTGGAGATCACTGGAGTAGGAGCTGAATATTCAGTGGGGTAGAAAGAGTGCCTGCCTGCATGGAATGTTCTAGATGGAGGTGCATAAAATCAGGTTAGCAATACCGCCTATAAAAGAAAAATAAAGTAGGAAAAAAGATATGAAGAACATAGACGAATCTTATGCTTTGATACCTGACCTGGACTTCCAGCCCCCAACATCTTGAGGAGCTCCTTAACCTGTGTCCTCTACTTCCTGATCTGTGAAACTTCAATTCCAATCTTTTTCAGACGAATGTGTGGAGTCCTAGAACTGAGTCTCTCGAGTGTGAAAAAGTTCAGACATGCAACGAGTCTGAGGGACAGTTGCATGTCACATTCTCTGAGCGGCATGTTCACCTTGGGTGTGCACCTCCCAAGTCCTGCAAATGGAAGTCACGTGTGTGAATGTTTCTCAGGCTTAGTAACCACAGACTTCTTCCTGGGATGAGTGACACCACAGTCCTGTGAACTAACTCGGGAAATGCTCACCTCACAAAACAAAGCTAAGCCCCTGGGGTGGGGTGGGAATGTGAACCCCCTCATATCCCATTTGGGTCTCTGGTGAACAGTGGCCTTCTCTCCAAACCTCTTTACCCCTGAGGCTGATGAGAACAATGCTTCAGCATAAAGAAGGGGGCCACCTTGTGTTTGACTGCCCTTCCAGCCACTTCCTGAACTGTTCATCTGACTGTTTCAAAACAAGAGCGTGATTCCCTTTAAGACAAATGCAGATGGCAGAACCAGATAACATCCTACATGGGAGAATCGTGGTATTGGAGAAGCCAACTTAATGGGACAGTGGAAATTTTCAGACTGGTCTAGTAACCTGTCCTAGATCCTAGGCAGAATACCCATGTTTCCATGCTTAAGGAGGCTTACTGGAAATGCACTGAGTGAATGGGGAGGTATTCAGTTTAAGCGAGGGTGATGAGAGTCATGGGGTTTAGGGAGAGTGGGCGCCTCCAGCTCTGGGGAGCTGCCATTCACTGGGAGGGGAAAATGTGCCGGTTGGATACTTCAGAGGTAAATTTTAACTTCGGAGTGGAAGAGGCTGTCCTATGGGATTCCCAGTCTGAAATAAGCACAGCTGCCTTTGGGTTTTCTGAACTGGCTTTTTAGACGCAGGCACACAGATCTTGGGGCAAAGATTCCATATGGCCCCAGCCATGCTTGTTGGGTTAGCGTTTGATTTAGCTCCTGACGCCACTCGGTGGTTGGGGGGAATAACTCACGTTTACTCATCAGTGGAAGTACTAGAGCAAGTACTACAGTATGCATCTCGGGTCATAACTCAGAGGCCGACAATCAGGACATGAAAGTACACGGACTATAAAAAAACAACGGGGAATGTTCATATAGTGCGTGTATGTGGAAAAGATTAAAAAACCATAAACTCAAGCAAGTTAATGAGGACAGATGGTCGGCACAATGGATAGGAGAATAAATCAGGGCCTTCCCTGACCTGTCAGCCCCGTCTTGGACTCCGGGCTAACCTGAGTCTCTTTGGCGGCTCTCCCTGCCCCCTCCCTGGCTCTCCCCCACTTCTGAGACCAGCTGGAGAGGAAATGGAACAGTTCCCAACACTGCAAAGGAAGTGCACCTCAGAATCCCAGCCCCAGGATGGAGGGAAAAGGCGGCACAGGAGCAACGTGGATAAAAGGATTTTGCAACTCTGCTAAATCACCTTGCTGCGAGTTTCTTTTGCTCACAAAACCCCAGTGTACTGCTTAATGGGCTAAAGCAGGTGGCTCCTGAAAGCTCACCTTGATCTGCGGTTTGCATGGGCTTTAGGGGGAAGCCCTGGAGCTTACGATCCATCATTGTTGCTTTTGGAGAAGCAGAAAGAAAGGGGACACATCGAGACCTCGATGTATGCCTCCCTGGAGCACCTGGGTAGTACGCACACAGTTTCTCAGTCTAAATGAGGAACAGTAAGCTGTTCTAAAGAGGCGGACTGGGTCTCCCACATCTGGAAGACCCGCCCTGTGCCTCTGGTTCTCGCCCAATGTGCTGTTGTGGGGCGCTTGTTTCCGAGGCTCCTCCCTACCCGTCCCTCAGCAAGGCCCATCTCTTCCTTTAAGGGCCTTGGTGCTCTGAATGGAGTCAGTTCCCACATCTCCTTTCTTCCTGTGTGGAAACAGAGGCCAGCAATCAAGCCCGCATGCCCCTTGGCTGAGGATCCTGAGGTCCCCATCACCCTGGGCCTCAAGGACTCCTGAGCTGGAGATGGGTGGGGTGACCTCCATGAAGGGCTGGAGGCTTCGTGTGGCCTTCAAACCAGATGGGGCTGGCCAGGCTCAGTGGCATTGGGCTTTGGCTGGTGGGGTACATGGGCTTCCATAGTGGGTTTTTTTTTTTTAAGTTTGTGATGATTTCATGGGAATGAAGCAAATTCTACAAGAAATGTAACTTGGGCTGGCACCAAATCTCCATGGACCAGTGCCTGGCACACAGCAGGTGTGTTAGACTTTAAGCACAAGGTGAACGTAAGGCATGTTTCTCCTGGTTCTCCCTCCAAGGCGGGAATCTCTTAAGTTTTAAAGTCATGCCAGGTCTCCTGAGTTTTAAGGGCTAATCTGGGGAACTCTCACCTGAAGTACCAATGAACTGAGGTTTATAAGGAAACCAACCTAACCTCCTAACTATTCCTGGGGTATGGCCTCTCTTGCAAGTACTAGAGGTCACCGTCAAAGTGTCTGTGGCTTGGGATACGATTTCTAGCTACTGCATCTCCTGAAATACATCTAGCTGTTTAGATTTCCAGAGTACATCTTTACTTCTGAGAGGCTCTAGTTACAAAAACCGCCTTTGAAGTGTGTATAAGAGTTGAATAACCTAGTGTGGAAAGGTTTTTAAACATATTGACTTCAAATGTCTTAATGTTACAGGTAGGTATTGAATTCCAATACCTCAAATCTTGATAAGACTGCAAGTTATTGGGGTGAAAAAGGATTGAGCCATCTGGTTGTCTTTGAAGTGTCAAATCTCAGGTGACATTATAAAATCAGAAGATTTTGCTGCTCATAAAAAGGGCATTCTTCCAGCTTTTCACCCATCAAAGTGTCACTTTAAAGATGGATCTGTATTGTCTTTCAGTCCCATTCCTTGGATAGCCCATAACTTCCTGGGACCTGACCCATTTCAGGCATCTCAAGTCCAGCACCCTCACAGGGGCCAGACAGGTAAGAGAAGCGAAGTGGGTGCGGTGGGGCTGGGCCAGGAGTAAACCTGCCTTATTCAGGGAACCCAGCTCTAGTCCAACTCTGAGGCCAGGTAGGGATGCAGGCCTCATGTTGCTAGCCCCATCCCACTTTTCAAAAGAAGCTAGAACTCTCGATTTGGGTGCATGCACTCTAGTCTTAAGTGTTGGTAACTTAGTGAAAAACCTGTGAACGCCTCTTCTGGATGGATGTCCCACAGGTGGGTACCTTTTGACATTCCATGACTCCTAGCATTGGCCAGAATATCAGGCAGTGTCCCTTCCCACCTGTGAAATGGGGACAGTTAGCTTAAGTGTAATTATGTGCATAAATATTTCTGGCCTGCAGAACGGACGCATAGAGGGACAATTAATAAAGTGAATGATTCTTCCCTTGGGTCCGGGCTTTGAGAGGCAATCTCCAAGGTCAGTTAGTCCTCACTTGTTGTATGCTGCCTATGAAATAAAATGAAATCTTGTGACTTCCCATGGTGATCCCACAGGCAAAGGGCATGCAAGTTGCAGAGGCCCCAGTCAGCCAGCTCAGTTCCTGCCGTGCTGTGATGACACCCTGGCAATGAGCGCCTGTGGCACAGGACCCAAAGCCCCTCACTCCCCATCCACGGCCAGAGAAAAACCAGCCTGGAATGATCAGAGAAGATAAACTGACCTGGGTTCTTGTGTTGCCCAGTAGAATCCTTTAGGAGGATAATTGGCAATCTTAATGGTTGGTTCCTCTCAGAGATGGTGTCAGAATATGCATCATCTGTTCTTTCAGGACACTGCCTGATGCACTGAAACAGCCTCTTCCCTACACCCAACCCCCTGTTTAAAAAAAAAAGTACTTAAGATGTTCCCCAAACTTCTCCAAAGCCCTTTCAGAACACACTGCTGGGCTGTTCTCAGGCCATGGTCCTCAGCAAGACGAACTTTCTTAAACGCGATGGTCTTGTTTTCAGTTGACAACATCATTTTCTGACGGCATCAGTTCCTTGGCGTCTGCAGTTTTGACATGGCAATCTCTAGATTTGTGGGTGAAAGACCCACCCATACCCTATAAAGGCAGATACTTGACTGGCATATACTTGTTCCCTTACATGTGGGGCACTGTAGTGGTCATTGATGGGATGTGCTCACAGATTGCTCCTTATGCACAGGGAGTTACAGCTTAAAAGAACTGAGTAAGACAGTGTGATTTCCTTCAAGCAGCCCAAGGTTCTGTGGGCATTCATGTCCCAAGCACTCCAGTGTCTTGAGCACAGGCAGATGCTATGTATGAATTTTTCATCCCCAGGGACTCCCAGGTAGACAGTCATGTATTAAAGGCACAGGTGGGAACTGAACTACAAAATGAAGCAGCTCGAAGGCCTTGCTTCTTGGGGCCTTCTGGCTTCAGTGAAGTCTTTTCTGACTTTAATTCTGTATCAGAACAACCTTTCCATGTCCTTCCTGTTGACCAGCTTGTTGCATCTCCATATCAAATCTCCAGTGTGGCCAGTGCCTCTATGCCAGGTCCTCAATAGGTGAGCTGCTCCAGCATCTGGTAGCAAAGTCACATGGCTCAAAAACACAGCTTCCTGGTCAGTGAGGGTTGGGATCTGGGTGGTTTAAGTTCCCAGGGGCTGTGGAAAGACAGTAATGTCTAGTAGCTTTTTCCAGACCATATGTTATGCTTTTACAAGATACCTATCTTCACCTTTCTAGTATCTGATGAAAGAGTGTGCTAGTGAGCCAGTCAGACTCCAGCCTTGCAAGCCAGAAGATGTGCCTGCCCTCAGTCCTCAAACTTGAGACAGTGGCTTGACTTTGTCCTCATCCCTCAGGCCCCTGACGTAAGCCTTTACATTTGCTGAACCCCAAGGCTGGACATTTGACACATGCTCTCCATGGACGTGCAATCATAGGCCAGCCGCTTTGAGGGAATATATGAGGGGGAGGTAGGCACAAATTTTTTTCACGTTAACACGTACAATTAAACACATGAATGTTCGAGAGGGGCTCTGTCACCTTCTCTGGGTCTGGCTTTTCCAAGGCGTAGGATGTGGTCTATCTTGAATGTTCCATGTGATCTGGGAGGAATGTGTGCTATGCTGAATGGTATAATCATAAAGGGTCATTAGATTTAACTGGTGCTGCTTAGGTCAACTATCTTATTAGTATCTTATAGACTTTCCTGCCTGCTGGATCAGTCAGTCCTGGGAGGAGTATTGAGGTCTCCAACTGTAACTGCTGGGAGAAATGGACAGATCACTACCAGTTTTTGCCTTATACCCTTTGTGTATGTGCATATAACATGTATTTTCTAAGACTTGACCCTATCAGTATGTAGTGTTCCTTTTCACCTGATATCTTGCTCTCAATTTTTACTTGAAATATATAAGCTACTCCAATTTTCTTCTAACCAGTGTCCTCATGATATATCTTTCTCCATCACACTGGTCTCCTGTCTTAACACTTTAAATGGGTTTCTCGTAGAAGGCATGTGCTCAGGTTTTTCACAAACACTGAATAAGAAAAGCCACCCAAGTCAACAGGCTATGGCTCAGTCACTTCCATGGGTTCCTAATAGTCTATGACTCACCTGGCCTCTGATCTAGAGTTTTTCCTGATGCTTTGGGTTTTGGCCCCTAAACCATTCTGAATAAATATTATTGCATGTACAGGAGTCCCTCCTTATCAGTGCGGGATTCATCTCAAGACCCTCCAGGGATGCCTGAAACCAGCTAGAGAATCAAATCCTATATATTCTATTTTTTTCCTAATATCATAGGTATTTTTCATAATACCTATATAAAGTTTAGCTTATAAATTAGGCACAAGAAGAGATTAATGACTAGTAGAACAGCTATATGTAACAAAAGTTATGTGAATATCTCTCAATATTATACTCACCCTTGTGATGTGAGGTTATAAAATGCAACATAAGATGAAGTGAGGTGGATGACGCAGGCGCTGTGACACTGTGTTAAGCTACTATTGACCCAACTATACCTCGGAAGGGGGATTGTCTGCTTCTGGAACACGGTTGACTACGGGTAACAAATCCTCGAAAGTGAAACCATGGACCAGGGGCTCCTGTATGCCTTTGTGAACCAGGGCTTGTATTACTATGGGACAGACTCCCAAGAATGGGATTGCTAGTTTGAAGTGAGTATTATGTGTAATTCTTACTAGCCTTTGCCAAATTGCTTCCCAAAAAGGGTAACATACACTCCACTGCAAATAGTACCAAACTGGGCAACTGTCCTGGGGGTCAAAATCCTTTTGATAGGATAAGGGTCTGAATGCTCCAGATATCTTCTTGTTGGCAAGTCTTTTAAAATTTCAGTTAAGTATCCCAACACAGTCTCTTCTGCCCTGCCAGTGTATCCTGAGCCAATTATGAAATAGTTCCTAAATCACATATATGCTAACTTGCCAAGTCTATTTCCAAGTGGCATTCTTTGCAAGATACGTTTGGAAGAGCATCATTTTGTATTAGGAGAGAAACCTGAATCCAGTTTAATACTTCTATTACCCTGAATCGAGTTCAAATCTTTCGTCATCACCTAAACTTTAAGAGTTCAGCAAATGGTTAATCCTTGTTCTCTTCTAGCTCATCCTCTCCCCACCCTTGGAATAGACAGGCATTTAGAAACTGCAACATACTAACAGGAAAGCTATTTGGATGGGATGTAACCAGGGTGTTAAACCAAATTGTTTATGGCTTTGGAATGTGGGGCAGGATTTTGCACAACGGCTTTATCTCTATCCCTGCCTGCCACTAATAGGTCATTAACTTATCTGGGCTACGAATGCGTCCCCATTGCGTATGGCCGTCAAACCATAAACCCTCAGCCTTCCTGGCAGATTGCACATGTGAGGCTGCAGAGGGCTCTGTCTTGGAGCCAAGTGCTTTATATAACTCCGCAGCGGTGGCCCCAACCAGCTCGCTTTCAACAGCTGTGTGGCACCCTTGCCTGTCTCGCAGTGACAAGCCAGGGCCACCTTCAGGCATTTTCTCAGTGGGCTAATCAAATGGCATCAGTGGGAATGTTTACAGCTTGCTGCCACTTAGGGAGCTTTATCAGAGCCCTTTTAATATCAGCCCCAACCTACAGCTGATAACAGAACAGGAGGGAGGGTAGGGGATGGGCAGCTTTGGGAGAGCCAGTGAAGACCAGAAAACAAGATGTCAATCTAATCTGAGAGACCTCACATAGGGTCCCTGCTGCAGGGTAGCAGTTTGCTCTGGAAATTCTTTTCTGGGGAATGACATCTCTCTAGTGCCAGATAGACACTTGGCATCTAGTACTGTGAGTCCATTCAACACTAGAGCACCTTACCACGTATGGACCTCTGTTTCTATAGTGATAAGATGCTATTTTTTTTTCTCTACCTGTTCACAAATATCTTGGGCTAAGAGGTAAGCCTGAGTACTATCCCTGCCTCCGCATGAATTTGAATTTCTTTCTTGGCCATTCTTGACTATTTTACAAAGGTGTTATTTTCTGTATGCTGTGTGTATTTAGCATCTAAGGTGATAAAGCATCCCTCACTGTCACATTCAGATTGAGCACACATCAAACTGATTAATGCATTCTAGGTGACTTTGAGCTTTGTTTGTTTTTTGTTTTTCAAGAATTTGATTTTCCCCAAGTCCTAACAAGTGTTGAGGCTGATGGTCTTAGCTAGTGTCACTGCTGACATATCACTTGTAACATTCCACAGAAGTGGCTAACCTGCCTGTTTGCTCACTTCCTTTGAGATGTTCAGTATCTCCCGTGGCAGCAGCTTCTATCATTAAACCTGCCTGTGACCTCTGTTGCCTGGTGCTACGTTTGACCTCAAACCACAGCTTACTTCCAGTGCTGGTTGGGTTTTCCAGGAAACAGATGCTGGGATGGAGTTAGGAGCACAAAGATTTATTGGCATTACACCTATGAAGGGGAAAGGCAAGAAGTAGGATTGGACAGAGGGAATCAGTGGGCCATGATTCTTACCTGGCAAAGTCTTTGGCAGCCCAATTAAGGGCTCTGGAGCCAAGATTGTCCACTAGAAGACCTGTGCATTAAGCTGGCTTTGGTACCACAGCCCTGCATCTCCATATCTGCATGGTAACAAGAGATACCATGTTCAACAGTCCTTTTTTCAAACTCTTCCTTAAAACAACATCCACTCTCTAAATGTGTTCTCAATGATACCAGGGTTGCTAGACACAGCAAAAATGCAGAATTCCCAAAGGAAGGTCATATTTCAGATAAACATTCTCTAATAAACGTGTATCCCAAATGCTGCATGGACATTTTCTCTGTACTGGTTGAGGTTGTCAGACAACATTACTAAATTTTTAGAACAGTGTTTATTTTGAGAGCCCAAGGTTGAACTAACTTTGGCAAGAATGTGGTTGACTTCTATTGAAGCTAAAGGTGCTAAGTCTCTTCCATCCAAATGTTAAGAAAGCTTAATTTTGGACTTAAGTTTTGAAATTCCAATTTATCCAAGATTAATAGATCAGCGTACTAGAAGGAGACTAAAATTAATGTAAACATCTTAGGTCTAATTACTGATACATTAATAAAGCTATGTCTTTATCTGAGTCACTGACCATATTGAACGGGTATGGCAGCTCTGCTGTGCTCCATCGAGTCCTCTTCCCATGGATGCAGACCCTCCACCTGTGCTCTGGTGCTCATCTCGTATCTCTAATAACTTCATCTGTAAAGATATTCTTTTTAGGCTCATGTGTTTCCAGGAACTGATATGGTTGCTCAAAGTGTTCTGTGTCAGGGATTACTTTAGAATCTTACTAGAACATTATGAAGTTTGATAACTTATCTCCTGGAAGTCATTCTTCCCATTTTTAGCCTTGAAGGAACCAGAAGGTGCCTGAAGAGGGCCTTGCAGGCATGTCAGCAGTCAATGACTGGAAGCTTTAAATCATTCAAGTAAAAGTTTCTAACAGCCTTGTCTTTGTCTACTTTGTGAGCTAACAAGTGTTTGATAACCTCAGTATAAAGCTTCGAGATGTTATTTTTTGAGTTGGGTTAATTAGCTTTGATAGTTCCTTAGTTTTGATAGTTTAATGTTAAGGAGAAGCTGGGACTCGGTACCATTCTTCTGACTCTCCAGTTCGTGTCAAGCTGTCTCAAAGAAAAAGGGAGATGTTAAGGACTCTAAGAATCAAGGAATTTCCTAACTTGTGTCTCTGTGCTCAAAAGAGCCCCACCTCTCCTGGAAATCTGGCTTGGTGTCCTCTGATACACGGATAACGTGTGAGCAAAAAAATTTTTGCATAGCATCAAAGTATCTCCCCTGCAAATACTTAGTAGTTACACGGGGAGTTTACAACAGACAAATCCAGGAAGACACTACTTTAACCAAGCACTCAGTTAACATTAGGGGCACCTACTGATACCTCGCGCCATCTTATATGATGCATTGAGAAGGACACAATATCACTTCTGCAGACTATTTCTCCAAAAGGCATAATTTTAATTGTGAGAACACCAGACAAGCCCATATTGAGGGATATTCACCAAAATAACTGACCAGAATTCTTAAAAGGAAACAACGTCACAGGACAAACATTGAGAAACTATAAAGAACTCACACACCTCAACACCCAAAAACCAAATAACCCTATTAAAAAAACAAGCAGAGGATATGAACAGACACTTCTCCAAAGAAGAAATTCAGATGGCCAACAGACACATGAAAAGATGCTCCACATGGCTAATTACCAGGGAAGTGCAAATTAAAACCACAAGGAGATATCGCCTCATACCAGGTAGCATGGCCACCATCCAAAAGACTAGGAACAACAAATGCTGGCGAGGAGGCGGAGAAAGGGGAACCCTCCTACACTGCTGGTGGAATGTAAGCTAGTTCAACCATGGTGGAAAGCAGTATGGAGGTTCCTCAAAAAACTAAAAATAGAAATAGCATTTGATCCAGGAATTCCACTCCCTCCTAGGAATTTACCCAAAGAAAACAAGTTCAGATCCAAAAAGGCATATGCACCCCTATGTTTATCACAGCACTATTTACAAAGCCAAGATATGGAAACAACCTAAGTGTCCATCAGTAGATGAATAGATAAAGATGATGTGGGACATATACACAACAGAATACTATTCAGCCATAAGAAAAGAAATCCTACCATTTGCAACAATATGGATGGAGCTAGAGTGTATTATGCTCAGTGAAATAAGTCAGTCAGAGAAAGACAAATACCAAATGATTTCCCTCATTTGTGGAGTGTAACAAGCAAAACTGAATAGCAGACTCACAGACTCCAAGAAGGAACTAGTGGTTACCAAAGGGGAGGGGTAGAGAAGGGGGGAGGGAGGGAGGGAGGGAGAAGAGGATTGTGGGGTATCATGATTGGTGCACCTGGTTGGGGTCATGGGGAAGACAGTGTAGCTCAGAGAAGACAAATAGTGACTCTGTGGCATCTTACACTGATGGACAGTGACTGCAATGGGGTATGCGGGGGGGACTTGATAATGGGGAATGTCGTAACTACATTGTTTTTCTTATAAAACCTTCCTAAGAGTGTATATCAATGATACCTTAATTTTAAAAAGAAACTACCAGGGATTGGAAAGTCTGAGAAACTATTAGATTGGAGGAGACAGACATGACAATTAAAAGCAACATGGTCTCCTGGAATGGATCCTGGAACCGTAAAAAATATAGTGAAACATCATGATGAAGCATTGTAAGCCGGCTAGTTAGCTCTGAGGATGAGAAACACGATGTGCTGGAACATGAAGGGCTTTACTTTGATAAGGAAAAAGTATGTGAGAATGATTTCACTGACAGTAAGCAATTCAGAGTCCAAGCTAGGATGGCCCCAAGCAATCTTCTTATTGAACGCTTTGAATCCTACACCCCGAAAAGCCAACATCCAGGGGCTATCACAGGGCCAGAGGAATTACCTCCTGCAGTCTTTCTTCCACAGACATGACTCCTTTTTCTTCATCTGTTGATTGTCATACCTTGGCCCTCCCACAATTCTCCTCCAAGCTCTACTTTCTTTCCAAATGTCAAGAGAAGGGACTAAGAAAACTCTCCTTAGGAGAGTTAATCTCCTTCCTTCCAATCAGCCCACTTCCAGGACCCCAGTCTTCCCTCTTGGGTGGACAAATGTTTAAAATTAAATAAACCTCCTTGGAAAGATCTTAGGTTCCATCTTTCCAAGTACAAGCAATCTAAATTAGTTGATCCTTTGCTCTTAAAATAGGGATAAGACTGATGACTGAATAAGATCAGTAGTTACTATGGCCTACACCTAGTTCAAGGAAAACGCCATTCAGTGCTTAAACTCCATATGGCTTTGTGTATTGAAGCTTTTGACTAATGACCCTTGTATTGCTTTGATTTATGTCACCTGTTTGGGTACTTGACTTTCTTCAAGGGCCTCTGTAGGAGGAGTGGGTAGGGCAGATGGTAATATTCGGTTATTCCTAATTTTCTGATCTAATACCATGAAATTATATGCTGGCTTCTCACCAGATTCTTTTTATATACAACCATGTGGTTCCAGGTAGGTTCCTCATGTCTTTACAGTTAGGAAATAGAAAGCCTCGACATTCAACTCTAGTGCCTTAGAGAATTCTCTGGTTTAAAAAAACAAACACTTGTTAGAGTTGAGGTCAGACTTTGTGTCTTCTGAATCTTCCATAACAATCACTTGTTCAGTTGGAGCATCAATTGCAATGTGCCAGGCTCAGTAGGTCACAAATGTACTAGTGGGAAACATCTATACAGTACCACCTGCCTGCCTGTCATAGCCTTGTCATAGTTCTAGCTTGGGATGTGTCTAAGGGGCCTATGCGCAGGAAGTCTGACCTGTGTGCGAGTTCAGAGCTATGGGGAGGTCCACTTGAGCTGGAAATGGGTAGGATGGGTAGGGCTTAACCAGCAGAGGGTGAGGAAGGAGTGCAGTAGAGAAAATACACAGGACTGGAAGGAGGCCTACATGACTGAAGTAGAGAGTGGTCAGGAAAGCCAATGTGAGGCTGGGAAACAGATGACAGCTGTGGTGGCTGGAGCAGGTGTACACAGCAGGTATCTGGGGTAAGTCAACAGAACTGACTCGAGGTCAATGAAGTGCTCTGAAATTGACATCTCAACTAGGTAAGTCTTGCCAATGTGTGGGTACTTCTTGAGTGATGTCCAGGTTTTAGTTTGAGGACTGAAATATTGACCTCCCTTAAGCACTGACTCAGTCTGGCTCAAGAGTTTGGTCCACAATTTTGAACTGATATTAATACATTTCCCCAGTGGATGGCTATGAATCCCAGTGATGGGTGGGGAAGTGATAGTTAACGCGAAGCCTTCAGCCAACAAGGCTAATGGCTTGAACATGCAGCCCGACTTCAATCTAAGTTCCACCATGGGTTTGTTAAAGCAGAAAGACTGAGTTGAAAGAGTCTGATTTTGTTATGTGGTCCCTGCCCCCTAAGGTCCAGTGGAAACTCCTACCATGTTCCCTAGCTGCTCATTTTTAAAGCAATTCCAACAATGTGGTTTTTATTTCTCTCCTAAGGGACTATTTTCTGAAGTATCTCACATCTGCATCTGAGATGTTTTTCCAGCTCTGATTTTGTCATGTTAAACTTCTGTTTGGTTGGGTAGACCCAGTATTTCCCAACCTTTTTCCATTCGCTCCCCACTGGGAACTTGCTGAGACATTACCAAGAACTCTACTAGCGGACTCTTGGGTCAGCCTGGACTCTGTCCTAGCTCTGAGCATCCTTGTATCTCCTTTGAGGCTCATGATAACCTTAGGCTGGGGGTGGGGGGTGTTAATGATGTTTTTATAGCTGACCAACATGCTCAGAAACAAAGTTCCTCATCCAGAATCCTCTACAACAGGACGGTGTCTGGTATCCCTGGGCTTCTGTTAGGCCTTTCTATCTACCCACAAACCCTTAAACTTAACTAGCTTGATAGTGCCAACTCCACAGGGGCTGGACTGACTTTCTAGAAATCAGCTGTTCTGTCAAACCCTTTGTCACTGAGCGCTGGGTTTCTGAGCATCTAGTATGTGTCCTTTCCAGACATATGAATTTAGAGAAAGCACTGAGGATATGCATGGTGAGCTAATACCATGGACCAAACCTGCGGGAGTATGGGAAGTGGCCATAACTATGTAACCAAGTCACTTCAAAGGGAACAGGAGTGGCCAGCAATTCTAATGTAGTGCAAAGCAGGAAAATCAAGTATGGAGTAAAAGTGAAAAATCCAGGGAAAGATGAATACACACACATGGTCCCATAGACATCTTTGAGGGCTATGAACTTGGTTCCAGGCTTCCTGTTAGCCAAAAGCAAAACATAGTCTATGCAGACTAAGTTAAACTCAAACTCAAGCCTGCTCAGAAGGAACAAGATCATTCTGATTCTAAGAATTCTGGCTGACATGATATACCAATTTTGATAATACCATTACTGCCTGGTAGGCATTGAGCCAGTGTCTTCATGTCACTTTAATTTAACCTGCAAAATCTGAAGTAGGTTTTAATACCACCATTTTACAGAAGAGGGAGCTAGCTTAAGCTTAGGTGTTCCTGAGCTTCCAGTGAGGAAATGGCAGAATTAGAACTCAGTCCCAGGTCTGCGGGATCCCAAGTCCATGCTCTTACAGGAAAACTCACTCAGTGCTGCCTCCCTTGCATCTGCAGTAACGTGTTTTTTTCTCAATACAAGTCAAGACAAAGAACTTCTGGAAGGAACATCCTCCTGGGAACTGAGATGACAGTCTAAGTGTGCAATCCCACTGGTCTTGAGTAAATAAGTGGCCAAGTCTAAAATTTAGGAAAAATGGATCAAATCTCATCTTCCAGGCAGTGCTTGAGTTCCTCTGATGGCAAGGCAGAACTTAAGGTTGTGATTCCAGGCCTGACCCCACAGGGTTGTGGCTAGTATCCTAAAGGGTGGGGTTAGACACCCTTTTAAAAGTTCTTATTTATACTTAATTTATATAACTCATGCATTTCTGAACTGTTTAGAGTTTATAACAAATCAGTTTTAGGGAATCGTTCTTGAGACCATTGTCAGACTCTGAAGATTCATAATGGTTTACTGTTCAGTGTTCCAATTAGTATAAAGCAAAAAAGGAGTTCAATGTGCACAGTCTAATCTGTCTTACTTTGAGATATGTCTCAATCTTACAGAAAAATTGTAAGATTAAGGACCTTTCACATACCCTTTACCCTGATTCACAAACTTTCATTTTGCCCCATTTGCTTTATATTCTCTAAAAAGCTCTTTCTAAACCATTAGGGTAAATTGGAGTCCTTGTGTCCATTTACTCAATATCTTTGTGTTTATTCCCTAAGAATAAGTGCAATTTCTTATGCCACAGGGCAATTATCCAAATCAAACTTAATCTACAATCCATAATAACATTTCATGTCATGTATTATGGTATATCCATGGTGATAGCATTTAAGAACAAAGTAGGCCTTTAAGACTTGGGAAAACAAGATAGTACCTAATTGAGGAATAATTAGAAAGGTTCTCTATCCAAATACTAAGTATATTTTATTCACTAAAGTCTTGCATTATTGGGCTTATTCATAGCCACATATGATATTCATCTGAGGTCCTGGGCTTCTGGTAACTAAGAGACTGACTTGAGTGTGAAGGGCCCAGGACATGTAGGTATTATGCATTCTACAAATTCCAATTTGTCTTCTCTCGTAGGCTACCTGTCTCCTGACCTATGAAGTGTATGTCCAATAATAGACCAGGCAATCAGAAATGCCTGTGCTTAAACTAATCTTTCCTCCTCTTTTATCCTGACGTTTTCCTCTTCTCTCAAAAGCCTCCAAATCACACAGGGTGACCAATTGTCCCTGTTGGGGTTCTCCCAGTTTCAGCTATGACAGTCCAGGTCTCGGGCAAACTGGAACAGTCAGCCACCCTGATCCCACAATTGCTCATCATTGGTTGTCATCAGTGTCGGCCAGTATTCCTTTTCTAAACAATTCTGTGGAACATTAGGACTCTAGAATAAAGATCCAACACAGCTATTCCTAGCACAGCAACTGAGTATATTAAAATGAAGAACCAAAACACTTCTAGAGCATCCATGCCTAAAATGGCATGACAGATCTTCAGGTGTCTCAGACAAGAGGCCACCTGATACAAGAAGGCATGAAGTTATAGGTCCCCTTGGTGCATTACTGTGGGGCCAGTTAAGAGTGGGGAGTGGCTGGACTTACTGCTACAAGCATGAGTTCAGTTGAACGAGTGCTTAAATCTTAGCTCTGACTTTACTAGCTATAAGATGCACAGTGAATGTTGTGACCTTTGTGCTATGCCATGCTCCCCCCTTACCCCCTTTATTCCTGAAGTGTGAGGGGTATCAAAGTCCTATTTAAACTAGCATGAATGCAAAGAAGTTAATATGCTTCCTGTACAAGTGGTAGCTACCGTAGTAAAAGTAGATGAGCCCTCCCTGGGACCCTTGGGAGTTTGAGAAGCACCAGCTTGAAGGTTGCTAGGCAGCAGGTCTCCAATCTTGAAGCTTAGTTGCCACGTGCTTTCAGAACTGCACCGGTACAAGGCCTTGTGATGGAGGGCGGGGCTGCACGGAGAGGAAGTGGGGGTGGGAGGGCGAGTACCTGGGCTGCAGCTGTGTGCCATTACCCCCAGTCCTCGGTAAGAACAGTCCTAGCGCTGGCCACTTGTCCATATAGTTTTATTGCTTTAATCCCACCATACTGGCTGAGGCCAGGCCATGATAATATATTTAAGTAATGAGGCATGACAGCCAGGGCCTGCCATGGTGATTAGAACACACCTAGCAGGGTGTGAGAAGGTCCAAAGGTGAGGGTCCTAATCCCTTGGAGACGCCTGCAGTCGTGAGCTGGGGAATGAACAGAATGTTTAGATGCAGAGCCAGGAGCCAGTTGGAAATTCCCAACAGGCTCAGGTAAACACGTGCACCCAAAAGCATGAGAATGAAGTACTTGTTGGTAGGCTGACCGGTATTAGACCCTCAACAAGTGCATACTTGGAAATACTTAGAAGTTGAACTGCCCAAATACTTCCTAATAGTTCCTAGAAAAGGATTAAGTATAATTCCTTAAACTCTGTCAAAGTAAAATAACATACATGGCAAAATTCCAAAAGCATTGTTGTATAATGAAACTTTCTTCCTAGCTGGCACTGCTGAGATCCCCCATGTACAGAAAAAGTCCTTTCCTATGTATAAGAACAAGCCACAAAGTCCAGCTGCACCTCAATTTATTCCCTGATTTATTTCTAGTGGTCATTCTACGTTGGTGGCCATAGATGTACTTTTTTCTAAATAGAATTTTGTTTGGACTTTCGATTGGAGTTGGTTAAAGGAGCAATCCAGGTATATGATTTCTTAGCATGCAACAAGAGATGTAATGCTTTCTTTTGGCTTTTTCTTTCCGGAACACGGGGTTGGGGGAAACACCAGACTTACGGGTTCGAACTAGAAAGATCTAGTATGAAGTGGCCAAGCCTCAGGATCTCAAACTGGCTAAAGATCCACAGTTGCCTCTATGGCCACACACATTCTGTATGGAAGCAGAAAGCTATGCATTACCCGTCTCACATACTAACTTCGTAATTTCATAACAATGAAATGTATGCTAAGACACACTAAACAGACCCTTATTAGTGTTTTTGATGGACTGGCTTGCCCAGGGAGGCCTGTGCTTGAGAACCACTCTAGAAGTGGAGAAAGATGACCTTTATAGATTTCCTTGAGTATCACTCTTGGTAAACAATGAAGGAGTCCTAAGTTCTGGAAGTTGACTTGCTAGCTTCCCCATGCCCAGAAGACCGAGCGATCCTGTCACTTATAGCAAGGAATTCTGCCTGGACGTCATGGTTTTGCATCAACCCAGAACTGCTTTGACTAGAGTAATTAAAATTGCAGCTCTAGAATCTGAAATCTTAAGTTCAAGCACTGTATTGCTATGTGACCTTGGGCAAATGCCTAACCTCTCTGAGACTTTCTCTCAGCACCTGTAAAATGGAGACAGATTCCTGTGTTAAAGTTCTCTGAGAAGTAAATATTAAGTGGAGTTAGGAGAGATGGCTGCGAGGGGAAAAGGGGAAGGGTCCATGCAGGTGAGCCCCCAGTGAAGGATAGAGGAAGGAAGCAGAAGCTGCCTAAACTTTTGGGCAACCTCAAAGTTTGGCAAGGTCATTGGGGAGTCTGTAAACCACAGTTATGGGTAGGAGATATCCTGTGAAACTCCGGAAAGGGCTACCTCTGTATGCTTGTGGTATGCGCAGTTGTGGGCTGGGAGTGGCCCAAGGAGGGTACAGCCTCGGGGAAAACGCAGCAATGGTGTTCTGACCTTGGCAGCTGGAGCCATCTGTTAATTATGCTCCTAGTGGATAGATTCCCGGTGGTGTTTCAGAGTTGCCACTAGCACCTGAGGTGTGAAGATTAGGAGTGTTACGCTGATCTCAGAGACAAGCATGTAGTTGCTGGTAAAGAAATGCTCTTAACTTGGGGAACTGTTCAAAGGCTGTCTCATTTATACTGCCTATGTGAACTTAAGCATATTACTTCCCCTCTCCATGCCAATTATCCCATCTATAAATTGGGCTCTCATGTAAGATGAACTTGGAATGCACGTAAAATGTTGGACTTAGTGCAATGCAAACAGAGCAAGTACTTGTGCCTCGGATTGTCAGCTGTTACTAGCAAAGTTTACCTCCAGTAAATCTGAGAAATCTTCCTTTTGTGGCAGGAGCACAATAGGACCTGCGTTTCCAACCCCTCTTGAATGAAGTCAACTACTAATCTTCTCTATATTTGCTGTTGTCCCTGGGCAAGTGGCAGCCTCTGGTTCTCTCCCCCTTGGCAAGGAGTCACAGCTGCTGTCCAGGCCAAAAAACAGTGGTGGAGGCCTTAACTGTAGCCCTGGGTAGCCTTGGTCTGGTAGAGAAAAGCCCTCATGCTTAAGCAGCTGCAGGACCAGCTTTGTGAGCATATAACCTGTGGGAGCCCTTAAGGGCCAATGCTTAGAGCCCTGTGCTTGTGTTTTGTTTTTTTTTAGCCCATGCAAGAGATTTTATCATCTGAAAGAGAATATGGCTGCCCCCAGAGAGAGGGAGCAGCAGCTCGTGGGGGAGGAAGCTCATTTTTAAGGAGTAGGGGTAGGGTGTGTTCTGTGTTGGTGATTGGATCTTAAGGGTGGGTGACCATCTGGTCAGTGGTGATTGGATCTTAAGGGGTGGGGGTCTTAGTGCACCAGAATTTGCCTTCATTTCCATCTTTTTCTTTTCTTAATTGGGTCTCTGGGGAACTGGGCATAGAATCTCATTCTCTAGCTACTTCCTGCTGGAAGGGGGCACAGATTCTGGGGTTGGCGGAGCCATTACTGTAGAGTTGGGGAAGGGCGGGCATCTTGAGATGATTTGTGATGTCATCTAGCTGGTTTCGTTATTCTTCATGAGAAGGCCTTGATAGCCCCGGAGGAGTAACAGATTGAAGGCCGGTGTTGGGCGAGAAGACGAGCAACTGGGAAATGGACGGTGAGCCCGTGGAGGAGGATCGGGCAGTGAGGGCTCCCAGAGCAGCTCAGGTTCCCGGAGGATGAGCAAAGTCAATGGGAGAGCCTCATCCGAGTCACGGCACCAATGAAAGGGTATCTCACCGTGACCCTCCTTACCCCAGAATGTCTCAGGAGACACGGGCCCACGCAAGAGATTTTATCATCTGAAAGAGAAAATGGCTGCCCCCAGAGAGAGGGAGCAGCCCCCTGTGCTTGTTTTAATGCTGCAATGTTGGCAGTCTTGAAATTACTTTTTGAACAGGGGGCCAACATCTTCACGTTGCACCAGGCCTGGAAAATGATGTAGCTGGTCCTGAGTGGGTATATCATTCAGGATCTTGGCGAGAGGCAGCTGGTACATCCAAAGATGGTAATAACTCTGCTCACACCTCTGCACATGGTCTGCTGGGGGAGCTGACAAATGAATGGCAAAGTGCTTGCAGGCTAACAGCTGGGGCGGCTGCCACCCTTGGGTGGCCATTCCAGAGATGGCTGTAACTGCCGGAGAGCCCCCTGTTGGGAACTGGGAGCTTAAATAGAAGAAATTGTCTGCTCTTACAACTGAAGCCAAGAAAAAGGAATTGGGGGAACAAGTTTCAGACTGTTCTTTCTCTGGCCCATCTCCTTCCAATGTTGTTGGTTTGCTGCTAAAGCAAGAGGGCTGGGAGCCTAAGGGAGACAGTACAAGACCACCCTGTCCCCACCCCAGGGCACGTATGGGGCATGGAAAGGTGGAGACTGCTTTTTCTCCATTTTGTTTTTCCAAATACAGACAGGTCAATGTGATGGCTTCTGTTCTGTTTACTGGTCACTTATTTAAAGAATCTAAGACTTTAGGGTCCACTGGTCTAACTCCAAATAAAGCACCCCTAGATAGAACGCCAAATTAATAATTCCCATGAGCAATGTCAGCAGAACCAAGGGGATTCAATTTGCTTTCTTGGGACAGAAAATTCTTGTTTACTAGCTAAAAATACCCTCAGTAGCCTCAACAATTTAGCTAGCAGTCTTTGATCTGGAAAATTCAGCCACACCAATTGGCTTGTTTTATTTAAGCTTTATGTTTTAGCATGAAATACAGCTCTGCTGGGTGAACAAAGAGGGTAGGTAACAGCACTGAAACAGATATAAATGCACTTTGATTCAATCCTAAATGTGTTCCTGAAAATACGAATATAGAGCATATTTTTGTAAGTCATCTTGTCAATGTCCTCATGAAACCCGTATACTCAGGAAGATTCCTTTAGGATTTTAAGGATGGTCCCTTTACTCTAAAAATTACTGTTTAAGAGATGGAAGTAAGCCTTGGAGTTCATGCTCTTACTGGAAAAATTCTCACAGCATTGCTAATATCCCTGAAGGGAGATTTTCTTGAGACAGTCTTCCAGCTATAAGATTCTTCACAATCGTATAATTGTTTATGGGGAACTTAGCTACCCATGTAAGATCCATATAATGTATGGGTCTTATGAGCTAGGACCAGACCTAATTCCATTCTGGCTCTTAGTATTTGTATGTGCTGAGCTGACTTATCAATTTCTGAGCCTGTTTCATCTGTGAATGGGAATAATAACCTACTTCTCAGGATTGCCAGGAAGAAATGAGGGCCTTTACCTCAGTTCCTGGTATATCAGTACTCAGGTAAGCCATTAATAAAGTGGCCACATGCTCTTACCACGAAGCTCAATGTACTGGGGAGACAGAACAGTGTATTCTAACAAGAGCAGAATTGCTGTGGGAGCTTGGAGAAGAATGTCCTGGCTCCAAACCCAAGGGCCAGATGTCAGCAAAGACTTCCTAGAGCAAGTAAGCATGTAAGCAAGACTTGCAGAGCATAGGATTTGGCCCTGGGGACTGAAGCATTTGAGAGGAGAGATGCCTTGTCTGCTTGGGCCAAGTGGAACTTGACTGGGTTGCTTCACGTCAGATGACTTATGCCTTTGAAAGTATCCTTGGGCAGAAGAGTAAACTTTAGGATGAACTGTCTTCTGCCTCTAAGCCCTGTGGCACCAACACTTGTAGAAGTGGAAGGAGTAAAGGAAACAGAAGCAAACTTGGACAGGCATAGGAAGTCACAGCCAAGAGGCGTGCCATTATTCCCAGCTCTCCACACACCTGTGGGGCCAAAGGAGTGTTGCAAATCGGGTGGTCTGGCCTCCCTTCCCTGGTGCACAGCCCAGAGTCTCAGCACCTCCTGCCATGATTATGGCTCGGCAGAGGCCAACTAGACTGCCCCTCCATCCCCCTCACACTTCCGTCGGGGTCATCAGAAACCACAGCCAGGCAAAGGACCAACAATGCCTAGAGCGTGGGCCCTGGGACTGAGTTCTCCCACATTTGCTGCCACCCTCCCCCCGCCACCATGAACGGGCGCCCAAACACAGGGAGGGCTCCCATGTGTCTTCCCTGACAGCGGTTCGCAGGAAATACGTTCATTTCCAACCTGTTGGCAACACAATGACAGCGAGAGGAGCCGCAGCTGTGGGTGTGGAAAGGCTGCAGGGGAGAAACAATTCCCAGCCCCACATGGCTGCGGAAGGAGAAATTGCACACTTACTTGTAATTTCCCGCTGAGGTCTGTCGGGGACTAATCTAAGTAGGCACTTGGACTGAAGGGCAAGAATGCTGGAAGCTGGGACTTTTTCCAGTGGCCACATCCATGTTCGGTTCCATCCCCTACGCCAGCCCCACAATAGCCCTGTTTCTGAGGATTCTAAAATCCTCTCTTCTGTGAAGTCAAATTTAAATCTGGGTTTGACTCTTGCTATGTGCCCTTGGACAAGGTCTTAACTGCTGTAAATTTCAGCCTGCTGTAAAACTTGCATAAAATGGGTCTACATAGGCAGGACAGGAACCAGGTCTGGCATCTACTGCCTAATGGGTTGTGTAGCTGTTTGCCTTGATCTTTGGAGTTTGCACTGCGCCTTCCACCTTCTGGGGAGCCCTAGAGGTGGGAGAAGTGCGTTAAGCCGCTGAGCAACCAGCTCTCATGAACCCATGCAGGGTGTGCACATGTTTGGAGGGAGAGAGATTGAGTGTTAGACCAAATTAGCATTTCCCTGGAGTTACTGTGGGACCACTGGTCAGAACCATCAGTCATCTGACCTATCAGAACTTATATTTAACTCTTTAGTTTCTGACTTAAGACATACACTCTTGAGAGCACTCAATGTGGGGCTTGATACACCCTTGACCTTCTGAACTATGATGACTTTTTTAGTTTGGTTCCCCAAGTCTATATGGTCTCAACCTCTGCGGACAGAGACTCAGGAGTTTGCCCCCCAACTTGACCCTGTTCTTACAAAGCAGCCTTAAGTTCCCCTCAGTGAAATCTTATAGCCAAGAAATCTTCCAAGACCCCAAACCCTCTTTCCTAAAACTTCAGGGTATCTGTTTCTGAAGCCCTTTTGTCAAGGGATGCAAGCTGTTGTCCCTACATAGGACTCGGACACAGAGAAGGAAAGATCTTACCTACTAGAGACGAGGACTTTGTACGGAGTCCAGCTGCCGGCTCAGTCACCAGCCTGCGGTGTGGCTAAAAGCATGGCTTACGAGTGAGCCAGCGTGGTTGTTGAAGGCCCGGCTCTGCTGGGATCTGGGCATGGCTTAGGCAAGGCGACAGCACGCTCACCAGGTTCCTCTGACCGGAACACCTGCCTCACTGGGCTTCTGTGAGTCTAGATAAAACCATCTGTAAGTGCTTGATACAACAGCTACCCATTTTCGAGTGCTTTGAGGATTGCCAAGACCCCACCCAGCTTCAAAAAGGAGAGACAAACTCAGGAGTTTGATTCTGCCCCTCTTACTTGATCAGAGATCAGTCAAGCCATCCTAAAATTTGAAAATTTGATGGCTGAACTGTTCCTGTCAAATCCCCCCCATATGCTCAGAACTGTTAAGAACCCATCCTTAATCTTGTTTGCCCCTTGCCAGCCACCTCCCACCGACAGATGAAGAGAGGCATCAGAGGACCCCTTGTACCAGGCACTCTTGTATTTTGCCAATGTGTTGGAGGCTGAGGTAGCATGTTACTGTGTACTAGGTCTGTCTAGTAATTGCTAAACCTAAAAAACAGGGGCTTGGCCAAATCGTTTTTCTCCTGTTACAATCTAGAGGCAGTCCCTCTAGAGCTGGCATGATCCCTGTGATGTGGGGCCTAGGCTCCTTCGGGCTTCTTACTCTGGCAGCATAGGCCTTGCACAAGTGGCCCCATGCTTCAAGATAGCAGCTGGAGGGCCAGTCCTTGCCTGGATTCCAGCCA
This sequence comes from Manis javanica, assembly GCF_040802235.1. Classification (NCBI taxonomy): domain Eukaryota; kingdom Metazoa; phylum Chordata; class Mammalia; order Pholidota; family Manidae; genus Manis; species Manis javanica. The sequence continues at coordinate 71,444,885 of NC_133170.1, read as the reverse complement.
GCAGGACTGGGAAAGAGGCAAGCAACGAGGTGCCTCCTTACTTTAGGAACACAGCCTGGAACCTGAACTCACAAATGCCACCCCTCTCCTGTTGGCTAGAAACTTAGTGACATAGCTGAACCCAGCTGTGAGAAACACTGGTCCTGTTCTGGGTGAACATGACTACCCAACTAAAAATGGGGAAGTTCTATTACTAGGAAAAGGCAACACTGATGTTGGGATTAAGGAGAATCTCTGGTCAATGGCTTTGGACTTCTAAAACCAGTGCTGTCATGTGTGTGTCCTTGGGCAAACTTTTTAGCTACTTTCGTACCTGTAAAATGGGCACGCTGTCAGCTTCATAGGCTTATCAGGACTGACTTCGTTTCTCCAGTTCCTGGCTCCAAGTCCCTATTCAGCTCTTTCTCGCAGATGCAGGCTGGCTCACACATTCTACTATATACACCTTAGTGCAAAAGCTGCTCCTCCAGAAAGAAGCCTTCACGGAGAAATGTGAGTTGAATGTAGACATCTGGGCCTGATTTAGGAAGTCTCTGAGAGATGGATGCCTTGCAAAGAACAATGGCTTTGTCAGAGGCTGCCAGCATCGCAGGGACACTTAACTGCTAAGTACAAACAGCTGTCCTACATCTGCAGGATCCATTTTCAACAACTGTATACAGTAGATACTGCTGATAATGAACTTGGGTCCGGCAAGGCTCGGTTCATACAATGCACAGACTGAAGGGCACTGCCTGGGTTGGAAGTGCAAATGATGATTGTAGACAGGAAGCTCTGGTGGACGTGCTGTCTTTAGACTGGGTCAGAGCTGAGTAAAGTGAGAGCTGTGCTATTTTCTCTGGAATTTCTTGGTTTGTAAAAACAGAGCAGAACTGCATTATGGCTGCCTAATAGGTTTGAAAGCAACCCCTTCTCTCACCCCGAAGAACTTTGATGCAGCAAAGATCAGCATTGTGAAATGTTAGAGTGGGTAGAATCTATAAAACCACCTGGTCCATTTCCCTGTCTGAGCAGGAAGATGTACTTTAGAAGTTTGACAAATACCCATCCATTTTGTGGAGGAAGATCCCGTTTTATTTAGGTATCTGTTCTTGTCTCATATTATTTATGACCCCAATAATAGAAAGTACTTCTACAGTCTCTGATTATGAGGTCTCAGGTGACTGGAGAGGTACAGGGCTGCCTCAAAGCTAAATTTAGGATTCCTGGGAGTTGCTTTTACCACCCACTCCATGGGCAGCCTTGACCACCAGCAATCTGTGTATAGAGTATTAGCTCTCCTTTCTCTTCATGTAAATTTTTTATTGACCTACAACAGTATGTCAGCTATACACCTACAGCTATTAAAATATTTGACACATGCATTACAAGATAACCACCATAAGTGGAGTTCCCATCTGTTACCATACCTAGTTATTATAATATTATTGTCAAAATTCCCTATGCTATACCTTTTACTTCTAAAACAGCTGCATAGAAATGACCCCCCTCACCCTGCAAATGAGATATCCTTGTTCATCAAGAATTTGAACGGTTGTCCTCAAACAGGTCAATCAGAACCTTCTTGCTTTAAGAAATGCTTAAACATGTCTTAATGTAAAAATAACCAGGTATTATTAAAATGGCTTTTCAGCTGTTCAGCAATAAACACTTCCCTTTTGCATATGAACACTTCTGCATTCTCTATCCATCAGCACTTGTACGTTTAACATCAACGACAGAAGCAGGATGATTTAGTGTTGCAAACAGAGACTGGGACCACACAGCTGGCCAGTGATCTGTGACTGAGGTGCAGAGGTATGGAGGACCTTGGCCAGGTTCCTCAGGTGTAAATGAGATTTAAAAAGGCACCACCCATTTAATTCTCAAGATAGTTTGAAGTAAAACAGATAAAGTACTTAGGTCCATGACTGGGATATAATTTGAGTTTTACATTTTTATTTACAAAACATGGGGGTGCTCTGCTGGGGGAAGTGTCCTGCCTGGGCCCAGACTGCATCGACAAAAAGAGTTACTAGGAACCTGCCCTTGCAGATGAAATGAACAGTGAGTATATAAGTATCTGGCTTCTGTAATTTGCAAGACAGGGGAGAGAGAAGAGTTGTCTATTATGACGTTTCAGGAGGGGTTTATTCTTCCACCTCACTATGAAATTCTTGAGCTACCAGTTCCAGAAGTTTCCATGTAAAATGTAGAATTCACTTTTACATTAGCTCTGCAGAGAAATCAATTGCAGATTGCTTAAATGGTGGGAGCTGGGAAGATGTGAAGCACCTATAGGTTTTCTGGAAAAACCTAGAGTTGAGAATCTGGAAATCTATACCTCTGATCCTTAGGCAGAATGTGGGCACGTGCAGGCAGATGGGGGATTTCTAGTTATGTCTTTTCTCTCCCCATCTGTCACTTTACTATACCCTCACTATACCACTCAGCTTTCTCTGTATGGTTCAGAAGACAAGAAAGCATGGACAGGATTCCCAGTGACAGGTCTGAACTTCACCCCGATCTGACTGCTGATGCCCTTTGACTAGTTCATGTAATTCAGGCCTCTGTAGCTAAGGGGATGTTGTGACTCCTGACTGATCTAAGGTAATTGGGACCCATCTCTAGACGGAGGGAGCATGTGCCACTCGAAGGCAAGTCAACCTGTTAATAACGGTGTTGTACTTGGGCTGCAACATAGTTCAACCTGGGGACGCCTCGGGCTCTGAATCCTTCCCCTGGCTGCTCTGTGAGTCTGGTCATTCTTTGAATTCAAAGTATGTGCCGGTGCAGGGGTAGAAAACTGCCCACAGTTATAACAATTGTTCTCCCATCAGATTTGGATATTCAAGCTTGTCCAGCATGAATCTGCAGTGCATGGCCATCTGTGTGCAGAAAGGTGGCTGTTGTGTGTCCCACACCACATGAAGCCAGGAGCTCCTTGGGTCACAAACCTGGCGGGCGCAAGAATAGAAATCTCCCTGCTACTGTGGGCTGTTCCTCTTCAGGCTTTTCTCCCGACCTGGCCCTGGGGCTAGAGGGGTCATGCCCACTGTCCTAGCCTCTGGGAGTGTACTAACCCATTCAGCTTGCCTCCTTTGGTTTCTGGAGAAAGCTTTGCCATCTTGACCAGCGCTGTCTTTCTCTGAACCTCACTTCCTTGATTTCTCCTGTGGCTGAATTTGCTTGCATGGGAAATAACCACTTGCAGAGACTCTTGCAGACTTAAGGGCCGTATGGAACCTTACTGGAATGTCTTACAGAGCTTGTGCCTCACCCCCACCCCACAAAAACTGTCTAGCATAACTAGGAGATGGGAAATAAGAGGCATGATGTGCTCTTTATTAGGAAAAATTAAGGTTTATTATGAACTTGTTTTGACCTGACCGTAGCTACCCTGCTGGTGGAGCAGGTGCATTTGGTACATGGTAAAGCTCCTCTCTGGAAGCTTCTGCTCTTAGACAATGAGTGTATTAGCTTCTCTGGGCTCCCTTCCTGGCCACTGCACTGTGGGGACCACATCCTTTAATCTCTAGCTAGCTGATTCTTAGCTAATCTTACTTTAACATTTAATCTTGAATGGACGACTTATCTAAATGACCCAAGCAACTTGATGCTCAAACCTTTTCGAGCCTGCTGCAACTGAGTTGACTAGGCCTACTCCATGAATGGAATAGTGCCCCAAATCTTAGGAGAAACCACTCTGGGGAAACTCCAAGACTTATCTAGTTCTGTTTCCTATGCCACTTACCTTTTTTAATTCCCATGGTACCTCTGCATTCACCAACATGGAGCCTTCAAACTCAGGATCAATTAGTTTCTTGGCTATGATGAGGGAGCAGAACAAAGCTAATCATAAAAGCCCACTGCAGGGGAACAAGTAGCATCTTCTGATCCGGCCTTAATGAGCCTGGCTATTTAGTCCTGAGTGCCCGCCCCCGCCCAGACACCCTGTGGAGGTGATTAACCCATCTCTGCCAGCTTAAGAGTGGAAGCAAGGACACTCAGCTCCTCTAATGAGAGCGGACAGTGGCTCCAGCCTCTGGCTTCAGGAATGAGGGGACGGCAGCAGCTTGGGAGCAGACCATGTCCTGAGTGTCTCCTCCCTGACCCAGGAGAGCAAAAGTCTGTTTCCCTGCTGCGAGGGCGTCACAGATGGGCCCTCTCTCTCAAAGAAGAAAGGGAACTCGGTGTTTGTTTTGCATCAGCTCAGCAAGGAGGGATTAAATTCAAATGCCAAAGCAATCAGACACAGAGGAAGTACCCAGATCAGGCGGCCATTCTCTCTGAGACTGATCTGAGCAGACAGAGGGACTCAAAGATTCAAACCTGCTCCCTGCTTTCAGGAAACTGGATACATGAGGCTCAGAAGCTGGTGGGTGTCATGGCACTCTTGCCCAGAGCCTCTCTCACCCTTCCATACTAACGTCCTTCCCCACATGGGGATCCAGGGATGGAAATGGCAGGTGGGTCCCTAGTGAGCACACCTGGCTTGCTGGTCCTTTCTCCTTACTCTTCATTCTCCCAACTTCCCTGCCGGGGTAAGGGGAGCTCCAGCTAATTCTCTCCTTGCTTTCTGACATCTTAGATAATGGAAATGCTAAGGCTCATTAGAACTTTTTTTGGTTTGACTATAGCTGCCCAGTTGGTGGGGTTGATGCATTTGGTTCACTGTGATCCTTCTCTCTGGAATGTTTTACTCTTGGAAAATGAAATTACTGTTTCTTTCTAGTCATGTTTACCTCCTAGATTTTTTTCTGAAGCTTGATTTCCAGAGCCATCTGTAGACTGATAATCCTGCCCACCCCCCCAGCCCTCCAGAGCTTGTGACTTATACATTTATCTACCTGGATCTTAATGCAGTAGAAGCTTTTCATTTCCCTGCAGTTCTCCGAAGCCGTTCAGGTTCAGGAGGCACATAGAAACTTCTTCATTCAGGGACCCACTTGGTCCATTCCGTGGCTCCCATCTCCTAGAAACTTGGGGGCCCCCTGCTGGAGGGGCAAGAGGGTGAGGCTGGTAGTGCCTGGCTTCCCCGCCCTACCTTGGAGTGCCAACTGGCTGCTGAGCCTTCTCACTGCTTGGAGAATCCTTGACTGAGGCAGAGCTCCCCTTCCATAGAAGATAAAATATAACGACATGTCCTGGCGCAAAGCAGATGCTATGAGCAGTGTTCAGGTTCCCATGCCCCCCTGCCCCCCAGTCTAGGACCAAGTCCCGGAGGCCAAGAAGATCATTTGTTACCTGTGGAGTCAAAGAATCCCGAAGCTGTGAATGTGCCGAAGAGTCTCCGTTTGTGTGTCCCCTGTCCTGGTTCCATCTCCGTTCACCCATGTTCTGTGCTGAGTCACCAAGAGGGTGACTCTGTGTACTTGTTTGGTAATTTTGAGCTACTGCTGCAGTGTTTGGCTATTGACACCTGCAATCCATCAGGTGAGGAGTGGGGGGAATACTTTCCTGTGGAGGCCCACTGTTCCCATTGGATGGGCTCCTACAGCCAGGGGGCGAGCTGGCTGCTAGTAGCCATGGCCCCTCTCAAAGTCTCCCCAAAAGTGAGTTCAGTCCAAGAGCCACTCTGGCCCCCCTAGTTTGAGGACCTGAATGAATTAAAAGGCATCCATCCCAGGCTGACAAGTTTCCCTCTTTTTTTTTAAGGCTTTTCATGACTTCACACTAACAACTTACTTATGCTGATCTTGGCTGAAGCTCACAGTGATTTCTTTCCTCTCTGAATCTTGTTTTCCCCTGAAACCTGTGGCACAAATAAGGAGCCAGTTGTGTGCACTAGGGACTTGAGTCTTTACTCGTGGTTACGGTTGTAGATGGAGAAAGCACCTGTGAACAGCCCCTGGGCTTTAGGACAGGCTGATTTCTCTAAGGACTGAAGTTTCTCTAAGCATTCTTCCCTGCCATCTGGGGAGCGATTATAGTAGGAGGTAAACCACCGCTAGTTCCAGGAGGTTTGATTGTTGCAAGGGGCAATTTGGGGGACATGTGGCTCCATTTGGAGTAATAATCTCCAAAATAAGTTGGCTTTCACCTGCTGTTGCTTAGAGAAACTACTCCTTTCCCCAGGGAATCTCCTGCTGGTCTGCAGATGCCCTGAGCTGCTGGCTAATACAGTGATGTACTACTAATGGAAGGTCCCTGACCAGTCCTGAGTGAGAACCTCACTGTCACTGAGGCCAGGAGGGAAGAGCAGGTTGTGTGCACCACTAGGTCCCCAGGGGCCACTCCACAGTGGTTCTAAAGCAGGATATGCTGGACAAATAGCATGTGATGAACCGGAGTTGGCACCAGGAAATGCATTGAAAGAAGGGTCTCTGGGCTAGGGGTAGGGGGACTTTCCTGCTTCTCTGCATTTCACTTTTTCACCAGAAACAGAACGATGGCCTTTTGCCTAACCCCTCTGGAGATCTCCTTGGCAAAAATGGTTCAAGCTGAAGATTTTTTCCCTGGGATGTGTCTGTAATTCCAATGGAAATTTCTGGAAGGAGAACTCCTTTCCCAGAGGGGCTCAGAGACTTGCTATCATGAATGCGAAAACACAGTTCTCAGACCACTTGACTTTCCCCCGAGTGGCCTCTAGATGGCTGAGCTTAATTTATCTTGTGGGGAGATGATCCTATTAGAAGAGGGGGTTCTTAATTACATTAATCAAAGATCCCTTTCTAGATGAAATAACTCATGAGGACCTCGAGAACTGAGGCAATTTATAGCCTGCTGCCTGCCCTCGTGGGTGGCTATCTTAAATGATAGAATCAGCTATACAGATGTTCCTATTAACACATGAAAAGCAGACTGTCTTCAGGCAGAACAATAAACATTTCTCGTGTTGGCTTCAAGCTCTACCTCTGTTTCCCCACCCCACCACCGCCCCACAGCAGTCATTCAGGAAACAGGATTCATTGTTACAGAACGTCGGGCCTGTACGTGATTGGATCAAAGCAAACTGAATGAGGAAGGGATCCCAGCTTCTTTTTTTAGCAAGTGAAGCTTGTATAAAACAGGAGGGTGTATAAGGGAGAGCCTAGTAAACATAATATTCTTCATGTAATTGTAGATTAATGATAAAAAAAAAAAGAAAAGGGGGATTACTCCCTGATTGGATAAAACCAACTGTAAATCAACGATTAATGCATGCTTTAAATATCCTTAATTTTGATCATTTAAAGGGTGTCAGATGATCAGCTATGGAAGTACATTTTTCTGATAATATTCCTTTCTCTTAAAAAAGAAAAAGCAGTTCCTGTGTGATCTCCAATAAGTTCTTCACAATGGTATAAAGGGCATATCAAAGTGTGGGCAAAGGGTTTGTTTGTGTTTATACAGAGGATCAAAGCCTAATTTGGCTACCCAGAAAATGAATTAAGATACTATATGAAGAAGAACTTCCAACATCAACATTCTCTGGAAGAGTCATTCCAGAAGATGATCATCAAAAAACTTCAACAAAGATCCTGGCACTGTTGCAGTTGTAGCTGCATTCATCCCACTGGTTCCTGGACTTGCCATGGGAGTGAAGAAGTAGATATCTAAGCTGGCCTGTGCATGCAGTAAAACAACAAATTTGGCTGGATCTATACTGTCAGAACTCAGCCAAGAATTAGGAGAAGTGCAAGTTGCAGCGCTCCAAAATCTTGCGACTATAGACTATCTACTGTTAGAAGAACATATGGGATGTGAACAGTTGCCAGGAATGTGTTGTTTTAATTTGTCTGATATTTCTCAAACTATTCAATTTCAGTTAGACAATATCCATCATATCATTGATAAGTTTTCACAAATGCCTAGGGTGCCTAACTGGTTTTCTTGGTTTCACTGGAGATGGCTGGTAATTGTAGGTCTGCTTTGGTTATGTAGCTGTATTCCTATTATGTTAATGTGTGTATGCAATTTAATTAGTAGTTTAAAACCTATACATGCTTATGTTACACTACAAGAAGATATGTCAAAGAAATAATCAATCTTCCCATGTTTTCTTCCATCTGCTACTTCTATAGCTTTTCTTCTTCCTTCCTAATTACAACCCTTAAGTAGAATTCGTGCCTCATATAGAAATTACCGAGTATCATTATTCTTCCAAGTGGTAAAGATACCTCAAGACAAATGCTGGGCATAGAAGCCACAGGGCATAAATCTGCAAAGAAGTAAAAAGCTAACCTTTTCAAACAATATTGCTTCTCTCTCACTTACCAACTTTACATTTCCCTGTATGGCCCCAGAAGATGACTGGTTAGCCAGAGACGGGTAAAATTCCTCAAGGGAGGAACAACCTAAGACAGGCACAGTCACAGGGGGGCCATCAGGTGAGAAATTGGGGATCAACAGAGGTGAGGCTTAGAACCTCACCCCTCCTGTTTTGAGAGACATTTTCTGCATCCTTGGATGTTTTGTTGCCCTTGTCTTGCTTGGATTAATTCTTAGTCTATAGGCACACACCTGATCATCTACATTTGCCCTCTTACAGCACTAAACTATGTTTTCTACCTTTATCTTGCATCTACCTACCACTTCAGCATTTTATTAAAAAAAATAATAATAAGGGAGAAATGTGGGATTCACATATAAATCAAGTATAAAAATCAAACGAATATTCATATTTGACCTGATTGTTTATAGTTCATAATGCGTGATCAAAACTGAAAGTTTCTGTGATGACTGCCCTTGCACTGTTCACCATGTAAGAACTTGTTCACCATGTAAGAACTTGTTCGTTATGCTTCAGAACATTGGAGACTGTTGAGAATTAGGCTTGGGGTTGATTAATGATTGTGCATTGAGTCCCCTATACAGAATTTTATTGTTGTTAACAACCATTTGATCAAATAAATATGAGAGATGCCCTCTCAAAAAAAAAAACAAAACAGGAGGTTGCACCAAATCATACCAGTTGATCCTTACACTGAACTTTGAGAGGATGATGCATTTGCTGTAGACATGTGCATCACCAGTGTCTTAGCAGGCAGCTGACCAGCTTGAGTGGCTGCCTTTGAGGTAGCACGACATAAGGTCCTAGAAGTGGCCTTGCTTACTGAAATGGGAAAACAATTCAAGTAAATCCCTGGGGATGTATTGCATCTTTTCAGGCTGTCTGGGTTGCCTCCCTATTGCAACCTGTGTGTAGATCTTACCTACTCTGATTGAAACAAATATATCCTGGATGTACTGCAGCCCTGTCTTTTCAAGATGTCCCAAAGCTGCTGACAGATACTCTCTGGAGGAGTCTTACAGCAGAGGCACCAAGACTCCCAGCTCTGGTGCTCGGGGTCCTGGCCCTTAGCCTCTTACACACTGCTTTACCTTGGGGAGGCCTTCTCAAGGTGCTTTCTTCCCCCTAATCTGCTGTCCTGAAGTCCACACTGTTCTCAGAATTGACATTCTTAGTAGAAACTAAGAAGGAGAATTGAACAGGCAGAAAAATTGAAATGTGATACTTGATGGCAGACAGAGTTCTAGAGATGGTAGAAGCTTCAAGGCTGTCCAGTAGGGGCAAGAGCATTGGGCCTCTTTATTCTGTGTTGATCAGTCACTGGCTGGAATAATGTCAGGAAATGGGTGGAACCTGGGAGAAGGTAGCTCTTCAGCTAAAACAACCCCTCAGTGAGTCTACTGCTGAGGTCTGTCTACTAGCAAGTAAGGTTATCAAACTGAAGGGTGTAAGGGGGTTCTGGGTGGCATGTCACAGTATCCAGGTAAGCATAAGCTTCCCTAGAGTTGGGAATAGAAAAGGTAGTTTATCCCAGATGCCCATGTTGTATGTGATTGGATCAAAGCAAACTGAATGAGGAAGAGATCCCAGCTCCTTTCTTAGCACATGAAGCTTGTATAAAACTGGAGGTTGCGCCAAATCATACTAGTTGATCCTTACACTGAACCTTAAAAGTATGGTGCATTTGAGGTAAACACTTGTTCTTTAGGGATATTCAAGCAGACTCAGTTACTTAGGAGGTGTTTTTGACATATGCAATTCAACTTCCTGGTCAAAAGCACTCTCATCACATGCCTCCATGGACACCCTACATAGATGCATATACAACTCATAGAAAGACATCATTCAACATCAACCCTATGAACTATAAGAAGTCATGCTATCTTGAGTGTCTCTATCTGGTCCTGGGCCAAGCCAGGTGTGATCTAACCTGATGTTCCACATCACCTAGTGAGTCAACCAGGCTGGTTTTCTGAGAAGTACCCCAGACTTAGCCAGGCCCTGCATAAGCTTTGTTTGGTTCTGTTTGATTAAAACTGGTTGAAAATAGAGACCAGCCAAACAAGACTGGACTGAGTATTCAGTGTAAGGGTATGCACATTGACTATATCCATTCCCCACTCTCTGCTAATGGTTAATTTGTCCTGTTCAGGTCTGGATATGCAAATGTCTTTGCTTCCTAATTTCTTATACTCATGGGGTCTCCACGGGTGGGGAACCAGGCTGTGAATGTCAATCCTTTGGACTATGCCAGGAAATAGTTGTAGTCACTACAGGGGCAGTTTAAGTTACTTTATTGAACATCCCCATCATTTGGGGCTGAAGCTTGGGAGATGCAGGATCATGGCCAAGGAGGAGCTTCAGATGGTGACGTCGGATAGTTACAGGCTGGCTCTCACATGGCTCCAAGAAGGGGCTTCTCTCCACGGCATTGCTCCATCTAAGATTTATGACAGGGGGAAGGTATGGCCTACAGAGCCTTGTGCTTTGCCTAGCACCCCTGCTGAATGGGAATGGAGTGGGGAGAATAGAAGGCCAGAAGTGAGGCCCTTGTGTGGGGTGCACCCTGAAGATCATCTGGTTTGCATTTTAAATAGTCACTCTGGCTGTGGTAGTTATCCATGGGGACAAGTTCTGCAAGGGGCACCTACCCTGGGTTATGTAGGAAGGAGGCTGGGCCACAACAGGTGCATGAGTGGCCACAGTCACAGTGCCAGAGTGCCGTGTCTGAGTGGCTTCTGCCCTTGCTTTTGTAGCAGTCTAACTTGTATCTACATTTCTCATTCTGAAAGGTTGACTGCTGTTCACCCTTGCTTCCCAGACTGATTTTTTAACCTCCTTGATGGCCACTGCCATTTCTTTAAGGTGGATGGGACTGTCTCTTCAGAGGACTGGTACCCCCAGTAACAGTGGCCTGATGCCTCAAGTCTTTCCAGATCCCTTTAAAGAGAACCAGTTCCACATACCACTGGAATAATGAAGGACCCTTTCTTTGATCTCTTCCACGTTGTTGCTGGTCTTCTCTTCCTAGGGGTGCCGTCTGGCCTGTGAGTTGGCCAGACTTCCAGAGGATTTTACTGATTCTTGGAAGTCACTCGCTTAGGCAGCCACCCATTCAGGGTCATCCTGTTGTGGATCTCCATTGCTTTGTTGAGTCCAGTACGCCTGGCCAAGAGAGAGGCCTGAAAGTGTGTCCCAGTGTGTGTGTAGAAGGGAGGAGGCCTCTGTGCCACGGGGCTCCTTGGCACTGCGGTGGCTCTTGCATGTTTGGAGCAGTCTTCAGAACCTTCTGTTTCTCTAGCTTGTCTTGTATTTAAGACACTCTGCTTAATGCTGCTCCACATGGAAGATTAGGGTTAGTTTATAACCAGACGTTTTCTGTAACTTTCCCTCCCTCCCCTCTTGAATATCACTATAGATTAAAAAGTGGATTACCGAAGTGATAGTCTATTTCTGTACAGGTTATCTTTAGATTCAGTAGCCAGCTTGAAAGGGCTCCTGCTGGACATTTTGTATTATCCAATACTCTTTGTGTATTTTCTTGCTTTAGGACACAATATTTTCCATGCTTATCTAGGATTTTCCTTCTTCGAGACACATAATTGGCCTTCTAATTAGCCTTGGTTTCTTTTTAGTTGAGAGTGATACCTGGGAGTCCTTATGTGGGTGCTTGGGACACTTGTAGTCCCAGGTCCTGTTCTGTTTCAATACACCACAAAGTGGATTTATGTGGAACTGTGGAGATAATAGCAACACCTCTTTGGTTAAGCAAAAATGATCATTAAGAATGAGTGTTAACACAGAAGAATTTTCTCTACAATGTTCCTTTAACTGGTTGTCGCTTGCTAGGGAAGCTTAAGTACTGTTGGCCAATGGTGAGGAGACTGGCTGTCATTTTACTCCAGTTTTTTGCCATAGAAAATCCAGTTCCTGGCCAACAAATAGTACATGTTAAATGTCTTATGGGGACCAAGATAGAAGATATCTAATAAAGAGGTCAAATACTCTCTCTGCCACCTCTTGGTATAAGCCAAGGATTTGACCATCTGGATTTCCAAAAGTTGAGCCACTCATAGTTGAGGTCTCTGGTGCTCACTTCCCAGCCCTAGTGTTACCTCTGCTAGGTAAACTGACGGCCATGCTGAAGAGTCGCAATAAATGTCTAACCTGAAAGTGTACACACTGAAATTTCAAATCCAGCCACATTATCTGATGTTTCTTTCTACTCTGCAGCCAGGGTTGGATCTGAAAGAGTCGTTGCTTTCTTTCCCCAATCTGAGACCATGGTATGCTTCTCAAATCAGGCACTTGTGTGGGTAGGACCAAGTTTCAAATGGGTGAAAACACTTCAGGGTTACCAAATCTCCTCAGGGAGGTATGTTCACCACAAAAGCGTTATGACTCTCCTTGGTGACAGGCCAGCTGGGTGGCAACCAAATGTAAATCAGAATGTCCTTTGACTGACTTAAGGGCCATGTGAAAACGTAACTGTCAAGCCACACCTTCTTCATCATTTTGCATGTTCTGATCTTAGTTTCATTGGTCTGTGTGAGCTCATGTCAACCCCAGGGCTAGAACACGGACTTCTCCTTGAATCTATCTGTAGGTTTAGAGAAGAGTTTGTTTGGACAAATGCATGTTCATTAGTATTGGGAAAGGCCATTGAGAAGACATGACCACCAGTTGACCCATGAGCTGGACCCCAACAATCAGAGACTCCTCATCCCCCACCCCAATCCTTGAAATGTAGGTTTGGCTTGCCTTCCTTACTCCTAGAAGCTGTCCCAAGGGCACAGCCTTGAGATACTGATTTTGAGACCATCTAAACTGTATATGTGACTGGAAGCTTTATATCAAGGCCTTAACTGGATTAAGATATGGCAGGTGGACGTGGAGATCTAGTCATCTTCAGACAATGCAGTACAGGCCTTGTGTGTAAGTTCCCTTGGTTATTAAATCTGCAGCCTATCAGTCTGGAGTCACTTTCCACTTCCTTTGAAACCTGGCCCCATAGTGGAGAGCACAGGGAGACCAGATTACACCTGGTTCACAAGCTCCCCTGGAGCTTCCCAACAATTAGGCAGATATGATGACTTTCTCTGGGTCAGCTGGTTTTCCTGGGGAGTTGGTCATTTTTTTTTCCCCCTGAATATCAGGAAAACCTATTCCTCATGGGAATTTGGGATTGAGCTGAAAACACCTTTAGGGCTCTGTTCCTGTGTGGTAGGTACAGATCTGTTCTGACTAGACTTAAACTGCCCCTTCTTTCACTGCACTCAATGTTCATCACTGGAGACCTCAGCTTCTTGTGAGTTTGAGCCCCCCATGTGCCCATCAACCAAGATTCTGATTCCAGAGAACCTTACCCTTCTACATGAGTTCCTAACAGACCCAGAGACCTTCCGTTTGATTGCTTAACCTTAAACTGGGGGAAGGAGAGGCCAGGGTGCATCTGAGCTCCAAAAGTGAAGTTTTCTAAGCCTACTTGACAGAAAGCTCTAGTTCCCTTTTATCTGCTGTGTCAGTAGGTCAGCTCTCCAAGTTGCAAGCCACTCTGTGGCTTTTTGTGTTTGGAGCTGGAGCTCCCGAAGGCCAGGTACACAGTCTTGGCACGTGAGTTTCTGATTCGGTAGGGCAGGCTCCAGTCACTAATGTGTCAACAATTCTCAGCTGCTCCAGAAAAGTAGCCTGGCCTTTCAGAGATGGGGATGATCTGTTTTATGTTTCAGGTTTTATCATGGAAAAGTTGTTTTTTCTACTGTTCTATTCTTCTTTGACTTCTCCTTCTTTCTCTCCCTCTCCTGGCTCCACGGAGAAGCCTGGGAAACGTCACAGAACTGGAAAATGACCAGTTTTCTTCAGGCTGATTTTAAAGCTATGGCACAATAGTAGGAATCATAATTTTGTGAGCCTTGGTCCAAATCTCTGAAATGTGAGAATGGATAAAATTATGTTCCTTTAACAAGATGTTCAGGAGTGAACTCCCCTTAATCCCTTTTTACCTGTTTAAGAGGTACAATGAGAGATGAAGTCACCTGCTTGAACACTGAGCTTGGAAAGGGACTGCACATGGCATCTCAGCCCTGGAGGCTGAGGCTTGGAATGGCAGCGCTGGTGTCTGCCTGAGACACTGACACTGGTGTGGGCTACCCTGCCCAGTCCCCTGGCTGTTCCTCCCTCTGGGCTATGGAGTCTGAGGTGGTCTTCAAAGTCCCTGTCCATTTCCTTCTGAGACATCCTGAACTGGGAATACCTTGGCAGCTGGGGGCATGAATATGGAAGTTTGTCTTGGCGTATGGGGCTTCAGTCTGCATATCCTTTGGTGACACTGGGGGTGCCATCATTTCTGGGCAAGGTCCTCACCTTGACTCTGGGATCTGCATAGAGCATGCAGAGTTGGTGTGAGCTCCCAGCCATGTTTGGCAGCCCCTGGCTTTGTGCAGGCTCTATCCTCGGTTGCAGATTCCCTCTTCTGCTGGATAAGGGACACTTTGCCATTACCAGTGGGTCGTCTGTGTCAGGTGGACCTGACAGCGAAGGCTCATGAAGGGGCTGTTCTTGGTTTGCCTCATCTTTCCCGATGGAAGCCCAGGCTCATTGTGATGAGCAAGAACCTCTTAGTGACGGAACAGAAATGTCCCTTGCACCAAAAAGTGAAACACGACAGTCTTAAAAAATTCAGACTTACAAGGGAATTTTTTCACATAGAAAAGTTTATACTTGCTACTCTTAATTTATTTGAATGAACCAATGAAAAGAACAGGTTCAGAGACTACCAGACACATGAAAGCATTTTGAAGGGGTTTATGCAAAGCTATATGGGGTACAACAGGCTCTGGGAATTTTGGGGGGGCCAGGGAAAGGCCTTGTTTTTGCTTCTGAAAGACTATTCTAGAAAACTTCAGAAACATGCAGAACTAAATGAAACAGTTCCCTCAACCCTCACATCCATATCCAAAAATTACCTCATGGTAATTCTCTATAATTCCTCTCCTCCCCATCCTGTATTTTGAAGCAAACACAGTTTGTGTGTGTGTGTGTATATATATATATATGTATATATATGTATATATACATATTTCTAAGTCAAAGACATACAGATTCCTACTTCCATCACAAAGGGGGGTCCAGGGTGTGCCCCTTCCATGGCAGAAGGGATGAAAATGTCAGTAAGCATTTAAAGCCTCTGGAAATGTCCCTAAGGTCACAGCACATGAATAAACATTTAATCAAGGAAATCTAAAACTTGGAACCAAGACCCGCTCATCCCCTTGCCCCTCCTAGTCAGCAAGAGGGGAAATTCCATTCCAATATGGCACAGCCAAGAGCACGGGCTCCTTTCCCCTGAGCTCCCAGTTGGAGGGCTTCCTTCCAGGTTGCTGCAGGATGTTAGCATTTCTCAGCCTCAGCAATAGTCACTGGAGTGGGATAAGACTGTCTGAATGTAGCTGAGATGTGGGGTCCTCTTTCTACCACCCTGCCCTCCTAATGAAATAGTGGTTTTACTTGGGCTCAGTGGCACTGAGAATCCCAGGGTTTGGTGGGTAGGAGTTTCATGCTGCATGGCAAGCTGAGAAGACCTGGACTTGCTGTGCCTCATCCACTAAGCCCTCAGGTCCAAAAGGGGGATGTCAGAAGCCCACCGTTGCCCCCACCCCTAGCACCAGGGCCATAACTCAGACTTTGCTCTCTGGAGAAAGAACCACAGAACAGATCCAGATGTCTCCCCAAAGAACTGACCGATATGCAACAGAATACAGAGAAGTTCAGGCCAAAGGGCACTATACTCTCAAACACAGTCACCACTGTGGCGAGGGCAACTGGGAGACTGGTAGTTTTGTTGGAATTACAGGCTAACCTACAGGCTGGCTAGTTTGCCAGAAAACAGGAAAGCGACCCTCTGCTGGGAAGGGCCCTTCTGAGAGTAAGACAAATCTTAAATGCTGCACGTGGGTAACCAGAAAAGAAGGATTGATTCCCCTTGCGACCGTATGGGTTTAGTACCTAATAAGTTTCAGGTAAATCCAACCAGTTGTATCTCCAAGGAGAGGTCCACTATGTAACACAGACATCTTGATAGATTCTCAAGCCAAGAACTGAGAAGGGGTAGAGTAAATGAGGCCACTACTATAGGGTTTCTGATCTTGTTCCTTTGATTGAAGTCTATGCCTGTGAGGCCTTTGGAAGGAAGAGTGGAGACAATAAGAGCTTTTACTGCTATTTCCAGAAGCATTGCTGAACTCACTATTAAGGCTCTTCCTAAATGTGACAGTTTTTTGTACAGCTCTGTTGATATGAAAATATTCTTCAGGGATATTATCAGAGGATATGTGCTGTCACCACTAAATCTGTTTCTATCCATTGGGTCTCAAATAACAGATGACATAGACTCTTAAAATGCCTCTATGTGGTTCATGATGGGGGAGGGGGACAGACTGGTTGGGACTAGAGAATTTGATGCTAAAGAATGGTTTTGTTTTTTGATAATCTTATGATAAGTCCTCAGTCTCCCTTCATGTAGCTCTGTTAGGCTCAATATCTTAGACTTAATTTCCATGCTGTACCAACTCTGGATATCTGGAGACCAACTCAGAGATAACCCTATGAAGAAAAAAGCAGAAAAATCCTGGAGTGTCCACTTCTCCTGGTTACTGAGAATGATATGCACGCTGTTACTAGGGACCTGCCTGCTTGAACCCAACTGATTCTCATCCTGTCCGTTGCAAAGTTTGTGTCAGTTATTTAATGGCTTTGTGGTTAACAAGTCTCATTAACAAGTTAATGAGAAAATGACAGTTGTCTTACTGAGAATGAACTGGCCTGAACTCCTGATACAAGGTTGGTGTATTGCCTGAGGGTTTCAGCTCTGGGCATGTTCACTATGGGTTCAGTGAGACTGAATAACAACAATGAAATGTTGGGGCGTAAGAAGGGTCTCATACCAAGCTTTATTCTTGCTGCAGTAGGTTAAGTGCTAGAATCACTTCTGCCTCCAGCTCCACCCCAGGTGCTGCCTCTGCCCCAGGCTCTGTCTAATGCTTCCAGTCTCTGCTCTTCTGCTCTCCTCTGGGCAGAGCTCTTTATATAGCAACATCATCAATAATGGCTTACTGCCAACAGGTATACAAGTGTGTGTCTGCGCCGTAGGCTAAGTATTGCAGTAGGCTAAGTGTTACATCATCGCACATACACAGTGGGCAGGTAGATTAGGATCAGGTGAGGATCCTGGTCATGGAACTTCCATTTTCCCTGCAGTTGGATATCTTGCAGTGAAATTACAAGTATTTAGTATGTTTCTTTAATACTTTTTCCTCCAAAAATAATTAGAGCAGCAGCCTGGAAAAGGTGTAGTAACAGAAGAAAGGCAGCTTTCTTAATGTACCTTTTTTCTACCGCAAATGTGCTTTTTTTCTTGAATGGGTACTCTTTACCAAAAGTTCCACTGGATTTACCCTGAATCCACACAGGAGATAAGGTTTGTGGCCAGTGCCAACTTGTCAGCAATTGGTAAGAAGGGTCCAATTTTTCATCTCATGGTCACCTGCATTGTCATGAGTCTACATTGTAGAGCTTTGCCTCTGGTGGAGCTCCTGCACCAAAACTGTCATCATCACTGAAGACTACACACAGCTTGTGGGCTTGACTTTCTCCGTAGGTTCTGAATGTCACAACCACATGGAGGTGGTGTGGTCAGGGGACAGCCTTGCCTTTCAAGTAGTGTTTTTACCTTAGTCACCTCCAAACGTTTCTACCACATTTGAAAAGACCTACACCAGCCCCTTCCATCATTCCTTTGCCAAGTTTTTAATGACAGATTGACCCAGAATGTGAAGAAAATTCTCCCTCCTACTCAATACTCCCATACTAGTTCACTTCATTCACACCAGGAGTGTGGGGTTCCCACCCATGAGGCAATTCTGTGATACCATCTGGGTGTTCTACAATTGAACTCAACTGTGACACCATCTGCCTGGAGATTAGTGTCAGATTCCATGGGTTATGGGTTCAATTAATTTGCTAGAGCAGCTCTCAGAACTCAGAAAAACATTCTATTGACTTGATGACTATCATAAAAGGATATAACTCAGAAAGATCCAGATGGAAGAAATGCACAGGGCAAGGTAAGGGGAAAGGGACACAGAGCTTCCACACTATCTCCAGGATCCCCATCCTCAAAATTATAACAGTGCTTGTAAGGAAGGGTTGCCAGGGCGATGATTCAGGGACAGTTTCTGGCCAAGTAGACAGGAAGTCTTAGTGTGGTGGGGCTTTGAATCAGTCCCCATTAGGATGTTCTCTGAGGGTCCTTTAGAAGCTACTGGGGACTAGGAATCTGGAAGCCTCAGACTTCTGGCAATTAATGGTATCCAACAGCTCAGTCTCCATATGAAAACGCCACTGGATGGTCTTCACACAAAGCCATAAGGGACTTCTGCCCTGAACCATCTCTTGCAGATGAGGCTTGGTGAGCAGCTGGGACCTCAGGCTAGTTTCAGAAGATGGTTTGTCAGTTAGCTGGGCTCCAAAATATCCAGAAGAAAGAGATTGCCCTGGAAGCAGAATTTACCTGCTGCAAGAGAACCTGTATGACTTTCTGGCACTGGAGGCCAGAAAGTTCAAGATGGGGTGTTAACAGATGGAGCCAATGTGACCCTACGCGATTCCCGATTGAGGCAGGACTTTGGGCCAGTTCTGAGGTATGTGGCCTTGTCCAATTAATCTGGGCTCCAGGCTGGGCCTGCTGCTTCTGAAGGAAAGAACCCACTTTTGATCAGTAATGGTGGTGTGGACTGAGTTATCTGGTCTTTACAATAGTAAAACTGTCTTGAAAGATTGAACGTGATCCTGTTCATGCTCTCCCTGGATAGACCATGATCTAAAATCTGGTTATATTCTCACTTCAAATAATCCAGTAAAATTTTTGGAAGAAATTTTCCATTCAATCTATAGATGCATTAGATGCTTACAACTTAAAAATAATGGGAGGTGTTTAAAACAAAGCTATAGTAAGCTAGTGTGGAAAAATTCTATTTTTCCATATCAGGAATTTAGGCTAGGGCTTAGAACCTGTATGAATGTCACCCCTTACATGTAGGGGAACCAGAATTTATACACAACTTTGGTGGCCCCAAACTCCATTCACTTAAGCATGAGAATGATTCCCTTAGTTAGTGGAAATCTTAAATAGCAAGGGAAGCCTCTGTTTCAGCAATGGTCCTAGGAACCAGTACAGAATGGCATGTTTTTTAATGTGATTCTGGGTTTTTTGTTTGATATGATATAGCCAAACATTT
Organism: Manis javanica; assembly: GCF_040802235.1. NCBI lineage: Eukaryota > Metazoa > Chordata > Mammalia > Pholidota > Manidae > Manis > Manis javanica. The sequence goes on along the minus strand of NC_133170.1, from coordinate 71,425,397 downwards.
GAAACCGCTGAGAAGTTACAGAGAAGTCTTCCCAAGTCTCAGTCAAGGAATGAATACTCTGATGGTCACACTCTGAGCAATGGGAGACACACCCTTGTGAGTTCAACTTTTAGCTGAAAACTTTTGATGGCACTGGAAGAACCCCAACTAGATAGATGGTCTAGCTGAATTACTGAGTCTCATTCAAAGCTTTCCACTGTCACTTATCTTTTAGTCTTGCCTTGACTGGGTCCATGTGTTGGAGTAAAACAGCAGTGGTGGTTGAATTGAGAGAAAGCTAAGGGTCTTTTTTTAAAATTAAGTATCATTGATGTACATATAAAACCAACATAAAATTGTATAACACATGGTTCAACAGTTTCCCATATTAAATCCTCACCCTCTCCAGTGTGGTCCCTATCTATCAGTGTAGTAAGATATTACAGAATCATCACCTGTATTCTCCATGCTGTACTACTGACCCTGCAACCAGCTTATATTGTGATTGTAAATTATTGTGTCCCTTTATTCCCTTCATCCTCCCCCACCACCCATTCCAACTCCTCCCCTTTGGTAACCACTAGTTCCTTCTTGATATCTATGAGTCCACAGGTATTTTGTTCCTTCTGTTTTGCTTTGTTCTTATACTCCACAAATGAGTGAAATCATTTGGCATTTGTCTTTCTCCACCTGGCTTATTTCACTGAGCACAATACCCTCTAGCTCCATCCATTTTGTTGCAAATGGGAGGGTTTTTTTATGACTGAATAATATTCCATTGTGTATATGTTCCACATCTTCTTTATCTATTCATCAGTTGGTGGACACTTAGGTTGTTTCCATATCTTGGCTATTGCAAATATCAAGCAATAATCATACAGGTGCATTTGTCTTTTCAAATCAGGGATTTTGTTTTCTTTGGGTAAATTCCTAGGAGTGGAATTACTGGGTCAAATGGTATTTCTATTTTTAGTTTTTTTGAGGAACCTCCATACTGCTTTCCACAGAGGTTGCACAATTTACATTCCCTCCAACAGTGTAAGAGGGTTCCCATTTCTCCACATCCAGGCCAGCATTTGTTATTTCTTGTCTTTTGGATAGTTGCCATCCTAACTGGTGTGAGGTGATACCTCATTGTGGTTTTATTTTTCATTTACCTAATGATTAGCAATGTGGAGCATCTTTTCATGTGCCTGTTGGCCATCTGTATTTCTTCTTTGGAGAAGTGTCTGTTCAGGTCCTCTGCCCACTTCTTAATTAGGTTTTTAGTTTTTTTTGGTGTTGTGGCATATGAGTTATTTATATATTTTGGATGTTAACCCCTTATCAGATGAGTCATTTATAAATATAGTCTCCCATACTGTAGGGTGCCTTTTTGTTCTGCTGATGGTGTCCTTTGCTATACAGAGGTTTTTGGTTTGATAGGGAGAGAAAATCTAAGGATCTTATCTATTTAATCTTCCATTTAAATGATGGTTTCATCACTATAAGTAAAAACCAGAAATGGAAATATGCAGAGAGGAATGGCTTGACTTTCATGGATGTCAGGCTTTCTTGGTGAATTCTTGATTGTATCAACTGTTTTTGAATTTATCTAGAACGTGAAGAATTGGTCTCAGCCCACGGTCTCTGAGAAAGAACCTTGGCTGGTATCACCTCAGGCTTAAGAGCTCCTCTTCCTTTCTGAGTAGGGGCCCCCATTTTCCACTGAGTGATTTGTGTGGAAGATGTGGATGTGCAATGCTGTGTGTGCTTGTGTGCATGCTTGTGCGATTTTATTAGGGGAGTTTAGGCAAACCAAAGACAGTCATCCTACAAGTGTTCACGAAGAACTTAGAACTGCAGATGTTACAACTTTCTTAACCATATACAGGATGTCTTAACAGTTGTGTCGCTAGACTCTTGTTTCCATGTGCTATGCAGTGAAGTAGGTCCCAGAGACATTTCTTTCCTGAATCTGTGAAGCGACATACCATGATCTGCTCCAGGCATCTCAGTATCCTAGATTAGATTAGAATTCATCCTGATAAGTGCCTTCATGAGTACCAAAGCAATCCTGAGACTATCGTGGCAGAGAAATGACCATGTGCTGGAATATCTTACCAAAAATATTTAATTTCTAAACATGTATATTAAGAGAATTGTCCATCTAGATGGCAAAAGGGGGTAATAGCCCCAGATCAAAAGTCTGTCCTTTCTTGCACCCATGCTTCACATCAGAAGAGTGCCCTTTGCCTCAAAACGCAGGGCCCAGATGGCCTATGCCGGGGCCCAGAGCAGGCAGGCAAGCAGGACTTGGGGCAATGTCCAGGCTTCTCCAGCTGGCAGGAAAGGGCCCAAAGCTTTCCCTTCCCGTCTTCTAAGAAGCCGTTGGAAAGCAGGGCCCTCTGTTTGGGTCTTCTGGCCCACCCTGGTGAGTCTCCATGTTCAGAGGAGGCCCTGCCTTTGTAGGGACTTGGAAGAACCTGTAGAGGAAAGCAACCTCAAATTCCAGATACCTGAGTTGGTGGTTATTCCAAAAACCCATGCTTTCAGGGCCTGGGTCCCATACCTGAGTCCTTGCCATGCTCTTGGTCTTGGCTTCAATACAGTCTTGCCTTGAATTGAATCTCAAGCAAGTGGCTTGAGATCTGTGACGGTCTTCACACTGTGACAAGGGAGAATAAACAGGAATGGATTGAGGGAGAAGCCAGACCCCAGTGCAGGCCTGAGGCCAACCCTGTTGGCCAACCCAGCAGGGAGCTCTGGAGCAGGAATTGTTTGCCAGGGCATCCTGCGTCAGCCATAATGGCAGGGCCTCTCCACTCACACCTCCCTCGGACACTGGATGTGTTCTGCAGCTCAGCACAAGCCCTTCTTTGCCATGTATGCCTTTGACCCAATCCCCCTTTCATCTTTCGAGGCTGCTGGTCTTCAGACTTGAATGAATATATCATAACAACCTCTGATTCTTCATGTTCTAAACTGTCCTAGGCTTGGAAGGGATCGAAAGAATCTATCAAATCATAAAGCCTCATGTGTACTTTTCAGGCCCATATAGAAGTGGTGGGACCGAGGGACAATTTCTTCTTGCCGAGAGGACGTCCACCTTGGTCCTCTCCATAACTTAGGAACTCCTACTGCCTTGGGAGGCAGGAGAGTTTTGTGAGGGGAATTGGACTAGTGAATAACAGTTCCAATATTTTCCCCACACTCCAGGAATGTGGTTACTTCCAGTCGTTTATGGACTGGGAATGTGGTATCCATAGCCATGTTTTAAAACTTCCCTGTCATGTGGGAAAATGTGGAATCTTTGGCCTTTTCTCTTCCTTGTCTTAATTTTTATTCCTCTAAAAGTGAGGACTTGGAATCAGATTGAAAAGAAACCCTTCCCCCAACAAGCAGGAACAAGGGTGAGGAGAAGGAAGGAGAAAAAACAATGAAAATGTGACGGAATGGGCCCCAGTTGCCCACAATCGAAGGCAGCGCACCAAGGGGTGTTCTCTGTCATGATGCAGAATGCCCCTCAGATCAGCCCTCCGAGGACAGGGTGTCCATTAATTCCTCCACTTCCATCAGCTGGAGGTTTTCTCAGGGATGTTAAGCCCCTTGAGTTTGAGGCTACCCTCTGCACTGTCTGAGCCACTTCTCGTGGCTTTGAGGGAAAGAGAATCAGCCCGTTCTGGGTGAGCACACTGACTTCAGGTCAGCTGCATTTGACAGTTCTCATATCCACTGACAGAGGTGAGCCCTGGGGACACGGCACAGGTCCCCCTGAAGACTGTGTACAGTCCACTCCTCGGACTGCTTATGTTCCACATTGTGACCAGCCTCTACTCTAAGGTGTAGGGGCAGCACGGGCTTAATCACTGAACAAGGTATAAATTGGTAAGCCAATAAAACCAACCAGCTACTGTCTCTCCAGCTGACGCTGACACAAAGACATTCATTAGTCCATTTACCCCACCTTCAAGTACCGACAGCATGACCTAGACCTTTATTGCCTTGTCTTTGTCATAGATGAAGGACTCATATTCCTCAGACGGGGTAGCTGCAATTGTCTGGTGCCCTAGTGACTTCTGTACGTTCCAGACATCCTCTTCCATGCCCTCATTACGTAGCAGTAACTCTCACAACTCATGATAACCAGGTTAAGTTGCGCCCCCCCGCCCCTCCCCCAGAGGTATAATTCCTATTTCTTCTGCTAGTCTACTGTCAGGAAGACCTAGTCATTGCTACCTAATCCTTATGAATGTGGAGTCAAATATCCTTACAATGTATCATGATAGAAGTATCTTCTATCCCCTCCTGGAACCAAGACCTCTAAGCTAGCAAAATGCAAGCATGTGGAGGATGGGAGATAGTGTAATGGACCACCCCACCTCACACCCCTGGGTTCCTAGATCCCCAGGTAATATTTAGGTACCTATAACACATAGGAATAGAGTTGTAGGCTCGTATTAGTGAGTTCAGTTAATAGCTGGAAACTTAATATAAGCTGCCTGTGCTACTGGATTAAGACAAACATAATACTGTTACAGAATTCATAAAACCATAATAACTCTTGCAGGAAAAATATACTGTTCAGGCTGGTCACATCAGTTTCTCATGCAGAATCTTAAGGGACTCGTGACCTTTTCCTTGGTATTCTGATCTTGTAAGGCAGTGTCTTGGGAAAACTGCCCATTTTTCCTACTCCAAGCTCAAGAAGAACCCAAAGTGGCCCGGGCTGTTGCCTCACCTAATCAACGGTGATCGACGTAAAATGCAGAGGTGGAGGCCCGAGGTGATGATCACCTTGTGGTTCTGGCCTGTGCCTGCAATATGTTTGTAATTGGTCTTTGTAGCCCAGGTTTTGGTAAATTTAACTCGAGTTTGTAGGATGATTCTAGGATTGGACATGGGTAAAAATACCTTGAAATGGCCCCTACTCTCTCCAATTAGGTTAAAGTGGCATCCCTCTTAAAAGTAATGTTTTATGACAATTTTGTGGAAGCCAAGGGGCATCAAGTCTATAGTTACTCTGGGATAAGTATTAAAGCCAAGTTCAAGGGGTCTGGAGTTAAACTCCTACCTACCCAATTCATGTTGGCTCAGTGTCTGCTCTTATCATGGGGGCTTTGGGCACCTCTTTCCCTCAGTAGGCTCGCAGATCTGCACTGTTTAACAGGTCTAGAGCCTCAGAACTTTGATCCTCATCTGGTTGTACTGAACGTAGTTTGTCCAATTGCCTGTTTCATTTCTCTATCCCATGGTCTGGATAAAATTTTCTGAAACCCAAATTAAGGGGATATAAGAAGAGAGTTTATGATCATGGAGTCTTCCCAGGGGGTCTGCAAACCCCTCAGAAATTCCTTGTTAATCAACACGCAAGTTGTCTGATCCAGCAGGTCACAACTTGGACTTCAAAACACCATCAGCAAGTTTTTGCCAAATGCAAAGCTAAGTTTGCAAGACCATTGTCATGTCTTCAAATGTACACAAGCAGAAATAATTATCCCTGCCATCTTAGTCATGATATTAAGCTCCTGAATTCTCAAGAGTCAAAACGTGAGTAGAATCTATTTTAAAAATTGGTAATTTAGAGGAAAATATTAGATTCTTTTGGAGTCATTTTACTTTATTGCCTTTGCCTCTTCACTTTAAGGGCAGGCTTTTCTCAGACCTCTTGATGCAGCTGGGCTTATTCTTGTTCCCAGAGCAGACAGTGAGGCAGGGCTTAAGTCAGAGCCTAGGGTTCATTCTGGGAATTCCTCTGAGGGCCAAGACTAACCAAGAAAGGGAAGACCTGGTGCCTTCTGCTGGTAAATGCCAGAGTCTAGGATTCAACAGGCATCAGGGATGCAACCCTTGTCCTTAACAGCCGTATTAATTTTCAAATATGTCCACCATGCATCATTAGCTGCAGACCCTTAGATGCACAAGGTGGCAAGAGGCCCCAAGGTGCCCTGCAGCTTCCAGCACTCCATGCATACTGGCCTGACCATCTAGGTTGGCTGAGAGGCCCCTATGCTGAGTGAGATGCTGTTCAGTGCCCCAGGACCACACCTGTGGTCCTGAAGCTGTGCATGCACTGCTAGTCTCCCAGCAGCCCCACGAGTTTGGAGTACAGGGACTTAAATGAGCACTTACACAAAGGTCTACTCTAATCAATGTGGTACCTATTCACAAATGCTGCCCAGCTGTTCCAGTCTCCAACCCAAGCAGGTGCCCAGCAATCCTGTGTTGCCAGTCATCTTAATCTCTTAATAGAACTTGGCTTTTTTAAGGTACGCATCCTCAACCTCATAGAGGTAACCTTAAGATACCGAATTTGTTTTTCTGAGGTAGGCTCTGTGGATCCAGTTGCCCTGAAAAATAAAAAGGGTTGATTTTCCTTGTGGCTGGGTATGGGCATGCCAGGGGATGGCATTTCCATGGGTTAACTCTCAAATGTAGCTTTAGGTCCCTGAGTTGTTCAGGCTCAGTCTTTTTCTGGATCCAATACCCAGCCTCAACTCATGTATTCACTTAGCCAAGTGTATCTTTGTAAACCCAGGGCTAGACAACAGATATTCCTCTAAACCACTCTGACTCTAGGAAGCAGACACTTTGAAGTCATCTATAATCACAAATTGTCATGTTGGCTCAGTGAGAATGTTCTGTGTGGCCACTGGGCTTCCCATCCCCTAGCATACATGGTTCTGAGACTCATCTCCAAGTTGTGGTTTGCCTTTAGCCTTGCTCTTTAGGTGGGGTGGTTAGTAAGTCAGAGTGGAGGTGGACAAAACAGGCAAACCAAGGGGCAGAAAAAAGTCTGAAACAAGTAGGAAGCTATGGGTCTCAGCATCTAAATATTTAGGGGAAAGGATATTGGCATGTGTTGTAATCTTGTCTTTGTAATACTGATGGTATCTTCTGGCCAGGACCTGAACTTGCCAAGTTTTTTTTATAGCAACCCTACCAAAATGAGTTTTACTCATTACATAGCTTCTTCCTTTAACAGAAGTTAAAGCATTCAAGGAGATGCAAGATGTGGTACCTTGTGAATGTCTCTAGCTGCTCCTGAACCAACTGAATGGAATGTGGTCCAGTATGGTGGCTTTCATGCCCAGCATGGGAATTTCTTAAGATTGCTGTCAGAAGCATGTTCAGTGTTGGCTAAAATGATTGGCTTGATCTGTACCCTCTGTGATATAACCCATGATATGGATTCTAAGAGAATTATAGTTTAGTTGGGATTGGAAAATCTTATTAAGTCTGAAAGTAGACTTGCAACCCAAGTGTGGAACTGAGGAGATCTTTGTGAACAGGGCCAGGCTGTGGATGACTTACTCCTGGAAATGCAAATGTCTGATCTCAGGATCCCCTATATTGAGACTCTTTATGGAGCTCCAACTCTTTTTTTGGAAAGATGCCATTCTGTTGCTAGAGAATATTTTGTTTGCATGAAAAGTATTTCATTCTCAGAGGGACCATGTGACATATGGCATTGTCACTTTCTAGTGTCCAAATAGAGCAGTAGGTCCTCAGCATGAGGTCTCTAGTAGATACAGGCAGTATTTGTAGAGGGGTCTACCACAAATAAGACTCAAGACAGTGATGTTCTAGCTCGTTACTGGAAATTCAGGTAGTCACCTTTCAGAGACACTGTTGTTAACAAAACAGTGTTTTATGGTGTTCAGTTCAACCGTCGTGGAAAGCAGTAGGGAGGTTCCTCAAAATGCTCAAAATAGAAATACCGTTTGACCCAGGAATTCCACTTCTATGAATTGACCCTAAGAAAGCAGCAGCCCAGTTTGAAAAAGACAGATGCACCCCTATGTTTATCGCAGCACTATTTACAATAGCCAAGAAATGGAAGCAACCTAAGTGTCCATCAGTAGGTGAATGGATAAAGAAGACATGGTGCATATACACAATGGAATATTATTCAGGCATAAGAAGAAAACAAATCCTACCATTTGCAACAACATGGATGGAGCTAGAGGGTATTATGCTCAGTGAAATAAGCCAGGTGGAGAAAGACAAGTACCTAATGATTTCACTCATATGTGGAGTATAAGAACAAAGAAAAACTGAATGAACAAAACAGCAGCAGAATCACAGAACCCAAGAATGGACTAACAGTTACCAAAGGGAAAGGGAGTGGGGAGGATGGGTGGGAAGGGAGGGATAAGGGCAGGAAAAAAGAAAGGGGGCATTATGATTAGCATGTATAGTGTGTGTGGGGCACAGGGAGGGCTGTACAACACAGAGAAGACAAGTAGTGATTTTACAGCATCTTACTACACTGATAGACAGTGACTGTAATGGGGTATGTTGGGGGGACTTGGTGAAGGGGGGAGCCTAGTAAACATAATGTTCTTCCTGCAATTGTAGATTAATGATACCAAAAAAAAAAAATGAACAGAAATGACAGCGACCAGGATCAGATCTTTGGGGCAATTTGGGGAACACTTTAGGTCTGTCTGAAGAAACACACAAACGTTGTCACCTGTAGGTGAGTCACTGGGGCCCCTCTTGGATTCAGAGGACTGCCCTTTAATTTGTGAACTTGTCACTAAAACTGTTACCTGTAGACGCTAGCATTTGCTCCACTTCTTGTTTCACAGTCTCTTGTCAATTTTACTAAAATTCTAGAGCGGCTTAATGGCAAACTACAACCTGAAAGCAATAGAAACTTATGGCTAACATTGCCGGCAAAAGACATTCCATTTCTCGTCCTTTGCATAATGCTGTTTCCACGTAGCTATCTCCCCTGAGGAAAAGGTTTTGCTCTTATCAGAGTTCATGATCATCTGTTGAAGATCTTCATAGAAGTCCAAAGAGGCTATTTCAATACATACCATGTCTGAAAAGATTGCCACTGACCTTAAGTGTTACTCCACTCAGTCAGCAAGTATTGCTGCTACCTTATTACTTTAGCTCCTAACAATGGTCAGAAGTTACTGGTGGCTTTGTTTTCCTTCCTTTAAACTTTGGTTCCTAAACATTTGCCTCATTTCAAAATTTCAAAAGGTAAAATGACAACCCTTCTCTTACTAATAACACTGCTTAAATCATTTCTTTTTCCTTTTTCTGATAGAGTTCTGCCCCACAGCTGATAGGCTTGCTCAGGCAGTAGGAACTTCTCGGCCAAGGAAGTAGGGAGCCTGAAGTTTTTGAGGCAGGTGTTATCAGAACCTAATTTGATGTCCGAGTTTTTTCCCTAAGACCTTGGGGAAACAGCCACATGGAAACTGCTACCAGAAAGACTCCAGTTCCTAAGGCCCCCCAAATCCACAGGTTTCAGATCTGCAGGACCTGGTCTGGTCTGACAGTCTGCTTTTTGGAATAACATGGTCTTACGTCCTTTGAGTTCAAAGACTTTCATCGGGTTATTCATGTCCTATAGACATTTCAGGCCTGTAGCCTTATAAATAGACTCTCAGATTGTAAAGGATAAAATTAAGAATTCTAAAGCTGAAAAACTCACCAAAAATGTGCTCATCCAAACACTTCTTATTTAAGCAATTAACTCTTTTTTTTACCACTTCTGTTACTTAATGTTGGTAAGATGTCAGTCAAAGAGTACAAAGTTTGTTATGCAAGGTGAAACAGTTCTGGTGATCTAATGTACATGGTAACTGTTAACAGACTGGAAATATTAATGACCAAGGGCTACCTTCCTGAAGGTTTTTTCAAAAAATATTCTTGTGTAAGAGACAAGTTTAGACTTCTCCTTCTGACCAAAATGGAGTCATGCGGACTAGATTTACACAGTTTTAGTTGATTAAGATAAGAGGGTAAAACAAGAATTTTTAGACACTTGATAGTAAGAGCACAAGGCTGATCCCTAATAGAAAGGAAATAAGGTGAGCCCTACAACTTCTCCAGCTTATTCTGGAGTGGCAATATCAATATCAGATTTCAGAACAATGAATATTACCAGGCATAAAGAAAGTCTTTCCATAATGATAAAGGATCAACTTATCAAATGTATGTAATAATTCTAAATGTTGACCTAATTAAAGCTACTGTAATCAAGCAGCCTAGTATTGGCATCAAGAACTAGATCAATGGAATCAAGTCCAGAAATAGACCTGCACATTGTTTAAAAAAAAATCAGTTGACTTCCAAGGGCACAAAGGCAATTCAATTGTTCCAGCAATGTGTGTTTGAAAACTATCCTTTCCTCACTGATATTTTCTCCTAGAACTTTTATAGTTTTATACTAAGATCTATGATAAAATTTGAGTTAATTTTTGTATGTAATGTGAGGTGAGGTATAGATCAAGATTCTTTTATGAATTACTCTTACCTAAGAAATCTTAGCTTAATCCAAGACTGAAGATATTTGAAGAGCCAATGCAAAAGAACACTATTTCATCAAAATTAACTTCTGCTCTTTGAGAGACCATAAGTAAATGAAAAGCCACATAACAGGGAAAAATACTTCCTATCATATCTGATAAAGGACTGGTCAAGACTGAATAAAGAGCTCTCAAAGCAGTACACAATGGTGTGATAGACCAAGTCAGTTATGAATTGTGACTCCCCTCTGTACCACAATAAAAATACTGCAAGCAAACTATTTTATATTAGTATCATTTGCATTTACTATATTTTAAAATAAACCTATAGGCTTCATAGGAGGCAAAATGAAGTCTGTCTTCACTACTGCTGCTCAAGTAGGTGATGGAGAGTGAGTTAGCTACTGAAAGAACAAATGGAACAGTTCATGATCAAGAGTCATCCATGCATAAAGCCCAAGAAATGAAGACCCAGAAGTAGCTGAATGTGACCACCATCTATAGCCATAGACATAGCAGTAGAATGAAAAATACAGAGACTAAGCCACACAACTTGCAAGCAAAGGGAGGACAAAATGGGTAGAGATCCCGTGTGCACTTGCAGGTGAGTGACAATGACAAGAACAGAAACATTGCATTCAACCTGCAATCACTTTGTAATTTAAGGATATTTTAAGGATTTGGCATTGAGCATCTGGCCTCTTTGCCGATAAGAAACACATTCAAGTTAACGTTCATTAGTTAATTTCTTGGCATCTGTGAGGAGACTGGATTTAGTTGACAGTGAAAACAGTGATTGACACCATTTGGAATTTTGCAGTCTCAGAAATTCTTGTAGGAATGGTAAAATTTTCCAGAAGTGTAGGGATAGACAGACCTCACTTAAAGAGTGATAGGCTTTGTTTTCTGTGTTTTAATGGGAAGAAACAAACAGAGGCAAGATTATCCTAAAAGGTATCCTAGAAGTTTCAGTGTCTGGCAAACTTGGAATGAGTACAGTGGAGTAAGGTCTGCTGGAATATTCCTGAGACCATAGAACCAAATTCCCACTAGGCAGACCTTACTAGGAATGCTTTCAACTTCAGAAGCAAGGTCAGGAAAGTTCCCAAGTGGTCCCAGAAATGGACTCAGGGGGGAAGAGCCGGAGGAGCATTTTACCTACCACAGAGGCCTTCCTGGGGTGGATAATGGGATCAGGAGGATCAACCTGCCTTTGCAAAGGGACATGGACAGAAATTCCTCACCAGAGGGTCAGCTCCTCCCTGAGACCGCCACCTCCAAAAGAGCGTAAGCTCCTTCTTGAAGGGACACCTGCACTATAAGAGAAGTTGTCTTTCCTGGAAGATAAGATTTCCAAACAATGTTCCCCTGTACCAAAGCTTTCGTCCTGGCTCATGTGACAGAAGGGCTATGAGTCCCAGTTCCTTCACGCAGTGATATCCTGGGCTGCCTCAGGAAGTCTGACCTGTGCCCCGATCCAGTTGTCATGGGAGGCTACTCACGCAGTGCCCTTCTCTCACCAGCATGCTGCTACCTGCATTGAATTCTGAAAACTAAATATCCCTTTCTCCACTCGGGTCTTAACTGGAGATCTAAGTTGGATGGTTACTCATAGGCATGGGCAGGGTTGAGGGAACCAGTGCAAGATGTTGGCATCCTGCTATAGTCTCAGGATTTCATTAGAATACTCCCTCTCCCAGAACTGAAAGGGCAGGGGAAATAATGGGCCCAATTGTGAGCTGTAGGCATGGAAGCTGAAGTCCTAAAGGGATGTAGCTCCTGGCTGCAAAAAAGGGACTTAATATCCCAGACTCTCTCCTTGTGTTACTGTCACCTGCTGGAGCTGCTCGCTGATGACATCAACAAGCTCTTTTCCCCTCTGCCTCCCAGGTGAGCTCGAATGGGTGATCCTCTTGGAGCACAGAACAGAATGGTAGGAAGAATAGATTTTTTTCAATCCTCATTATAGTTGAGCACAGCACACCCACTCATGTCTTGCTGTCAGCCTATTATTTGGTTTGCCTTCAGCCTCTGGTATCTAGAAAACATGTATGGTCTCCTCTACCTCTGAGACCCTCTGAGAAGGGGATCCACATAGACAGGGGCCACCCCAGTGCAGTTTGGAGACTTTCTCACTTTCACTGTGGTTCTCCTACCTGACCTAGTCATCAGGAGGGTCTCTCCATGCTGCCCCCAGTACAGGGGTCCTTTCAGATCTTGCTACCATTGATGCCATCATAGCTGTCCTTGCTCTTCATGCTTCTCAGCAGCAAGAACAGTGTCAATGAGAACCATCAATTCCATGACTGTTGTCCCTACCAACAATGGAGATTAAAAATGTTAAGTGCATAGTATGTCTTACAGTAAGAATATCCCTGGTTCTTTATTTTCATTGGAGCATATGGGTCTTTGGCTCTCTGTACAGTGAAAACCACTTGCCAGAGGGTAGAACTAATCCATGGCTCAGAAGGCTGGCAAGGGTGCAGCCATCTGGAGTCTCAACCCTGAAATAGCCTCAGCTTTGTGCTTAGTAACTAGGTCTGTTTTAAAGTTAAGAAAATGAAGACTCCATTTCCACAGTGCCGGACATCTACTCGGGTAGATGCACCTGTTGGAGGCAGAAACTGGGATTCAAACCTGGATTTATCTAGATTTATAGTTAAGAGCAAACTCTGGCAAACACATATATGATGGGTTGAGATGAAAACAGAAGTAAGGGCAGTGAGTGGACTATTTGACATTCCAGTTAGCAATTCTACCATCTTCAAATTCCAAATGGCCCCAGACTGTAACCAGCTCTGACTTCTTATGTGGAGATCACCTGCCAGGGGATAGGTTAAAACCTATAAAATAAGTTAAATGAATAGGTGAGCTTTCCTGTATTTAGGAAGACAAGCCTGGGGTACGTTCTTCTGGAAAGCAGCTCCTTAAAAAGAACCCTAATCTCAACATATAAGGGTGACTTGCTTGTATAATCATAGCTGTACACTAGCACATTCACGCCGAAAACTCATCGAACTCTCTACTGATCTGATGTATGTGATAAAAATGTACAGTTAAGAAAAAAATATGGCTGTATACTTAGGATACTGGGGAGAACTCCCACCAAGTCAATCATAGTAATTTTGCTAAAATAGGATCCAGGACTTGTCCTAATCATGGAGAAGGGAGGAAAACTCCACACACCACCTGCTCATGTCACTGACCCAAACTTTGCAGTTGTTTTTCCCTCTTTCCAGGTCAGCTGACTGAGGAGTTTTCTGTATCCCTTTTCTCCCCTGTTTCTGCCCTAAATAGATTGCCAAATGGATGGGAAAGAACGAGGCCCCCGACTTCTTAAATCCCTCCTCTGAAAACCATGTCCCCCCCAGCCGGCCAAGGAGGGGAGGCTGCCATTTCTCCTGACCCACCCTCCTCCCTCCCAGGTACTCAGATGCCCAGCTCAGTCCTCAGCCGCAGCATCTGTTAGTAAGGTCATAAATCAGGAGGCTCAGCTGGGGTCAGGCCTGGCCAGATTGCTGATGGCATTAAGGTAATGAATGGGAGTGGGGTGTTTATGTTAGTTTTGGCCCTCGAGCTGAAGGAAGAATGCTGGCATTTAGCTTCATGATAAACTCGGCACCAACACATCCCAGGTCAGCAATTAGGTTTCAAAGATCCTCTGGGAGGGGTGGAGCCTCCCTAGGAAGTGTGGCCACCTGAACAGGCCTGCCTTGATGTGGGAGGTGGATGAGGCATGACCCAGACGGAGGGCGGTTAGGGAGACTGGGAAGAAGGCTAGTGCTTTACTGGAAACACTCACACACTCTGATCTGCTCCCCAGAGAGACAGAGCAGTGGGGATGCAGTACGAAAGTATATTTAGAACTGCTTGTGTGCCTGACTTCTGGGTCTTCCAGTAAGCAGTTTGTAGGGAGCATGGGTGATGCCTGTGTGAGATGGAGAGGAAGCAGGTAGGCAGAGCTGGAATCATGGTCCGAATCCAATAAGATCTCAACAGACCCCTAGTGGGCAGTCTTTGCTCTAGAGCTCCCATCCCATTGGAAGCGCCACACTGGGTGGAAATGGCCAGGCTCCAGGGCCCCTAGTCTCCTCAGCCATTAGCTCCGGAGAAGGCTGGTGACAGCATGAGTGATGTGAGGGAGGCCAAAAGTGTTGCACCTCTGTGCTCTCCTGAAGCTGAACGGCAAGTTCTTTCCTGAAGGAGATCCAATGAGCACACCTCCAGTGCTGCCACATGATGTTTTTCTACCCACATTTCCCCTTTTAAGGACTCAGGATTCTTTGAAGAATCTGGCTGATGCATCTGGATAATGCACATATTTTAACCTAACCTTTACAGAATATGTTGAACTGGTAGCTCCTTTACAACTCTACCTGCTACCCTACTGGCAGGTACCTTAGTCATCTACTCAAACAGGTCCATCCCTGTTTGAAGCTCTTCTAAAGGCCAAAAGTTGGGAAAAGTCTAGAGCTCTGCATTTAGTAAACTCTGAGTGTCTCCAAGTGTCATACATTTTGGATCTTCAACAAAGCAAAGATATGGGGAGCGTGGGGTGGGAAGGACCCAGTAAGGGTGCCTGTTGACTGTCAAATCCCCCAAATTTGGCTCAGCTCAAAGCTGAGCAAGGAGGTCTCAAATGCTTGATGTGGGCAGCTGAAAGGAACTCATGATCATTTTTGGAAAATACAACCTGCCACTGATGTCCTAACAATAGTTCCCATCCATTTTTCCAAATCCTGAATGGATTTGGAATGGAGGTGGGTTCTACATCCTCACCCATACAACCTGGACCAGCCTTTGTGACTGCCTTGACTGATAAAACATGGCAGAAACAATAATGTCTTCCAAGACTCTATCATTAAAGGTGATATAACTTCCACTTGACATTCTATCTTTTGAGATTCTTGTTCTTGGAAATGACAGCCATGCTGCAAGGAAGCCCAAGTGTCCCTGAGGAGAGGCCCATCTGGAAAGGAACCAACAACTACTATCAGCAGCTCACCAGCCCATATGAGTAGGGGAAAGAATCCATTTCCAAGAGTTTTCAGTCAAGTTGTTCCAACTGATGCCATGTAGACTTGTCTCTCTTTATGTCTTCCTAGATCTACATGGACATGGAAGGGGTGGGGGAAGACTCATTGAGGACACTCAGTATGGGCAAAAGATGATGCAATTGGGAATTTCAGAGTTAGGATGCTGTCTGTGAGGTCAGGGGAAAGAACACCTCTCTTCACCTCATTTAGAGGTGGATAAATGTTCAGGCATGTGCATGAGGTCACTAGGCTGGAAAGGGAAAGAACAGTCAAGCCTAAAGCTGCCTGACCATAAACCCTTACTTTTCCATGCTACTAATCTGATTATTAGCTCTGTTCATGGTCTTTCCCAAAACATAGAGGTCAGTCAGTCCCATGTTCAGCACTCATAGTACTCCTTAGGCCTCTCAAGCAAGGATTCCTAGGACATACATACACAATATGAAAGATATCCTCTCTCCATGCAGACTTTGTGGTATTGCAAGAGGCGGCACTACCTCCTAGAGTTGCTCAGCAATCCTGTATCTATAGCTGAGGCTGAGAAAAGCATGTGTGCTTCATAAAAGCTGTGAATCAGAGGTACTTCTCATGACAGCCAGGAGAGGAGTGGGAATTATTAGCTTCTAAGCCTTAGTTTTCATGGCTATAAAATGGGGATATGGAGCTTGCCCAAGTCTGCCCATCCTGGAAGGACTAGTGATTCAGATTCTGACCTCAATCTATTGCTCTCCCCATCACACCCAGAGCTGCTCCCAATACCAAGTGGTAGAGACATGCTGATATGAAATTTATTTTTACCCTGGGCCTCCAGCATTCTCAGATACAGTACCTGCTAGCAAAGTCTGGGGATCCCTGTGTAGGCTCAGGCTCCAGATCTGGTTCCCCTCTTTTCATTTAGGAAAGTCCCTGCAAGAACTGGCATTTTACCATTGTTCAAATAGAAGTTAGCTCATCCCAGTGTGATTGGGAACAAACCATACCCTCTCTCTACAGATGAGACTGCAAAATCCTAAAGAGTATGTGCTGGTTCATCAAGGGGCAGATCTCTTGGCTGGTGACAGTGGGTGGTGGTCAGTGGGTTTGGCATTGGGAAGCAAAGAAAGGAACCCACATCCTCAGTCCAGGAAAATTCCTGGGAATGGGGAATCAGATGGCACAGAGGGAGCTAGGTAGTGGCCAGTGCAGGGCTGAGTGTGTCCATCCAGGTCTGCTGGTACCTTTGAGAGATGCAGATGTGATCCTTGGGCCATGGAAGCAGGAGGCCAGGTCAGTGGCCTGTCCTGAGATCAGGAGTGAGATGGAGAGAGGTAAGCCCAGAAATCCAGAGCTATATGGATTATCCAGAGCAGGTTTGATGTCAGACCCTAGCTGTGCCCCTCATCTGCTAGGAAACCTTGGGTGAGCCACTTACCCTATTTTATTCATCAGGGACAAAGAGTTCTGAAATAAGATTACCCAACTCTGAGCACTTCATGAGGAACTAGTAAGGGCCTGGTGTGGTTACACTGAGTGCCTAGGATGCCAGACACTGTAACTGTCTTAATGAGACTGTAACTGTCTGCTTGTTCATGGCTGCTGTTACCATGGGCTGTGATAAGTATTCCTGGGAAATGTCACAGACTTAGATTCCTGGGGAACACTGGGATGAGGTTTATTAAGAGGGTGGGTGCCCTTGGGATCAACCCCTGTGGAAAGGGAAAGAAATTGAGCTGCAGTGTGAGCCTAATGACAGCCTTGGCCAACCCCATGGGGAGCTGTGGAGCTAGAATGACCCTTCAGAGGTGTCCTGGATGGTCAGCACAGGCCTTTAAACCCCTGCATGGGTATGTCACTAGCTGTGGGCTACACAGGGTAGTGCATGACCTTGAACTAGGCAGCTCTCCAAAGCTGAGGCAATCTATGAAGGGGTATCTGAGTGGTACATCTCAAGGAAATACATGATCTGGGAGAAGTTAGTGGGGGCTTCCTGGAGGAGGTGGGCATCTGAGCTGAGTTCTAAAGGTCAAAGAGAAGGACTTCGCTGGGTGAAAGATTGGAGGGGAAAAAAGTATGTAGACAAAAGAAAATATCATAGGTGGTGAATGGGGGAGAGAGTGGAAGAAAACAGACAACAGCCCCATTGCTGTCCTTGAACATACTCAGCATGTGCCTGTTTCAAGCCTCTGCCCTGGGAACACAGTTCCCTGGATGCCTGCACTTCTCCAGAGTTAGGTCCCAGGGAGCCCTCCTGGGGAGGTGACATTTAAGCTGATGACTCTCTAAGACAGAAGCCCAGGGCACTCCATCCCTTGCACTTTGCTTCCAGTTCTCATTACTCCCTGACAGCTACCTTCTCATCTGTCTCCTAGAATGCTCCCTCCCCCAAGAATGGGAAGCTTCTCAAGGGCATGACTTTGCTGGGGATGCTGTAAACACAACATAGGGGCTCACTCTGAGCAGCACATACATTTGGCTGCATTTAAGGACTTTTCCCCGAGTGAAGGGATTGGAAAGAAGCAAGGGCTAGATAGTAAAATGTGAGATGACATCATGTGCAAGGGTCCTGGGTGGAGGAGCTTGTTTAGAAAACATAATACTTCCCGATGCATTACCAGGTACAGCATCCTCCCCAAGACATCCACTCCAGTGGGTAGTGCAGCCTTCTTCCTGGAGTTTTGCAGAGAGAGGCTAACAGACCTCATCAGCTGCCACACCGGTCCCTGTCTCCAGCCCAGATGGCACCTTAAGCCATCCCAGGTGTGGACCCTGCCAGGCTCCCCAGAGAAGGTCCTTTCAGAGGTCTCTCACATCAGCTCGCCTTGAAGTCTCACACCTTCCTGGGCAGGATGTCCTTTATTGCAAGCTCTTCAACTTATTGTTCTTAGTACCTAGCCCTTTGATGGTTTTATTGTCCCTAAATTCACACCAGGCCCCCAATAACTTCAGAGCAGGTAGAGAATGAAGAACAGGGAGGCAGTTGGATGTGAATGGCCCAGGATCAAGGCAAGAGATTGCAACCTATAAATCTGCGGGGACCAGGCTTGCCTCTGAAGGCTTCCACCTGTGGGGTGGGGGTGGGTCGTGCAGTCTCCAGCCCAGAATGCCAGGGCTAAGTGAATCAAGGTGGTCCTCCACCTTCCAGAGCTACTGAGTACACCTGCTTGTGCTCCATGTGGAATGGCTGGTTCTAGAATTGGTCACTGCTGGCCAGAGCAACCATCAGCTGCATGACCCAAGTGTCACTGGAGATTTGATTCAATGAGGCATCGACCTGTACTGGGTTCCACCCAAGTCATCTCATCCTGGGCCCAGCTTAGCTGGCTTTTGTCCCAGAGTCTGGTTTCGAGATATCCCAAAATGAGACAAGAATTTGGGTCCCATGAGGTTTGTTCATTTTCCTCCCTTCTATCATATTTCCTCGCTATTCATGCTTTTTGAGATGACCTCCCAGTTTAAAGGGGCTGTTAATGAGATGACCACCCCATTGGGAATCTGTTGAGAGACTGCTTAGAATAAGCGTCAGGATTGTTCTCTGAGGAGTAAGCCAGGGGTATGTAACCACCAACCTGTCTTTCATTGGCTGGGAGGGTCACTCTGGGGGCCAACATCTCAGTACTTCTGGATTGTTATATGTGATCACAGCATGCTTCTGTGTCCAGAGTAGGTCTTCATGCTGATGGCCCTGACCTCAAAATCACCTTCAACTCTGCCCAAGGGTCTTGTGGCAGGAGCTGTCCAGGGAAGTTGCCTACATCCTCCTGCCCCACCCTGAAGTTCACTTGCAACATGTAGAAATTTGCTTTGATGAGAGCTTTCCTAGGGTTCTAGCTATATACACACTATCCTGTGCTTAGACCAGCTGAGCAGACTTCATTTATTCAGCTAATAAATATTGAAGCAGCTACTGTATGATGGTACTGTTCTAGGTACTGGGGGTATAGATGTAAAGACTAGCAATAAGATCTCTTTGAGAAATAGCTGTAATTGTCCCAACCCAATAGCAGAATGTGGTCGCTCTTCATCACATTGTCCTACTTGGCTTCCTGTAGATGATCTGAATACCTAGGGACACCATCTTTGATATTTTCTTCTCTGAAGAACAGGAAAGCAGCTAAGCCAACAGTAGTGAAGAGCATTCCAGGTCAAGGGAACAAAAAAAGGGGGGTGAGATGCCGTTGAGTTTGGTGACAAACTACAGGAAAGCAAAATATAGCTGGAGGAGAGTGGTGGAAGCTGCCATGGGAAAGAACAAAGGGGGCTGGATGAGGTGCGACTGTGTAGGTCTGAGATGGGAGCTATGTCAGTAGGCGGCTAGGAGAAGTATGTTAAAACCTCATGTCTTAACATTACTCAGTCGCCATGGATGAAGCCAACTGGTCTCCTTCCAGTCTTTCTAGAATAACCAGCATAGAAAGGAAGTGGGTAGATTCAGGATATATTTCAGATAGTTTGTGTGACATGCTGATGGATGGGACATAGGAAGAGACTTTTGTAAGCTAGAATTCTCAGATTTCTCTATTAGTTTGGTCTTTCAGTGAGTTGATGTAGAAATGGAGTTAAAAGGGAAAGTGGTCTATTTAGGGCAATTCCTAGGAACAGAGCAGGGAAGTGATGCCTGGTCCAGCCTGTGTTCAGTGACAGCACACGGGTAGGCTGAACTTGCTAGAGTGCAAGTTATTTGCACCATAGGCAGTGGCAGATGCTATAAATCAGAGAGCCAGTTAACTATTTACCACTGGTTCAGTGTCAAATCTGTTTTGTTGGCTCAAGTTCTCCCTACCCAGTTCTACTTCTTTCCCTCTTTCCTAGAAGTTATCAAAATATCACTTAATCCAATAGGGAGCTCAAGAGCAAAGACTGCCCAACTACTAGTTGAGTCCAGTACTGGACAGAAATGGCCAACCCTAACACCTCCACCATGCTCAGTCATGCCAAGGAGCTGCCCTGGAAGCATACCCTCTCAGCTTCAAAGCTGAGACTAATCCCAGAACTGTCAGCTTACCACGCTCCTGCAGCTGAATGAAGAGCTCTTTCCTAAAGAGAGATCTAGGAAGCACACTTCTGTGGCTGCTTCCCCGAGTATGGGTCTCTCTCAGAGAAAACCGATCCTCCACCCCACAAACATACCCATTTGTCTTGTAGCAGGACCTACCAAGGGTGTTTGTGCTCCAATCCCATTTCCGCATCTCCATGTCCTATCTGGACCAGACCTGTTTCACTTCCTGCCTAAGCCATCTGCTCCCCATTTTTGCTGTCTGGGTCCAGTGGAATTCAGCCAGTGGAAGCAGAAACAGGTCAGAATGTAAGAGGAGAGAAGATGAATTATTTGATTCCAAAGCAGAACCTTTGTACTGCTCTTCAGGCAAATATCTCTATAGAGGGAACATTAGCAGAGTACAGACCTACGGGAGTGAGTGGTAACCAATGCTCTTTTCATGAATCTCTTCTAGCACATTTAAAATTGCCACCCACCCCACCCCTACCTCCACCCACATTCCTGCTTTATTTTTCTTCATAGAACTTACCACCAGCTGACATTGTACTTATGTAGCTTACCTGTCTCCCCCAGTTTGGAGAGGATGAGCTCCATGCAGACTGGGGTTTCATTATTTGTGTTCACTGCTATATGCCCAGGACCCTGAACTCTACCTGGTGCAGAACTATTGTACCATACAGTTCAAAGGGGCCACTATGTGACAGGCACCCTGGATTCGTGCAGTGCCCACCTGTATGGCATGATATGTTCAGTTGGAGAAAATGCTAGGAAATTCAATCCAAGAGCTTTGAAATGAAGTCTCTACACTGAGGTGTTGCTGGGGCAAACGGCAGGTGAGGCGATTAGCTGTAGCTACCACCGCAGAGGACGGAAGCCCTGAGGACGGTATGACCAGGCACTATCACCTCTCCCTTTGGTTGGAGCCATTGGGTTGAATCTAGAAAGGCTTTGGATTTCCCCAGCAGGAGCTGGTGGCCAGGGAGGGATGGAATGGGCAACAGGACCTGAACCCAAGGATGAGACAACAACTGAGGAAGGAAGAAAGGGGGGAAATCTGCCTAGTTCTCCTCTCCTGTGCTCTGATTGGATGAACCCAAACCAAAGACGGCTGCAGGGAGCCTGGGCTACAGTTTGCGGCAGCCTTTATATGCAGCTGAGCAGAGGGAAGGGCAAGAAGCTGATGGGAAAGCAAACAGGGTGACCAGCAAAGCGGTCCTGGCCTCACACACAGTAGGTATTCAAATATTTAAAAACTGGGTACCTTCTGCTCTGCATCCCTTGCAGTTCTGCGCTATACTGTTCCTCCTTGACTGAGAAGGGAGCCCCTGTGAGCACAGGGAGATGGGAAGTTGGCCTGTTACTGGAAGTCTTCTATGGAATACAAAATAAAATGTCTGTTCCTGCTAGGAGTCAGGTTTTGTGATATCCACACCCTTAAAATAACTACTCCAGTTTTTTCTAGCTTGAGTAGGTCAGAATTAAGTCTCTCTTGGCCACCAGAAAGAGAAAGCAATGGTAAGCCATGGGAGGTTACTGAGCAAGAGAACATCTTGCCTAAACATGGCCTTTCTGGAGTCAAAGACAAGGCCTTTAGGAAAAGAAAAATGAACTTGATTAGAACAAATTCAGCCCATAGAGGTTCAACTAGACCTTATATTCTGATCTCCTCAGACATTGCATCAGGTAGCTGTTGCTGTGTAAGACTTCAATGTTTTCTCCACCCTTTCCTTATGCTATAGATAGGGTCTAAAGTGGTAGATGCTGCCATGTGTGCCAATAGTCCACCCAGATCTCTGCTTCCCACCTACTGACTTAAGGAATCGTAGATCACCCTGGAGGGAATGAAGCTTCAGTCCACAAAGAGACGGGTGAGAGAGAAGGTATTTTTGTTAACCAAAGACCTTGCAAAGTCTTTCTTTGCAGATGTACTTCTCAGGGTATTGCAAGACTTTAGTGGAATACTTTTTGGCAACTGAGGTTATTCAACAGGAACCATATTCTTCCCACTTGCAAACAGTTGGCTTTGCTTGGTATAAGCCCCCGTTAGAAAAGTCCCTTCCTAATCAGTGCCCCCACCTATACCCCACCCAACCTGCAGCCAAATTGAATTTATGGGTTCGTCTGACACCATGGATTATTGATTTAATGAACTCCTGGCTTGATTGCATAAAGCTGCATTCAGCCATTATTAATACCCCGGCATTCATCGATGTTGCCTCCCTGAAGATGGTCTCAGGCTTTGAGAACGTCCACAGTGGAGCCCTGTTGTATCCAGTTGGCCAATTCAGCTGCAGGCATGCCATTTGGCTTGTGCAAACATTGATATCAGACATAAAAACCTGGCATTGGGGCTTCTTGTGAACAGAGTCTACCAGCGGCCACGTGGGGCCCATGTTGCCAGTGATCTGATGGAATTAAACTCTTACTGCCTGCTGGGACCCTCTGTCTTCAGGGCAGAGTTCTGGTTTGAGACCCTAAAAGAGCAGGGTAGTTGGGGACTGGGGCATTATGGTCTTGGGGGAGGTTGGAAACTAGTGTCTTTCCAGTGCACTCAGTGTGATCTGGGGCGCAGCTACGGGGCAAGAGCAGACTGTAGCTAGGCAGGCATGTAGCTGGTTCCCAGCCCAATGTGCCCCAACACCCGCAGCCTTCAACCTTGGCTGTTTGCAATTGCTTAGAAAGGCTGGAAGTTTCTGGGGCAAGTTTCTCTCTTCCCGGGCAGCTGAGCTTCCTCTATCTCTTTGAAGATTACAGGGCTTTAGCCTGCCTTTAAAGTGAATTTTTCCCCCTGTGTTTTATTATAATTAATGACCAAAAAACTCTTCTCTTTTTTTCCCCCCTTTATCTCTTAAATATGTTTCTTTCCTCTTTAAAAATGCAATATTTCTTTTTAACCCAGGATATGGATGAGCCTGTCCCTAGCAGGGCAGGCCCAGCTTCATCTGTCAACTTGATTATGCAAAGCCTCTGTGTTCAGCTGGCATCTGAGGTGGATTTCAAAGCCATGACTCATGTATGCTTCGAGGCTTAGGACCCAGAGAGCAACACTGCACTGAGCTCTCCATGCAGCTCTGGTGCTTTGAGAGAAGGTACTTCAAGGACCCCCACGTGCAAATGATTCACAAGACTGTGTATGTGAGTACACATGCACACACACAACCTCAGCCTGCCAGCTCAGGTTAGCGGAACTGTACCATTATGGGTGTCCCCGAGTCCTCTCCTCAGTACGAGTCACATCTGCATATCTCAGCTGACTTGAAATGCAAAATAAATGTACAGATATTTGTGCAAAGCTGTTTCCAGTATTCTTCCTAAATGTTTCTTGGTACATGCACACAACAGAATAATACACAGATGGCCTCAACTTTAAGTGCAAAATAGTCAAATTTGGAACAGTTATAAAATGTCCATGTGTGCCTGTGTATGTATGCACAGAATATATCTGGAATAAGACTTCTCCATCTCAACACTACTGATATGGGGGCCTGGGTAATTCTTTGCACTGGGGGCTGACCTGTGCATTATAGTGGGTAGGGGTCAAGGATGCTGCTCAATAACCTGTGTGACAACTAGAAGTGTCCCCAGGTATCACCATATGTCTCTAGAGCAAAATGACCCCCAGCTAAGAATCACTGTTCTACAGAGATAAACACAAAAATATCAATAGTGAATTCTTCTTGGTAACAGAACTGTGGGTAGGAAAGAATTGGGGATTTTACTAATTTCACATTAGAACTATCCCTCCACCCAGAGCAATATGAGTTAGCTCTTAAACAATCAAAGTTGCTGAACTTTAAAGTTCCTTGATCACACTCATAGTATACAAGTGTATATACTGCCTTGATTTGGAATCACTGTTTATATACTGGGAACCTATGCCTAGAGCCCTTAAAGTTTTTGTTCAGGTCATAAGTCCTTTGAGATAAGGCAACGTTGCACATCTCACTCTAGTTATTCACACTGCACACTTTGCAAAAGCTCTCTCACCCAAATTAAGCTTTGTCGAGTATAATCTCCAATATACATTTTGCAAAGTATCATCGTTTAATCATCGTTTGTTCAATGGGTAGGACATAGTTTTCCATCCGTTCAGTAAGGAAAGTGATGCACTTGCACTGGTCCCAGTAGTAACCCCCACAGCGGGAGGGAAGGTGAGGGGCTCAGCTCCAATGGTACTGGAATAGCACCATGGGCAGAGGCCCCATCTGCATGTCACACCCAAGGTGTACATAAGGACACCTCTCTCCACAAGCTACTCCTTGAAAATATACTGGTAAAATAATCTTGGGAAGGACATTCAAGATCATGGCTCAGACTAGCTTTGGAGTTTTACAAGCTCCTGTATAATTGAATCAGAGGCCAGGACCCCATTCCCAGGGACTGTGATTTCAGTGGGTCTGGAGTGGGGCCCAGGATTCTGGATACTTTGAAAGCCTCTGGGGTGATTCTAGCGTAACCTTACCCCACTTCTTGTGGGCCATCTTTGGCCAGAGCCCGTTGTTAGAGGCCCTCTGTGATAAATGAAGGGTGGAATTTCAACTTAGATGGATCTTCCGAGGTAGCCAAAGGCCATGAGGCCCACCTGCAAAACTTACAGTGCAGGCATCCTCCTGGGGCGTTGTCATAACGGAAAAATATTTTTGTGTGGTTTCGCGTCCCTGTGTGTTGGATGTGGAGGGGCCCTCCCACGCGTGCTGTGCAGCCAGTCACAGCCAACGTGCTTCCGCAGGCTTTGCAGACCCCATATCTGAGTCATGTAGATGAATTGCCTTCTGAATTTGATCAAGAGCACTGCGATATGGGGTCCAAAGCCTCCAGGCCTGGGAGTTCTCAGTCTTTAAGACTAAGTTTCTCTGTGCCCCAAATCGGACTGCAGGAGAAAGGGAGGGCAGGGACATGGGTGCATGTGAGGTCTCTGCTCAAAGCCCACCCCCAAATTCTGCCCCTTCCTTAAGGCCCAATTCTGATCTCACCCCACCAAGCTGTCCTGCCTACTCCCCGTCACCTTTAATTATGAACACATAAATATGTTAGCAAATGAGAACAAAAACTCAAGTGCAACTTGCCCAGGTGAACTGACTGGCTCAAGCTCAGTTCAGTCTGGCTTTGGACAGGCCTGGATGGGAGAGCACGGTTCTTTGAGCCTCCACGCCATCCTTTACGAAATGAAGCCATCACCTACAGACGTGAGTCTGGCCTTCTGTGGTGGGCAGGGGTGAGGACACGGAACACGGCTAAACTCCAGACTTCGTTTGGATTTTGGAGAGTAATATGCCAATGCTAATTCCTCATTTATCAAAACTAAGATGGTAATAGTAGCAAAGAAGTCTCCCCATATAGCCGTTGCCTGGCTTGCCCTGTCTCTGCACGCTGGCCCACACAAGGGGCATGGGTTAGGGTCATGGGGTCTAGGTTGAGTTCATGTCCCAGCTTTGCCACTTACCAACTGGAATGTTTTACAGAAACAAAATAAGGAAGTTTCCTAATCCTCCACTTCCATTTCCCCATCTATAAATTGTGGTCCTAGAACCTGCCCAATGGAATTATTACATAGTATGCAAACATGTTAATGCCACTGAATCCATGACTGCTTGTTGAGAACCATTTACTGGTATTTCTAACCGTGCAATTGGTGCTTGGCAACTCGCAGATAAAACAATGTGATAATTAGCCTAGGAAACTGCATCCAACCAGTATCTCAGGGTCTGAATTAAACGGTTTGATGAGCAGGCAGTATCTGTGGCTCACACGTCTCAACAATGGCCTAAAACACACCTGCCCTCTAGGCAGACCCTAGCATCCTGCCCACATTTCAGCATTGCTGAGTTTCTTCCCTGCATCCCGTCTCACTGAGCATCATTGTCAGCCTGAAAACCAATTCCGGGTGGAGTGACTTAGGCCAATAGGAGAAATACTCCCCCTGAAAATCTCTTTCTGTACCATCAGAACTAAGTCAATTTAGGGCACTCTCAGAAGGCACAGATGTTCTTTGTAGCCTTTATTGTAATAGGGAACAACCTAAGTGCCCATTGAGAAGGGATGACATAATGGTGATCAATACTATGGGCCACTCTAGTACATATTAATCTGCCTCATTCCTTTTTGACCATGTGGAGTGATCTCCAAAACAAAGTATATGCTATGCAGTAGTCTAAAATCTTTATATTAAAAACCAGATGCATGTATTTATGTTTTTATTTGTAGGAAAACAAAAACAGAACCATGCTATTCAATATGCTTTATTTAGTAATGGAAATATACTATATCTCTGCTGCCTGGGGCCACAGCCATCAGTTACATGTGCTATTGAGCACTTGAAATGTGGCTAATGTGACTGAAGAATTGAATGCTACTTCTACTTAATTTTCATTCATTTACATTGAAATTGCCTCTGGCTAGTGGGTACCATATTGGACAGCAAGGTCTGGAAGGTTCTAGAACAAACTTAATGGCATTAGGGCAGGAGGAGTCACAGGGACTCTTCTCTTTGTGTGATTTGGAGTATTTAGGAAACTTACTGTGTTAGTTTTTTACATAGTACTGGATTATTCTGCATTCAGTGTGGTACCCTGGACTGGGTCCTGGGACAGATAAAATAATAGTAGTAGAATCACTCCAGGCTTTACTATTAACTCACTGCCAAAATTGAGTAACATACCAGTGTTCATTTTAGTTCTGCCAATATACCATGGTAATGTAAGAAATCGGGGGAAGCCAGGTGAGGATAGGAGGGATTCTCTGTTAGCTTTGTAACATTTCTATATATACCTAAAATGATACCAAAATCTTACTTCAAAAATTAATACTCATAGATTTGATGCTAGATTTCTGCTCGATTTTAAAAAGACACTTGCAACTTCTCTGATTAAGGGCAAGAATACACTTGAACCCTTACTCATTCTGGGCTCGGCATGTTTTGGAGCTTCACCTGCTCAGAAGGGCAATGGGAAGCAAAGACACCTGTCTGTTTGGGCTGGTCTTCCCTTCCTAGTGCCTTCAGATACCTATAGAGGCCTGGTGTCTACCCAGGGATGAAGCCAAGACCCCAAGGCACATCTGTCCCGTTGGCCACACCCCCATGAAAGGTGCTGCCAAAGCTGGGGCTGCTCTGAGGTTCCTTTGGACTCATTCTGAAAGGACCCCGTATTTCATTTTCTCTGTATCTCGAATTATGAAAAAGCCATGGACAGTGTTCTTCACAGTGGTGCATAGTGGCAGACAAAGGTGTATCTCTTCCCATGCTCATGTGATGAAACTGGGAGTTCCCCTTACCTCTGGGCTTCCAAGATCACAGCCTGAGATCCCATGTGGGAATTCTGTGGCAGGCACCGTTTTACAGTGTGGAGGACAGGTGAGGCCCCGGCCCTGGTGGAGCTGCAGCCTGAGGAGTACTTCAGAGCGTGCCTTCGGGTCCTGGATTCTGCATCCCATCTCTACCACATCCTAGCTGTCAGGATTTGGGGAAAACTTGTCTGTGTGACCCTCCCTTTTCTCATCTGTGAAATGTGATGATGATTCTCCCAACTTCAGGATGAAAACTGTGTGCTTGAAATTAAAGCATCAGTTCTTAAGACTTGATACATCATATACCTACCATGATTCCCACAAGTGGAAAAGAGTTTGTAACCACATACTCTTCTGGAAAGTACCCTGGTTAAGCTAAAGAAAAAGGTGGTAATTCTTGATGACTTAATTTCTGGCTTAAGGCTCAAAATAATACAGTAATAGAATACGTAAGAATATTTTACCAGCGACAAACCTGGGACCTGAAACAGATTCTAGACTGTTCCGGGTTTGGCTCTGCTGAGTAGCCTGCCCCATCTGAAAGGCTAGAGGTCAGAATCACAAAGTTTCCTTATCACTCTTAGGAAAATAGGTGTGTCCCTTTCAACAGGAGCACTGTGGGAATTGAATGAGGTCTTCTAGTGTCTACTTTGTGCCATGGTCCCAACTGCCCTGGGGTTTTCTGGGTGGGCAGGGCTGCTGACTCCCACGCCAGCCCACACGTTCACATGATGTCGTTGGCCTTCTCCAGCATTGCTCCCGACGTGGGTAAATAATGGCAGCTTAATCTAAACCAAACCAGCCCCTCTCACCCAGCAAGCACCTTGCCAGCA
Organism: Manis javanica; assembly: GCF_040802235.1. Taxonomy (NCBI): domain Eukaryota; kingdom Metazoa; phylum Chordata; class Mammalia; order Pholidota; family Manidae; genus Manis; species Manis javanica. The sequence continues at coordinate 71,397,037 of NC_133170.1, read as the reverse complement.
CCAGCTTTCCCTCCAACCTCAAGCTTTTGTGTCGGGGGCTCTGGGGGCCTTTGTCTACATGTTCCCTTCAAATAACATTTGCCCTTGAGTTGCCTTGTCAGCGCAAGCTAGCCCATCTGTCGGAGGGCACAGTCGGGAAGGCAGGTTACTGATCACCTGTCCATCCCCATGTCACCGGTGGTCTACTGGCCATTGCTGGCTCTGCTCTTTCCGCAGGATTATTCTGAGGCTCAGATTAGATGAAAGGTGTTGAGTAGAGAAGTTCAAGAAGTATTTGCTTCCATGCTTTTTGGAATATGCTTAATGGCAGAGGAGACTGAAGACACGTACTTTTTTTTTAAAGTAATACAACTGACCAAACCCTGGTAAACCTTGCTGGCCGAATGCCAACTGGTCCTGGTACTGGTGGCAAGGCTTAGAGAGGTGACCAGGATAGTATAAAGAGGCTCTAGCTCTGGTCACCCAAACCAGAAATTCCAGCAACCCCTCACCCCATCCCCAGGAGGCCAGTGGAGCCTCCGGGGCCAGCTGGACCACTGTGCTTCCTCTAAGAGACAGGAAGCCAGCGTTTGACCTCCTTCTCCCCTGAGGAGCAGCCTGGGCTGGCCTGTGCATCCCTGGGAGGGCTCCCCAGGAGGGCATTCCCCCTCTCTCCTGTTGCTGCCCGATGTCCGACAGCCAGGATCAGGCTGGCATGTAGCTCCTCCAGCAGGACTTGGTGGGAGAACCAGGTGGATAAGCTGGGTCACCTCTTTTCACTGGAACAGGGTCAGGGACCAAACAAGCAGGTGGGAAGAGACTGCCCTCTCCTATTTCTCAGCCAGAAGAGTCAAGGACTGGAGATGTGGGGGTAGGCCTTGGGCTGTCTTAGGTCTCAAAGAAGTGCCCTGCTGCAGGGGTTATAGAGCAAAGAGGCCAACGTGTTGCAGCTACGAACTGTTTTATTTCATGTGCATGTCTTCAAAGACTTAAATGTCTAACCTCTGTGTGCCCCTGACAGTGTTATTCTGTGTAACCTTATTCATGGCTCTCCACCTGTTTCATCTGCAAAATGGGGATAATGGTGTCCATCTCTTAGGCCTGCTCTGAGGATCAAATAAGCAAACATTTTACCATGCACTGAGGATAGTTATGGAACACAATGTGCCAGCAACCAGGCAGTGTTATCTAATAAACAAAACCCCACTGTGTCTTCATAGAAACCTTGTGGAGGACAGACTGTTGTCTCTCTCTTGTGCATGAGGAAATCGCCAAGCCGGGGTCTCTGCGCGCACAGGTCACACAGCCAGCATGTGGCAGCCTTGGAATCCGGAGCCTCTGTGGTCTGACTCTAGACTTTCTTCCCAGTGTAATATTGTACTTAATGGATGCAGAGATGCAGCAAAATGGTTTTTCTGAAACAGGATCATTTTGTGTTTCAGGCAGCACTGTCTCTCAGCCTTAAAATTGCTCATTCAGCCTACTGACTGAGACATTAGTGCAGAACCTCTTAGCCAATCTATTAAAGCAGATGAGGAAATAACGTCTTAAGCCACCTCCCAGCTGACTAAAAAACAGGAGGTAAAGAGAGCTCATATTTTAAGAAAAGGCATTGTGTTAATCCTATGAAGCCCTCAGTCAACTGCCAGTTTTTGAATGACATTTATTTTGGACTTAGTGTGTATTGAGCACTCTAAGTTCTCTTTATGTTGACGCCCAAGATGACTCCCCTTTCTTATACTGTCTGGGAAAACTTCTTATACTCTGGGAAAACAGAGACAGAAACTAAGACACTTGCCTCTACGTGTCGCATAGGCAAAGACAGAATTAGAACCAGAAGCCTGGTGTTCTAGCTCCTGGGTCCGTCTGCTAACCAGCCTTCCTGGAGATGAAGGACCAGGAGGATGCTTGGCTGACCCCAAGTCGTCTCAGAAAGCCAAGGGCACCCTGGGGGCCAGGCAAGATGGGTGCATCTAGCTAATCTGTTATCCCTCTCCCACCCTCTGGAATGAGGGTGGCTTTGTCTGTAGAGGACATTGAGTAATAACTGGAGAAAGGGCCACTCCAGTTCCCAAATAAACAGGCTTGTGTGTGATGAGGGGACCCCCTTCCCTCCCAGCCCCACCCCCACCCAGCTGCACCAGGGGCAGCCACGCAGCCAGCATGGTGCACACGTTTCTTACACGGAGGTGAGTAAACACCATCAGGACCCACTTCAAAAGGCTCCATGGGCAGCCTCCAGGGGGGCAGCTGCTGCTGATGGAGGTGTGCCTTTGGGGGGCTGGGGTGGCCTCTGGTAACAGACGGCCCCAAGATGTCCAAATACATCAGCATGGAGGCCTCAAAGGCCCAGAGACTGAGAGCAGGAAAAATAAATAATTCCGTTATCTCTGATGAATTTTTGCCTTTGATCTCATCCCCTCCCCCTCCTTCCATCGCTTTCTCCCCACCCCCTTCCCTGATTTTTCTCTCCCCACTACCTCTTTTTTTAAACCTTTCCTCCTCATAGTTTGATTTATGCCCCAAACCGCTCGGCGAGGCTGACGTCCCCTGATAAATTGGTGGGCTTGTTCTGTTCAGAGACCCTAAGCAGGCGGCTGGGAAGGGGGCAGGGGGAGGGTTGGATGGCTCCTTCCAAGCAGGGAAAGACCTGACTCCGGTGAAGGGGCCGCAGTGTAGACAAGTGTGGGCACACTGATTACCTAGAGCTGGGGCACTCTCTGCTGTCACTTGTCTATTTTTGTTTGAGCCAACCTAGGAGTAAAGGGGAGGCTTTTCTGCCCTCCCTTCCTCACTTAATGGTTTTCAACTGAGTGTCCCCAGGGCCTAAGACTTTGGCACAGTCCTGCCCTGGCTGTAAGTTTAAGGCAGCCTACTGTCCTTGCTCTGTCTCAACTGCACTCACCGTTCAATGCCTAGGGCCTTGCAAACAGTAAGCGCTCAAGGATTAAATTGCCTGGGTTCATGTTCTAGCTCTGCACTTTGCTAGCTGTGACCTTCATTTAAGAAAACTACTCAACCTTTCTGTGCCCCAGTTTCTTCACATCTAAAACAGGGTAATAGGAATGTGAAGGCATTTAATAGCAGCTATAGGGTGCCATGCAGTAGCCTCTAATCCTATGATGTAGACTCCATCACCTATTGGTGGGAGAAACAGCTATTCCTAGGGTTCCAACAGAGGCCCAAAAATTAGCTGGGGGCTTCAGAGAAGATGGGTTGAGGGTAAAAGTGCATGTGCAAAGGTCCTGGGGCTGAAGCAGGACGTTTTAATTAAGGAATTGAAAGCCAACACCATGAGAGCCTGGAAATTCGAGGGGTAGGAAGAACAATGAGATTAGGGGAGCTGGTAGCAGAGTCTTCCAGGACAGGAATGGGAGTTTGGGCTCTATCCAGATGGCAATGGGAAGCCCTTGAAGGCTAAAGCAAGGAGCATGATTAAAGACTCGTTTGTCTGGTGCCTGGGAATGAGGACTCGAGCAGAGGCCGGGAACACAGATAGGCTATTGGAGTTGTCCACATGACAGGTGAGAGTAATGGGAGTAGATTGAATAAGGGGCTGCTTTTCACTTCTTGATGGTCAAGCATGGTTGAGATCCTCAGACGACCCCTCACTACTGAGTGTGGCATGTAGAAAGGTTCAAGGCGGCCCCCAAGTTTGTGAGTAACTGAACATTGGTGGAGCTGGTCACAGCAGTGCAGGAAGGCTGATGGTGTGTTTTCCACTTGATTTGCCAAGTAGCAAGGGAGGCTGTAGGTGTGCAAGAGGAACCGAAGCAGAAAAGATCTGAAGGCCGGAGCTGGTGAAAAAGTTAGGATTGTATGCAAGTAGGTGGCTCCACTTCCCGAGCTGAACTCTAAGCACCTGATATCTGACTTGAGGAAACTCTAATGAGGATAAATAAATCACTGGTTCCCAAACTTTGCTGTATGTTGGGATTTTTAAAAAGTACTAATGCTTGGGTCTCACCCCCTACCTGCCAAACATTGATTTGATTTGTACAAGATGTGACCTGGCTGTTGAGAATTTTTTCTTTTTTTTAGGCTGCTAGGTGATTGTAACATGCAGCAAAACTTGGGAGCCACTGTAGTAAAACCTCAAGTATTCAGTCTGTCCCAAGCACTATGCTAAATAGATTACATACCCTGATTTGAGTCTCCATGACAACCTCTCTCAAGGTGTTCCCTTGTCCATACAAAGGATCTGGGAGTAACTACTTTGTAAGGTTAAATAATTTGCCTAAAATCGCACTGCTAATACACAGGTTATTTTTGAACTCCTTCGGCTCCAGACATAGGGCTCATGTGCCACACGGCCTTCCCCACATTGAGAGAAAGCAAGGAGAGGGGAGGGGTGGAAAGCTCATCGCATATTTGCTGATTGCCAGCTTGCAAATTCCTCCAGAGCTTCTCCTGTGGCTCTGGGGTCACAGAACTTAGAGTGGGCATGGGTAGGAGGTGCCTAGAGAGGGTCTTCACCGTCACACTCAGACTCTGAGTAAAGAGGGAGCTGGTCCTGTCTCCCAAGGGGTGCTGGCTTTGGGGGTGAGAAGCACTTGGTGGCGTCCAACAAAAGATACTGGATTCAAGTACTGCTTGTTGGGAAGACCATCCAAGTAAGTTCATGCCCCTGGTATGGATTTTACCTAAATGATCTCTAAATCTTTAATGCCTCAACTGTACTGTTTGACTGTAGGGAGGTCACAGACCAACTTTATGGTGGCCAAGACAGACAGGGGGCCCGTGAGGCCACGTGCTGCTAGGCTGGCCTTTGAATTTTGGCTATGCTGTGGCCCTGTCCTGCTTCAGAATCTGCCTTAACAACATGGTGTGAGTCTTCTAATGGGATAATCTGTGGCATATTAATAAGATTTTGTAAAAATCCATTCTGCTTTGCTCACAGATGCTCCAAACAGAAAATTACCCAATGCCCAATGTGGACATCCTTGGATGTTTTTCCTAGTGCTAAGAGGGAATTGCTGGGCCACGGAGCCCAGAGATCTTCAGTTGGCTTCACGCACTAAAATCAGGAGCTTTCTAAAGCGGTCTGAACCCTCCCACCCATGGTTCATGCAAAGTCCCATATCCTCTGCTGACTTGCTTACCTGGAAGGGGCTGGTTCCCACGTTTCAGCATGTCCTACACCACTGATACCCCTCCCTTATACCTTGTACTGTCTTTCCTCCCATGGTCTTCATTTTATCCTCAAAGTGATTCCCCAAGGGAAGAGGTGGTAGGATCCCCATTTCATGGATAAGCAAACTGAGGTTCACTCCAAGTCACACTGAAGGGAGTGGGCAGACCCCAAGCCCATTTCTTTCGTGCAGCCATTAACAGTCGCTACCTTCAGTGATCCTAGCCCCCAGCTGTATCTGAGCATCATCTGTACCCCCTGGAGTGTATATACAGCAGTATCCTCCCTAGGCAGGGAGTCACTTTCCTTATCGTCATTTGACTCAATTCTAAGTTTATGGAGGTGTGGTTTTATGGCTTCCATAATTCCAGACTATTAAAAGGGGGCCAAAAAGAGGCTGTGAAGAGCTCATACTCTAGAATTAGACTGCATGGGTCAGGGCTGCTTCCACTGATGGGCTCAGCAAGATCGAGGAACTTGCACAGGGTCACATGGCACATGGCAAATATGTGAATGTTGGACACTTTTATTAGGACCTTTGCAACATGTAGTATATACTACCATCACTTCAAAACAAAAAGACAAAACAAGGTGTGTTTGAAAAAGTAATCTAGTTCCAGTAGCTCCGGTATACATGTCAAGGAATTTTTGTAAGTCAGAGATCTCACAGCCAGAATTTTGAAGGGAGAGAGAGAAACACGCCGTATGCACACGCATACACTCTGATCAAAGTGGCTCCTCGGCTGCCCCACCCCCCAGCGATTCTGCGAGTGTGGACTGACCTGGTAGCGGCTACCCTTTTACCCACATTTCCTGCCTGTTAGTCAACCAACTAAGAATAAAATTCAAAATGGATAATGTTCCAAACAAAGGGAAAAAAAATACCCAATTAAAGAGATAGATAAAAGTAGAAGAGGTTAAAATAACAGACTGAGTGTAAAACAACTCCCTGACTAGGTTAAGACCCTTAGCTGTATGCTCTCAAAGCATCCTGCACTCCCTTGCTAGAGCTTCTCCCAGGGGTGATTGACATACATTTGCTAACCCGTCCTGGGTGCACAGGAGAGGCAAAATTAGAGACCAGGTCTGCCTTCCTCAGGGTTGAATCCCTGGCACACTGCAAGCAGGGTGAAGGAAAAATGCTTAAGTGTACTCCATGAGACTCCTAAACCCAAACATCTCCTGTGAAAGGCTAAGAGAAAACTTAAGGCATAAAGCATATGCTCAGACAGTACATGATAGAATCATGGTGTGAAATATGGAAAGAGTAGGTGGGACAATTAATAAAACCAGTTGAGAAACTAAAAACTTACAATCAGCTAAAGTGAAATGTGGTATCCATCTTGGCCTCTTATTCTTTTGTTTTTAAGCTCCTATCTGACCCTCTTGGTTCAGACTCCGGCACATCTTTGGATTGACGTAACCTGACTCCAGGAGGAACATGCTTGGGGTGACAGGTGTGGGTCAGGCTCTTCCGGGGCCTCTCGCTGGCAGCTCAGAACTTTTGCTTTCTCCTAAGAGCACCCCTGGAGTGAGCCCAAGTGCCAAGCTCTCAAGCCTGGCTTCCCCTGGCAAATCTCCTTCTATCAAAAAATTTAAAACAGGCCTATGCCCCTAATTCCCAGCATAGTTTCCTTGTTTAGAAAATCTTCCCGTCTAGAAAATCTCTTCCTCCTGTCCTGGCCTGGGACAGCTATTCCCTGTTTAAGGGATATTTTGCCCTTGAACCAGTTGATGCCACTGTGGTTTCTATGCAAGTATGTGGGGTGCCTAGACGGGTCAGGACAGAAAGGAGAGGAAGGCGAGTTGGCGTGTGGTTCCATGGGTCCCCTGCACTGGAGCATCTGGAATCACTCACCTGTAAGCACCAGGTGAGCCCTCTGGGAAAGACCCCACTGTTGGGGTCCAACCAACCATGGTCTGCAGAGGAAGGGAGGTGGTCGGGAATGCAGCGGAAGCTGGCTGCAGGGTCAGATGGCTGTGGTTTCCACCGGTTTCCACCACTCACCAGCAGTTTCATCTTGGGTATATTTTATATCCCCGATCCTTATTTTTCTCTCTTGTGAAATGACAGTAACAGTGCCATGACACTGAGTTTAGTTAATTCCAACAGCCCCATGAAATACTTAGATGGTAAAGGGCTTTGACCCCCACGGGCCAGACGCTGTTTAGTAGTAGTAGTGTTACTCCTCCGATGCACCGTGTGTGCTGGCTGTGTGACTTGAAGTGAAATGATGGGAATCCCACAAAACGGGGAGCATATATTTCTCTCCCAAGGCTACCATCAGGAGCTCATGAGATTTACTCAGACCTGCTATGGCCTCATGCCCAGACTGTGGAGACCATGGAGCTGGATTTAAACCCTGGACCCTCCGTGTAGTAGGTGGTTGTGTGGCTCCCTGGCTCTACCTCAGTTTCCTCACCTGCAGAGTGGAGATAATAGAACCTCACGGGGCTGCTATAAGGATTAGCTGTGGCAATGCATTAGCGGAGACAATGCCTGGGGTGCGGGAAGGACTCTGCAAACACAAGCTGCAATTATGAAGATGCTTGTAAGACAGACAATGCAGTGATGAAAATCAAGATTTCGTGAAAGCATCTCCCTCCATTAAAAAAAATAAAAATGGGTCTGTGCCTGTTTGTTTTTTATAAAAATTCCTATTTATAAATATAAAACTAAAGTGATAGTTTTATATTATAATTATATAATATGTATAACAAAATATGTTGTATGTTTATATATATCACATAAACAATTACATAAAAATTATAATGTGTGTTTGGCCTCTTCCTGTTCTCTCCACCCCCACCGCAGTCTGTCGTGTCTCCTGCTCATCAGAGGGAATGGAGAGTAAGGAGGAGACTCCCTTATGAGAAGGTCCCAGCCCATCTGTTCCAAAACTCGGGGAAAGATGCCAAACAGCCTCCCCAGCTGAGGCCTAGCTGCCTCTGATAAGAAGGATAAAGAGAGGTGAATTCTGAAAATTAAACAAATCCTGGTGTCTTCAAAAGGTCATCCAGCTCTGAGGTTGGCCGTCCTGCTGGTGACAGAGACTGCAGGGCCAAGCAGCTGGAAAAAGGGAGCCTCAGGAGCAGATGAAACCTGTCTGGGGCAGCCCGAGAGGAGGTCCCAGGATGTCACTCCCAGCAGGTAAGCAGCCCAGCAGACCACGAGGGAGCTTCTATGAAACTGGCCGTTGGCAGGTGCCTCTGGAGCACCTACTGTGTGCAAGCACTAGGAAACGCGGAGGGGGAGCCCTACCTGGAGGACCGCCCTTTCTGGTGGAAAGCCAGCACTGCCCAGCAGCAGACCAAGTTTCTGACCTCCCAATAACTCAGGAGGCTGGAGGTCCTGCCGACCTCACTGGGCTCTGCATGAACTCCAACGCCCATCGCTCCCCTGGCGCTGAATAAGGCAGCGGGGCTATGCTTTCCAGCAGCCTCACCCCTGGAGATGGGAGAATGAGGGGTCCACTCTGTGACCCTGACGCACCCAGGAGGTGAGAGGGAGGACAGAGGAGGGAAGCTCACTCTTGTTTACAACGTATCAAAAACTTCCCACGGCTAAGCGGCTGGAAGCACAAAGAAATTTACCTGCCCTGTTTCATCCAGTCCTTGAAAGAGCCCTGGAAGAGTTAACAGTACTCCTATGACCCCCGTTTGACAGATGGCAAGGCAGAGGCTTTAGATCCTGGCTCTGCCACTCCCCAGCTGTGTAACTCAGGAGCAGGGTCTCCTGGCAAGTCCCTGAGCTCTAGCTGCTACGTGTTACTGCTGCCTGCCTCTCAGCCCTTCCATTGCATGCAGTGGCTCGGGGTCCCCATTCCTCCACCACTACCACCACCACCCACCCCAAAATCTGGGAAGAAAAGAGAGCAGTGTATTCTCCTTTCACGCTCTAAAGGCCTGTAGAACCCTTTACCCCCACTGCCCGCTCTTCCCACCCAGTCATGGATTTGGGAGCTGTCAGTGAGTCTCACAGGAAAGATGTATATTTAGACCTTCCCTCTGTACCAACCTACAGCCCAACAGGTCAGAGAGCCACAGGGCAGATGCCCTTCTGAAGGCCCTCTGGAAATGGAAATGGCCAGAGAGAGTCAACCCCTTGCCTTTTCCCATTAGTACAGACCACATGCATGTTACATGTTGCCTGTGTAACATGTGTTGATATATTCATGCATATTATGTTACATTACATCATGTACATATATCCGTCTCTGCAAGTGTGTGCCACTCAGTATACATGAATACATAGATACAAATGGATCAGTGAAGGCTATGGGTTGCTTTAGTCAAACAGGGTGCCACCAAGCATTGCATCTCTCAGTGGCTCCTGGCTCAGGGTAATAGTACTCTGTTCATGGTGAAGACATAAGATGTGGCTTTGTGGCACCACCATCTTATTTTTGTATTTGTCTCCCAGCTCAACTCTGTAGTTCCTGAAGGCAAAGGAGTATGAAATACTTGTGTAATGTTAATAGTATTGTTCATTTGCCCCCTTTTCTGTGTGTTACCTGCTGGTTCTATAGCAGTGGACTCATGGGGCCAAGAAGAACAGAACTTTTGGTGGGAAGGCCTGGTCAGCCCTGTGTTAGAATCCCAGCTCCACCTTCCTGTGACTTTGAACAAGTTACTTCGTTTCCCTAAATGTCTATACAAGGGATGTAATGATAGCGGCCGTGTCTCAGGGCTGTTGTGACGTTTTAGATAAGGTACTTGGCGGACAGACTATCAACAGGAGCTTTTAGATCATCTATTACATGGAATCGTGGTGAGAAGTGTTGGTGCTCACTGCACGTGGCTTTTGTGGTAACTTGGGTTCTGCCTCTTGCCAGCTAGAGAGGACATGGGTTTGGGGACCCTCCCAAGGTCAGCTGCAAAGTAGGGTGACACAGCATTCCTGTGAAGTGGGCACTATTAGTTGGACACTTAAAATCCACAGAACAATGCCTGGTACATGGTAAATGTTGAGAGACCTCTGGAGAATCATCTCCCATGATTCTGCCTGTCTTATGAGCAAAGCCCCAAGTATTCTTGAAAGGGTAGTCCAGAGTGACAGGGCAAGCTACCTTAGAACACAGAGACAGTATCTCCCCCAGGAGCAGGGGGTGGTCACCCATAGAGAGGGACAGGTGAGGCTGAGTCCACCTCTTGTGGCTCTCTTCTCTGGCACCTACGGGATGTTTAAAGCCTATAGGATTCTCGACAGATGATAGACAATTGGGAGCAAATGTTTGCCTATAAGTTGGTGGCAAAGGGATAAACATGAAGGTGGTGGCAATAGTCTTTTCCTTTAGCTACTTGGGTCAATTGAGGGAAAAAGTAAGATGCAATAGTCAAGTCACAGATTTGTATCTGAAATGTGATTGCAAAGAGCATAAGCTGGGAAGTGACGCACTGGTTCCAGCTACCAGCCCTCACCAGCTTTCTAGAGCAGTCGCCTCCCCACTGTCCCCCAGCATCGGACTGCTGCTCCAGGTTCCCCCAAGGCTGGGCCTGACAGGCTTGTACATTAGCACTTTTCAAAAGCGGTGTCCACTTTGGGAATGGTGTCGGCACCCAAGAGCAGTCACTTCCTTTGACAAATGCCAGTGCTGACAGCTGGGTGCTGTTTTACAAACCCTGGCAGCTGGCTGCTCCCCAAGAGAAGCTGGGTAGAGCAGGAAGAGGCTCAGGCTGGTCATTCCCCAAGGACAGTGCCTCCACCTATTCCCACCAAGTGGACACCTTCTCAGAGAGTCAGAGTGACGACTGTCAGGCCTTGGAATCATTTCCTGCCTGTGTCCCTTAGGCAAGTTAGCTCACTTCTCCAAACCTCCTTATCCTCTGCTGTAGAGGCCAACAGAGGGAGTTATCGTGCTGTAAATTGTTTGTTCTTGCTGTTTACACTGTTCTGAGCTTTTTCTGTGGGTCATGAATCAGTACATTGCCTAACTGAGTCCTCTGGAACAAAGTCTCTCACAAGACTGCGATCAAGGTGTCAGCTGCGGTCACATCTGAAGGCTGGACTGGGGAAGGAACTGCTCCCAAGCCCTTGTTGCTGGCAGAATCCAGTTTCTCACAGGATGTAGGACTGAAGGCCTTGGGTTCCTAGCTGGCTGTTGATAGGAGGCCTCCCTTGGTTCTTTGGTGAAGCAAATGTCCATTCTGGGGACGCTCATGGCAAAGACAGCAAGGAAGAAAGTCTGCCAGCCACGTGGAAGTTAGTCTCATGTAAGATATCACAGACCCGGCATCCAATCCCCTGAGCATTGTGCTGTTGGTTGGAAGCAAGTCAGCTCCTACTCACCCCCAGGAAGTGGGATCACTGGGGAGCAGGGTCACCTAAATTGTGTGCAGGAATGACGGAGCAGATGTATGTGAAGCACTTAGGCAACCCAGGCCTCCCTAACACTGTTTCATCCTCCTTGCGTTCATGTCCAGCAGGACACAGGGCGCAGTCAAACTCAGGTCCTTCTTCAACTCCCCCAAAGGTGTAGACAGGGAGCATGTAAGCAAAACAAAAGAGTGGTGAATTGCTCTGGGGCTAGCAACAGGAGACACCATGAGCACCCCCAAGCCAGCAGAGGCCAGGGATGGTGCAGACTGAGTGGAATTAGCATATGAATTTGGGTGGGTGGGGATCAAAATGTGGTAGGAGGTAGGGCCTTTGGGAGGTGATTAGGTCAGGAGGGTGGATGCTCAGGAATGATATTGGTGCCTTTATAAAAGAGACTCCCCGAAAGCTCCCTTGTCCCTCTGCCTTGTGAGGACATGGTGCTGAAGGATGCAAAGTCTAAGATCAAGGCACGGGCAGATTCAGTGTCTGGGAAGGACCTGATTCACAGATGCTTGTCTTTTCTCCATGAGAAAGGTCCAGTGTGTCTGGGCCACTCTAACAAAAATAGACTCCCAGTCTGGTGGAAAGAATATGCTACAATTAGTAAAAGCTTAAACATGACCCCTGTTTTTAAAGGTAAGTATGTGATCAGTTAATCACGGCACTGGTCATTTATTAATCACCAGAGCACAGCATGAAAGACCTCACATGACCCTGTCTTTTAGGAAAGCAAAGACAAGTGCATTTCAGAGGTTCAATTTTAGGAGGTACACAGGAAATGGTAGGATTGAATGTGCCTTGGCTGTGTGACCATCTGCTTGTCACTGAGCAAGCAGGATGTGTAAGGACATCACTGAGAATGGGAAGCCCAGCAAAATCCAAGAATGGCTTCTGAAGTCCCAGAAATCTGGTGGCTTCAGTAAAAACAAGTTCACTGTTACCAAAGCTTCTTCAGGGAGTTCTTCTTCACTTCAACTATTGACAAGAAAGTCCGTGGTTTACGCACTCAGCAAACACCTATTTTCTCCTTCTTGCCTCCGCAAACAGAGCACCTGTTATGTGACAGGTACCAAAGCCAGGGCTAGAAGTATTTGGAAGCTACAGCCCTTCATTGCTCACAGAGTTGGGACCTTGACTGCCAAGATGATTACCCTCTTCCATGTGACCCACCCTCCCTGTTCCTTTGGTTCCCAGCCCACCTTGATGACAGGCAGGCCGGGGGTCTCCCAGTCTCCTGACTCACCTGAGTGTGCTACTAACCCCAGACAAGTCATTTCAGCATTTACCCTCCCTGTCCTCATCTTCCTGAAGGGGCTGACATTTCCACTCCATCTCTTCCCAGCTTTGTGACATTTCCTCATCTGTATCACAAGGCCAAACGCTGTGTGATTCCTCCAGTGAGGCTCTGAGGGTGGTCAGTTGAGAGACAGGAAGTTGAGTGTGGGTGGGGGGGGCAACGGGGAGGTAGTGCTGAATGGGGGTGGAGCTGGGAAGATGAAAAGTTCTGGAGATAAATGTGGTGAGGGCTGCACAATAGTATCAATGCATTTTTAAAACTATCTTCAAGTGTATGGTTCCGTAGCATTGAAGAGAAAATGGAGCTGGTGAGCTTTTGAAAACACTGCTGCAGAAAGAAGAGTCTTCCTGTTCAGGGATGTTGGGCTCTGCTGCCACCCACAGCGGGCTCTTGAACCCTGAGCCCTTTGCTCCCTGCAGCTGTCAGGCAGCCTCACCAGCCTGGCTCATCCATCACTCGGTCCTACACTCATCCATCTCTCCAAAGCCATCCCAGGCACCAGACTCATCTATCAGCTCTGCGATACCATCCGCCTCTCGCCCACCTTTCCCTGCCTGCCAGCCCTCCTCCAGCCTCTGACTTGTCATTCGGCTCTACCTGCCCATCCTCGCTTAGCTGTGTGACCCTCACTTTTGCCTTTCCTGATAGTCCTCCAACTGGGCAAGATGCAGGAGAGAACCAAGCAGGTGCCCCAGTGACAGAGATGGGACCACCCTGCTTGGAGCTGATCTCCCTGTCCTGCTTCTGAAGACTCTGCATTTAACAAGACCCCCCCCCCCAGGTGACTGGGGTACACATCCACTGCTTGTGAGGCGCTGTCTTAGAATCCCAGCACTTGAATCTACTAGTCCAGGTGGGGCTTGTCTAAGGAGGTGCTGCTCGGCATGTCTAACCAGTGCACAGGTGATGTGGATGCTATTGGTCCAGCAGCCACAGTGTGAGAAGCCACATCTAAACCATTCTCCTGGGTTCAGGCATCAGAGGCAGAACTGAGTGGCTTCAGAAGGAACTGAGCTAACGCTGGGGGTCTTGGTCAAGAACTTTTGGGGAAACACCAATAAATACAACTTGAGTGAAATTAGAGCATGGGGTGGTGACCTTCAATTCATCAAGCATGTCATTATCTATCTTGGAGAATGATGGGTGTTTTAGTGGAATTTGAGAAATTCTCTTTTTGCAAAAATAATTGATGAGGGAAAAGGGATAAACTTTTGTCAGAAGAAACCCACACCATATAAGTAAATAGCTCCCCATCCAGGGGGTTGAAGCTTAATCCCCTTATCCTCTTCCCCTATCTCCACACATAAGAGAATGTAGAGGAATATGGTAGCTTTGTAGTGGAGAAACCTGGCAGAAATCACCTTGACCAACTAATCAAAGTGGTCAGCACCTGTAAGGACAGGGGGCTGATGTGATGAGAAAGGTGCTTCACCTCTGGAGTTGTGGGTTACTGGGAAGAAGACCAGACTCATCATGAGCAAACCATCACATAAATCCCATTTCAGGCACATTCTACAGGACGCCAGACCAGCACTCCCTAAATCGGTCAAGGTCATGAAATAAGGGAAAGATTGAGAAATTGTTAGAGCTTGGAGATGTGATGAGTAAATGCAATGTGGGATCCTGGAGGAGACATGGGAACAAAGACAGTAGTGTAAAAGGTGGTGAAGTCTGAATAAAGTTTAGTTAATAGATACCCGTGATGGTTTCTTAGCTTTGATGAATGCTCCATGGTATTGGAAAATGTTAACATTAGGGGCCAGGGTATATGGGAACTCTCTGTATTAACCTTTAAAATGTTGGAATAATTTTAGATTTACAAAACAGTTGCAAAGATGTTTTTTTTTCCAGGAAAGTAATTAGCCTGTTACACTGTAGGTAGGAATATAAATTAGAACCAGTATTGCACCGAGAGGGATGTTATGGGAGTTTGTACAACAGAAAGGAATTGTTTTATCACTGACTTAAATGTTACAATCTCCTGACAACTATCCTCCAAAGTACTTCTGTGCCAATCAGTGGCACTTTTAGAGAAGCTAAAGAGAGAAGTGCTGTGGGAATGACTGCCCCAGGGATAGGCGATAAGAGGGTGCATTGCCTGTAAAGAATTTAAAAACAATAATAAAATTGACTAACAGTAGGTCTGCTTTTCTTATTCCTATATGCTGGTAATTCTAAGCATACTTTTTTTTTTCAGCTTGTTAGGAAAATATTAAATGTGTTTTTGAAAAAAACAAAAATATTTAATATAGTATCGCATGTCGGTTATAATACAGTGAATAAGTTCCAGGTATAATGCGGTGATTCAGTGTTTCTATATATTATGAAATGCTCATCTTGATAGGGTGAGTTACCTCTGTCACCATACAAATCTGTTACAGCATTATTGACTATGTTCCCTATGCTGTGAATTACGGCCCCATGACTTATTTATTTCATACCTGAAATTTCGTACTTCTTAATCCCCTCCACTTGTTTCGTCTGCCCCCCACTCCCCATCCCCTCTGGCAACCACCAGTTCTCTCTATCTATGTGTCTGTTTCTGTTTTCATCTGTTTGGTTTTATTTTTGATTTTTTGGATTCCAATACAAGGGAAATCATATGGTCTTTGCCTTTCTTTGACTTATTTCACTTATCCATAAAAAATAATGGAATCTCACCATTTGTGACAACATGAATGGGCCTAGAAAGTCCACTGTATATGTGTGCCATTCTTTATCTATTCATCCATCCATAGACACTGAGGTTGCTTCCATACCTTAACTATTGTAAATAATGCTGTAATGGACATAGGGGTGCATATGTCCTTTTGAGTTAGTGTTTCACGTTATTCAGAAAAATATCAGACGTACAATGGCTGGATCATACGATATTTCTATTTTTAATTATTGAGAACCCTCCATACTGCTTTCCACAGTGGCCACACCAATTTACATTCCCACCAACTGTGCACACGGGCTCTCTTTCCTCCACATCCTCACCAACACTTGTTATTTCTTGTCATTTTGATACTAGCCATTCCGATACCAACCATTCTGAGTGGTGTGAGGTGGTGTCCGATTATTTGCATTTTCCTGATGATGAGTGATATGGAGCATCTTTTTATGTGCCTGTTGGCCATCGGTATGTTTCCTTTGGAAAAATGTCTATTCAGGTCCTCTGCCCATTTTTCAATCAGATTGCTGTGTTTTTGTAATTGAGTTGTGCGAATTCTAAGCAGTCATACTTTTGATGTTGAAATTCACTTTTTAGGCATTGAACATTGGAACCAACATCAATTTCTGTCCCTGTGTTAAACAATACCAAGGCCCAGCAGAAATAACCCAGTACTTGCTTCACAACATACTTGAACCTAGAAGATGAGGCTGGACAACTTATCAAGACAATTTTCTCATCAAGGTCCCCACCAAATTCTCACCTCTCTATGTCCGTCCATTCCTCACCCACTCTCTGCCTTGCAAGACCATGTTAAATCATCTAGACCAACCTTTAGAACTCTAAAAGACTCTGCCCTACTTCCCATCTTGTCACTGCAGAAAGGAAGAGATAATATCAGTAAGTCTCTTGACCTACAGTTTTCTCCAGGGATCTTACTGGGGAGTCAACAGACTGATCATATGGAAATACTGTTACACACACACACAAAGATAAACATGCACAGTGGTGTCCGTGTGCAGGATGGTTTAGCATAGGGAAAGTTGGTACCTAAGTGCCCATCAAGGAAGGAGCAGGTAAATAATTCCTGACTGGTATTTGACAGGACAAAATGCTAACCAAGCCTTCGATATTGAAGCTGAAAATGTCCTACCCATTCTGAGAAGAATTACAGAAAAATCACTAACTTGCAAAATGTTATATAAAAAACATGCAGAATATGATCCTTTTTTTTCAAAATGCATACTTTCCAGACTATTTAGATGTGCATTTATATTTGAAATATAAAATGCATTGATAAAAGACTGGAGAATTAGCCCAATTCATGATAGTGGTAGCCCCCAGGGAGGTCAAGAGAGACTTTTGTTGTATTATATTAATTTGCAAGGCTTTCTTTCAATTATACAAATAATACATGAAGATGTTCTTGCTGATTTTTTTTTTTCTCACAGATTATCTGTTTTTCTCTCCTGGTCTGACATCTGGCATGTGCTGGCTTGCCCTCCTGTCCCAGGTGCTCCTGAACATGAGTTACGACATGACTGCACACCTACTCTGTGCAAGACTGTGAGCACAACTCTCCACTTAACCTTCATGACAGTCCTAATGAGAGAAATAGTCCCCACTTGGAAAGGAGAGAACTGAAATTTGGAGGTTGAAGTTTGCAAAGGTCACTTGGACATTTTTTCTCCACTGGAACAAGCACTATAGAGACCAGAGCAGATCACGGCTCAGCTCAGGCCTGAGAATGCCCCAAGGTTACCCCAGGGTTACCCCAGTTCCATTCCCCACCCAAACGTCTCCATATTAAGCTCTGCCTGACCAATTATGGCTCAGGCATCCTGCAGACTCGTGAGAAATGCAGTAAAACCTCTCCCACAGCCTGGCTGAGTGTCTAGCTCAGCTTCTGACATTAAAATAGCTCAGGTCCAGGCACAGGGGCTGCTGAATTCTAGTGCCTCACTGAACAGAGTTCCTCCTGGCCAGGGCTCCGGGAATAGTAGAACCTGTTCAGGACCCATTTTCTGAAACAGCAGCATCTAAAGAGGCAGCTCCGGAGGGCTGGGTGTTGAGCCAGCTGAGAGGATCTCTGGAGAAATTCCAGTTCCTGCTCTTGAATGGCCAGGCCCCCGGAAGGGGAGCCAAGTCTAGTCACCTTCCTGCAGGGCCTGGCACAGCTGTCTCGTGTGTCAGCAGTCTACACAGCAATGCAACCTGGCCAGGCATATTCTAGGTCTAAACACCAAAGCCCTCATAGCCTTAATTCAAAGACTTCTCCTGGCAGCAGGCTTGGTGTGTCAAACCTGGAGTGAAAGGCCCTGCCAGTGGGCTAGACATCCCCCAAATTCAGATCACACAGTTTTCATCAGCTTTAGAATCAAAGACTTGGTTTAAAAACATTCACTTTGGGGGCACATAACATAAAAGGTACCAGTCCTCCAATCAGTGAAGCTTCCCTCAGCCATATGATAGACTGAAGATACCTGGGATGAAAATTGCAGAGCTTGGGACCTTCAGCATCATTAGGAGTTAAAAGTGTGGACTCTAAGCCAATCTGCCAGGATTTAAGTCTCCGATCCACCAGTTGCCAGCTGTGTGACCTTGAGCAAATTCCTGAACTGCTCTGTGCCTCCACTGCATCTTTAAAATGGGAATGGTGACAGTAGCTACCTCAAAGAGTTGTCATAAAGATGAAATGATTATTTCCAAAGGCCTTAGAACACCTACCATGGGCCAGACCCAGGAGCATCATGGGGTAACCTCTCATGACCCTTGCATTTCCTGCCCTATTGTACTGATGTTCTTAAAAATAATCAGTGTTTTTCTACTGAGGACTTTTACTTCGTTTTTACACTTTCGGATGCCCAATCTAATTACCACCACCCACCTATCCTGTTTCCCCCAAATAACCAGTGTTAAGAGCCTTTTATAGTATTTCAGGAAAAAACAATACTTCATAATATCCATCACATAACTGTGACAATTTATTAAATCCCAGGGCCTGAGTAAACAGCAAATGCTGAATCGGTGCTGTGGCTGGTCCTGCTTGCAGCATTGTGGACCCTTACGTCTCCAAAACTCGGGGATGATGCACTAAAATGTGTGATCTTGCCTGAGTCATGCTACCTTATGGTCTAGGTACTGTCTTCCATTTCACAGATGAGGAATCTGGGAATTGCAGGGAAGAGCACATTGTACAAGACCACCCAGCTAGTAACCAGGAGAGTGGGTCCGTGGTATTTTTTCAGGCTCTTTTCTTAGGTGAGCAAGAAGTGTACAGAGTTTGGGTTTGCTGATTCACACGGCCACACCCCCCATGGGATGCTGGTCCACCTCCTCTGAGCAGCCGGCAGGCTGAGGTCCCCTGATCCTTCTGTGGGATCATTGCCTGGAACTGAGTCCTTGCTGGAACTCCTCTCCGTCCCTCTCCTGCTGCCCCCACTCTTCCAGGTGGCTCCTGGGGACGACCTGGTACTAAATCCCTTGCACACAAGTCTCGTCCCAGGGTCTCTGGACTTGAGGCCCACGGCAGGGCCAATGCTGTGGGCGCCCTGTTGAGGTGATGCGTTCGTGCAGCAGAGTCTCAGCCCGAACCTGCAGGGTGCTCTGGAGTGTGAATTATGCCCCTGAATTCGTCCCAACTCCAGACAACAACCTGGGCTTCTGTACCCCCAAGAATCAGTCGCTGCCTAAGGGCTGCCCCAGGAGAACAGAAAGTCTCAGGTACTTCCATCTCTCTGCCAATGAGGGCGGAGCAACTCCAGGACCCAGGTGGCACTCCCCCTAGAGGGGTGCAGACTCAGGCCATCAGGAGCACACGAACACAGACACTTGGGCGTGGGGGCACAGGCAGGGCACAGGGATCCAAGGGGACCTGGGTGGAGAGCCAGGGCTGTGGATTCCACACGATGATTTTCACTCCCACCCCAGGCACCTCATCCTTCCCTCTCGATTATCAAACAGACTGCAATGTGTTCCAGAGCCCCTGGGCTGCTTCCCTCCTTCTGCCCACTCTTGTCCCAGCCTCTTCCCTCTCAGATGCTCCAACTATCACCTCATTTTGTAAAAGAAAAGATTGACTAGGATGCCAAGGTTTTTATGTCCTCCTCCCATTAAGACATGGTGGAAGAACCTTTCCTTCCAACTGTACATTACAGAGATGCCTTACATATGAAAAGAGAAAAGGAGAGTTGACCGTCTTCATCCACCAGATTCACGAATCTTTGATTCTGTCACTACCCGCCCCTCAAAAACACAGATAACAGGCTGTGAGGAAACGGGCACATCAAGGGAAGTGACTTCTGCTTCACTAGGAGAGTTCCTGCAGTCCGTCAAAGAACAGGGACAAGGGTTTTGGTTGCAGCATATTTTATAACAGCAAAACAAAAACACCGAGGTGGCATGAACTGCATGCCCACCAGTAGGGAAATGGCTAAGGAATGATGCCACATACACCATGAGGAATACTATGCAACTCTTAAAAAGACTGCAGTAGACCCAGGAATTTTAACTTAAAAAATGTCCAGGACATGTCAGTGAAAACTGCATGTTGTGGAATTACAGTATGGTACCATCCAGTTTTTGCAGAAGCGGGAGAATCCTGTGTCTATAGATTTATTATCCAGAGCCCACAGAGGGTGGGGAGAGTCACATCTCCAGAGATTACTCTTGCACAGCTTGAGGTGATAGAGTGTTACACCCTCTGCATTGCTTACTTGCCCTTAAAGACATATCAGCACACTATTCAGAATTATAAAATTTAAGTATTGACACCAAGATCTTTAGGACCTGCTGGTTGAAGGAGGGGCATGGGAGGGGACAGCCCCTCCTCCCTCAGGCTGCCCTCCCAGCTTGATGGTGGATTGCAGAGCATCACCCCCGCACCACCACCTCTCCCTGCTGCCCCCTGCCCTCCCCAGCAGTCCTCCTGGGATGTCTCATGTTGACAGGGTCCATGGTGCACAGCCCACCAGCTCTCCACAGGCCTGCTGCCCCAGCCCTGACCCCAGCTCTCTGAGAGGTTGAAAGGCCACATTGAGATAACCCAGCTCCACGTCCCCACCCTGCAGAAGGTCAGTTTAGAAGTATCACCATCCTGGAACCCCCTTGTCTGCTGAGCTATGCCAAGCCTCCCTGTGAAAACAGCCCCCAAGTACTGAGCACTCACTATGTGCTAGGCACTGCACTGAGCCCTTTAATGCTTGAGTAGGACTCAGCCTCGGCAATACAGCTCACAGTTAAAGGGTAGAGTCTGAAGCTGGACACCTGATACCTGTGGGACTTAGTTTGCTCATTCCTCATCTGTGAAATGGGGATGAACATAACAGTACTTTCTTCAAAGGGTTGTCGAGATGATTAAATAACTGTGTGTTTCTGTGTAAGATTATGTATGTGTATTCATATATTCACTTATCTATTTTATCTATATCCTCATCTATAAGTATATGTAAAAATATAACTATATAAATTTTAAAATGCATATTTTATATATATCCATATATATTGTCTTATATGTTCTCTTATATATCTTTATATGTGTATGTGTTATACGTATATTAGATAGGTAAGAACAGAGCCAATATTTATTAAGCACCTACTCTTTCAGGTAACTTGCCTTTAGAAGAGCTGGTAAGAGCTCTGGTGTTGAACTCAGACTGGACCTGGTTTGAAATCCCAGCTCCACAAATAATGATCAAGTCCCCCAAGATGAATGCCCCCTGGGAGGCCAGGAAAGTGTCCCCCTGATGCTACTCCTCAGTGAGCAGGTGTCAGCTGGGACGTGTCCCCATAGAATGAGGGGCCTTCAGATGAGGAGCCTCCAAGGGCAGGACTGTTGAAGGGGTTTCTGTTTGGCAGGGTTGGCACTTGGTCTTTGAGGGGATGGGTGAGGATCTGGGGCTTTTCCCTGCACCCAGGCAAGGGGTGCCATTTACACTGCATTCCAGGAGTCTGTGACTCGCCTCATCTCGTCCCTCCCAGCGACCACATGGGGAAGTGCATTGGGGTGGGGTGGGGATGGGGATGGAGGAACAACCTCAGGAAAGTCCACAGTCCTTGTCAAAGGTTTAGCCTAACTTATGTCCTACCATTTCCTCTAAAATGGGACTATTAGTAGATCAGGATCTTACAATAATAAAAACCACAACATTACTTATTAATGGTTAAAAACTGAAAATTCAAGTAGCTGAAACTGTTGGCCAAGTGCTTTACATGTGCTCTCTCATTTTATCCCGCCCACGACCCCAGTGAGCTGGGGAACCTCCCCATTCTTCAGAAAAGAAGACCTGAGACCATTCTGTGGAGCTGTCCCGTACAGCACCAGTCACCAGCCACCAGCCACCACAGTAAGTACTTTTCCTGTAAGGTTGCTACGATGATTAGACGATGGGGATAAAAGATTGCTCTCCCCAGTTCTCAGATGAGAAAACTGAGGTGCAGAGGTGTCAAATCACTTGTCCAGGGCTCCGTGCGATCACATGGCAGAGCTGGGCCACAAACCAGGCTTCAGATCCTTTCTCCTCTGGCCAAGGGTTGCTTCTGCTTTGAAGAAGAGTGCGGAGGACCCCTTGTGGCAAACTTTTCGTCTTACTTGGAAACAATTCCCACGGAAGGAGGCCCCGTTGACAGGAGAGGGGAGGGGAGATTGGCCGGAAGGATTTCTTTTCTCTCTATGGGGAGAAAAAGGGAGACTCCCTTGAAAGCAACTGCGTTATTTCATCTCAGCATTTGTAAGGAGAAACATGAAAAACAGCACAAATACGCAACAAGAGATTGGTTCAATTCATCCATTTATATAATGCAATAGAGGAGGCCATTTAAGCTGATGTCACAGAACGTTGAGTGTTTCCAGCTTGTTTTTTTATGAACCTTTTGAGCACTTTCTTTCCTAATCAATCATGTATGCCTGATCCATCTTTTAAAAAAAATAATCTATGTTTAACATCCTTTTAGTCATGTATTAAATCAATATTGTATGGTTACCCCTAATTGGAAAGATTAATTATGGGCAGCTTTTTATATTCTTTGTCCTGATGTGTATTTTCCAAATTTGATAAGCCTGAATTTTTCCTCTGGAGAAAAACTTTGTCCTATGAAAAATTCTTTTTAGCATACAATTATGGAAGAAAGCCCCCCCCTTCCCCCTTTCCTGCTTTGGGGTCCCATCTATAAAATTAGATTAGACTAGATTAGTTTTAATGACTCAGTGGTTCCTCTCACTGGACACACTGTTCTTGTGTCGGAATGTCTTAGAAATTGGGGTACACCCAAAAGGCCCTTCCAGCAGGAGTGGAGGGAGGGACCTGTCATCCATGGCTCATTTCAACCCCTTCCCTCCTGAGGAAGGCAAGATGGCTGCCCTACCCCATCTGACAGAGGGCAAGTCTCTGGCTCTGTGTCTCTATGGAGCCTCCACATCCATTCAGGAGTTGCAGCTAAAAATCCCCCCAAGTGGTGACTTTGCAGCCCCCACTAGATATGGAAGGGCAGGGCAGGCTGAGGACACTCTTCCAGGAGTTCCAGTCAGTTCTCTGATCTGGGTCAGTGGCTGCCAATGTGACAAAAATTTTAATCTTATGGACACAGTATTCCTCAGTGTTGCTTTCTGCCAAATGGGGCAATAATTTGTGTCTTGAATCCTACCTACTGTGATGTGCAGGGGATGGGCAAAAATTACACTACATGTTGTTCTACCAGGAGCTAGTCCTTCCTCTAAGCCTGTCCTCAAGGACAGGAGGGATGTGGGTCTGTGCAGAATGGGATCGAGATGAAATCTGGAGAAGGGGTGGGAAGTTTGAAAACACCTAGGAGAAATATTTGTACACCTTTTCCCAGTTAGAATGTCCCCCACTGCCTGACACTTGGTAGATGCCCTCAGCTGGGTGTTTATAGACAGTCCAGCCCTGCCTCATGCTCCATCACCAGGGGCCAGCCTGCTGCTCTAGCCAGCAAGCCCCACAAGCCCTGGCATTTTTCTCCCGCCCTCTGGAATCTTCCTCTCTGAAAGATCAGCCTTCCCAGATCGGTAGATAGGCTTTTGGCTACTCTGGCCTGCCACCTCTTTCCACAGGAGCATCTGAAGTCAATCAGTCCACCAATCAGTGGCTATTTCACAGAAGTGCAGGAGCCGCGGTAAAGGTCCTACATGGTTGCAGGAAGCCTGCTCCTGACCATGGCTCTGTCACCTGCTACTACTGAGCCCTTGAGGACTTCCTTTCCCCTGTCTTACCTGGGAAGACACTAACCCCTGTCCCTCTCCAGGACCCTCCTCTCTTTGGTTGGCACACAGAGGTAATCAGGCCCCCAGTGGGTGAGATTTGAGCCTCTGTGAGCCTTCAAGAGGCTATTTGCATGCCCACCCACCACCCCTCCAGCTTGAAGGATCAGGCAGGTGGGGTAGAGATGATACTGATGGGCCCAGGAGGGTGCAGCCTGGATGCTGGTGTGCGGGGGCAGCCAGGGAGGCTGGGGATTGTTTCTAGGAAACAGTTTAGGTAGCAAGCTCTTAATGGGTGGAGCCTGAGGCTTAAACTTCTGGCAGGCTCTCAGAGCAGACAGCGGTCGGCTTCTCTGCCCTCAGCCCCGTGATGAGAATCCTCAGAGCCTTAGTTAAGCAGAGGGGAACTGGACATGTTTCCTCCCTTGCCGTTAGAAGCCACCTCCCTTCCCTCTTGCCCTTGTTGTCCCTCCTTAGTTATTCTCAGAAGTAAATGCTTTCTGCCCACGGCTGCTGTTCTCTCAAGCAGACAGGTGTACAAATTTAGAGCTCTGGGCTGCTCAGGCAGAAGCATGGCCCCAGAATCAGGGAAGCAGACACCTTCAGCTGCCAAGCAGGGATGAGGACTCAGAAACTGGAGGGGGCTGCGAGCTGGGCCGGACGGTGGCAGAGGTGGGGAGCTGTGGTCCCCTCCCTGTGGGGCTCCAAAGGCCTCTGGGAAGATCTTTTCATCCCCTTCCCAAATCTCTCCAGCAGCCCTTGAGAACCCAGAGCACAAACCTCCAGGACCAGTGTTCCCTGGGGAGTAGCCTGCCAATCTGCATTCTCCCGAAGTGCCCCTTTCCCTGGGTGTTTTTGAGCTATAAGGATTGGGGACCACTAGGTAGTGGTTCCCCAAGTGTTATCTGTATGGCAGCTGCATTAACAGCATTGCCCGGGCACTCACTGGAAGGCAGATTCTTAGTCTCTGTCCTGGACCCACTGAGTCAAAAACTGTGGTGGGGGCTGAGCGGAGATAGAAACCCACATGCCCCTCCTCGCAGCTTCCAAAGCACCACACAGGGCTCCAGGCCCTCGGCTCTGGCCCTGGGAAGAGTTGGATCATGTTTCTCTTAACCTAGGCCTGTGGACCCCAAGGAGGGTCACGTAATGCACTGCGAGTGTTTGTGTCCATATGCCTATGACAGGGTGATCTACAAAGAGACCCTAATGTTTATTCAATACCCAGAGGGACCTGTGACTTCCTCCACCCCCACCAAATGTTTGGAATCATTAAACCTCATGAACTTCGGAACTGTGGACACTTGGGCCTGGATGATTCTTCATGGTAGGGGCCGTCCTGTTCATCGGGGGACATGTGGCAGCATCCCAGCTTCCATCTGTATTTATTTGCTAATGCTGTGACGTGTTTGTGTGGTTTAAGCTGCTGAGTTTGTGCTAATTTACTACCTCACAGTTGTGTAGATCATCCCGCCAGTCTCCCTGGGCTGAGATGGAGCTGTCAGCAGGGTGGCATTCCTTCCTGGTTGCTCAAGGAGAAGAGTCCATTGTCTCATCTTTTCCTGCTTTTAGAGTCACCCACATTCCTTGGCTGGTGGCCGCTCCCTCCATCTCCAAAGACAGCAACACAGCCTCTCTCTGACTTTGGGCCCATAATCACATTAGCTCTGGCTCCCTCCTGCTGCCCCTCTCCTCCTCATTGAAGGACCCTTGTGATTCCATTTGCCCCACCAGACAATCCAGGATAATCTCCCCATGTTAAGGGAAACCCATTCGCAACCTGGATTCCACTTGCAAACTTAATTCCCCCTTACCATGTATACACACAGTCACAAGTTTCTGGGGACTAGATATGGATATCTTTGGGGAGACCATTATTCTGCCTACCACACTAGTAGCTCTCCCCCCACAAACTGTGACGACTACCAGATATTGTCAAATGCCCCCGGGGTGGGGGGATCCCCCTAGGTGGAGAATCACGGTTTTAGAGGACTCCCAAGCATCCTAAAGTGCTTCTGATAGCCATGCTCCTTAGTGAATTAATTAGACTTGCAAAGTCTGGAGGGAAAAAGCATGTGTCCAGTAAATATATCACCTCCAGAATCCAGAACCTTCCCAACACCCCAGTAAGGTCAGTGACACCAAATAAGGAAGGTGACTTAACAAATTCAAGCCTCCAGTTCCTCACCTGTTTCAGGGATAAATAAGAACTACTTCTAGGGTTGTGGAGAAGATTAAGGCAGAAAATAGTGGGAAAGGCCCCCACACCATTGCCTAAACAATGACGCACAAATGTTAGATGCTGAGGAAGACTGTCCTGAATCAACAAATAGCATTAACTGTACTACCATGGGTTTCCCCCAAGCCAGAGCCCAAGACAAAGTTTATTTTGGGAAGTGATCCCAAGGATTTGGAGCAGGGTTGGGGGAAGGGCATGGAGTGGACCAGATGGGTGAAATAGGACAAGAGAAAGATGACACAAAAGTGCTTTAGTGAACTGGGTCCCTCTAGGGGCCCTTGGGCTAGTCCTCCCCGGGCACACTCTGCAAAACCACATGGGACATGCCTCAGATGTTTTCACCCAAGGCATGGGAGAAGGGTGTGGAGACTATTTATCCACTGGCTCCTGACTCGTGAGTCAAGCCCCAGAGAATGTTACCTCCCAGACTCTTCCAAGTGTGTGTAGGGGACTGGCAGGACTTCTTGCTGTGGGCAGAGAACCTCAGAGCAGAAATCGAAAGAAAGATGTGCAGTACAGATGAGGTGAGGTTCTGCCTGGCTGTCACTGCCCACAGCTGGTATCCACCATAATGGGACACTGGTGCAGAAAGGGGGGTGGAAAGGAAAAGAGACAGGGTAAGAATTTGCATCCTGCATAGCATAGGTTAGTGATGAGCCCATGCTATTCGAAGGCCAAGGTTCAAATCCCAGCTCACCCCTGGCTACCCTTGTAACCTTGAGTATGACACATCACCTCCACCTACCTCAGCTTCCTCGTCTGTTCAGTGGGGATGTGGATGATAACCAGTTTCATCAGGTTATTTCAAGGATGGGATAGAATGCATGGGCACTGCATTCAAAACATTGGGAAAGTCAGTCCCGCACTCACTCGCTCATTGTTTATTCCCTTTCAGTCTTTTGGACAACCTGGAGGAGAGAGTCTCAACTTGCCCTGATGTGTTGTTAACACCTTTGATCATGTTACAAATATACAACAGTGGTTATATATTAACCAGTGTTACGTGTTTTCATGGTTAAAAATATATAACACTATTTTCATGAAACAGGAATCTTCATAGTCATCTCAAGACAACCTCCCAGGGAGAGAGCTACACCATCAATGCCCTGACTTGGGTCTCCTTTTTCTCTCTCCTGGCAGGGCCCCAGGTCACCCAGAACCATCCAGAAGCCAAGAGCAGGGGAGCCCACTGATGCTCCACACAGACTAGCCTTGCAGGATAGAAAGGGTGCAGAGGTGATTTCGATGGGTAGAGAGAGGAGGGAAATGGAACAGATTGTAATATATGTGGGGTGGGGGGCCAGCAATAGACACAACTCACACAGAAAGCAAACAACAGACAAGGACCCTTCCCTTCCTCTCCACCCAAAAAAAAAAAAAAAACACCTTAGAGAAGAGTAATTTGAATGATATTTAAATTATTACAAAGTTTCTATATTGCAGACACCTTTTTGATTATTTTACTTTGAGCCACAAAGTACTATTTGGGGAACACATTAGCCTATAGAACTGTCTCTCAAGTTTTGGCTGTGCATTGGACTCCTGCAGAGCTTGGCAAAATCCTAATGCTGGAGCCCAGCCCCAGGGGATCTGATGTTCGTGCTCTGGGGTTGGGGTCCTGGCATCAGGATCTGTCAGAGCTCCTCTGATGAGATTGACATGCATCCAAGTTTGAGGACTGCGGGTGTATAACAGTCAAAGACCTTGTGTACCGTGGAAGCCACCTGGCACTTGAATCTCCTCATTTACCGAAATCCCCAATTCTATGGGGGATTTAGTAATGATTCCTAGGGGAATGGCCTCACCATGACAAGGGTTGCTTGTCACAGTCCAGAAGCCAGAGTAAGTGGTTGCATTATAGAGAATGGCTGTATCCCCAGGGACAAACTAAAAACTCAACTATCCTAATAGAGCCAAAGAGTTTCTGTGGTTTGCAATACAATTCCAGGGTTAGTATCTGTTACGCGTTGACTTGTGTCCCCTCCCCCCAAATTCATATAGTAAAGTCCTAAACCCCAGTATCTCAGGATGTGCCTGTCTTTGGAGATAGAATCTTTAAAAAGGTTATCTAGTTAAAATGAGGTCACTAGGGCAGGTCCCAATCCAATATAACTGGTGTCCTGATAAGAAGAGGAAATTTGGACACAGATGCATGAAGGGACAACCACGTGAAGACACGGGGAGAAGATGGTTCTCTACAAGCAAGGAGACAGGCCTCAGAGGAAACCAAGCCTGCCCACACCTTGATCTTGGACTTCCAGCCTCTAAAACAGTGAAAAAATAAATTTCTGTTTAAGCCACCCAGGCTGTAGTACTTTGTTATGGCAGCCCAAGCAAATAAATTCAGTATCATACACATATTCAAAAAATGCTGCATTTCAGCTTGGCTTAAAAAAATAAATCAATCAATCAAACCAGGGCTGCCCAGTCACCAAATCAAGGCTGTTTATGGAGGGAAAGGGGAATAAGAGGCGAGGCTCTGGAGCCTCGGGCTTGATTCTGTCTCTGACCGGTTGCATCTTCCTTGTCTCAATGTCTCACATTCTGCCAATGCTCCCTGGCACCACCTTGCAGACAAATTATTTCCGCTTGATTCTTTGGCCCAGGGTCTGCTTCTGGGGGAGTCCAGCCTAAGGCACCTCCCAACCTAGGGACTTGAGTCTTCGATCTGTCCTGATGCAGAGCTGAGGCCATTTTTACATCTGGGATACGCTTGGCTGGGCTTGCCTCACCCATGGCAGCTAATATCAGGAAAGGCAGCTGTCCAGGTGGCACCCTGAGCTGCCCAGTAAGCCACTGTGCCTTGCAGCGGAGGGCAGCCTCCTGTGCTCCCTTCTCATCTCAAACAGGCAAAGCGCCTGTAGTTTTCCGCATCACAGGACTCAGTGCCTGAGTAGGAGCTCAGTGCAGGCAGGCAGCCTTCATTCTTCTTGCCCATTCTTGACATGCTGCATTTTGTGTGAGCGATTCCTTTCCAAATTCCTCTCAAAAGAGCAACCATTTGTCTATGGAGTCTCATGGAGGAGAGAGAGAAAATTGGGATATTTGCAACATCTCGAGGCCTGGAGATGACTAAAGTGTCGTATTTGAAAAACCTTCTCTAAATGTTGAGAACAGAAAACCAACTTGCTGTCAATTTTCTTAAAGTGCTAAGCAGCAAGAAGGAGGAAGAAACCTCTCTCTTCACCAGCTTGCTGGGCCTGGGCCATGGGAGGTCCCCAACCAAGATACATTGCCTTTGGCTGTAAGATTGTTTTATGGGCTGTTTTTGGAAAAGAGGTAAAACAAGGTTTTTCAAAATCATCTTCAGATGCTTCCAAGAAAACTCAAAGTTCTGACCAGAGTGGGAGGTGCTGTGGCCTTCCCTGGGCATGAGCTGCCCAGGAGCCCAAGGGAATCTGCTCTGCTCGGGGCCGGCTGAGACCAGGACAGAGGAGGTCATGGTCACGGAGATGCCAATGAACCAGCCCGGGCAGGGCTGTCCTGCAGGACTCACAGTGCCTCATTCTCTCTGGGACAGTGGGGCGCTGGGCTTGGCAGGAAAGGTGGAGACCGTGTGTCTTGGCAAAGCAGGGGAGAGGGGCTGGGAGACAGTCATTTCACAAGAAGGACGTTTGCAAGTCCCGTCCTAGCAGAAGGGGACATTTCAGGGCAAGCTCCAAGAGGGAATGGATCTAAGTTGGTCAGTCTTTCTTTTGAGAGAGGGATTATGGGGTGAAGAGCTGGATTCCAAGGTCCCTCTGACTCCCAGATGGCAGTTAGAAAGCAGCCCAAGAGACTAGGGCCTTCCACTCACGAGCCGTGTGACTGACTTGGGCACAGAAGTAAAACTCTCCCTATCTTCAAAACTGGAACATGGATCAACTACCACCAAACTAATCTCCTCCAATACCATTAGGAAGAAAGTTGGGTAACGTCTGGAAAATGCTTCCCGATGGTCGATTTATCACCACATAAATATTAGAGATAGACTTTGTAAAGGCAGGTCACCTGCAGCCAGTAGGTAACACTTCTTTTATTAGGATCCTTATGTTTTAAGTGATTCAAGCCACTGTTCACGGATAGGGTGACCCATAGTCCCAGTTTGCTTGGGACCCTGCTGCGTTTAGCACTGAAACTCCCACTTCCTGGGAATCCCCTCAGTCCTGGGAAAAGGGATTCAGCTGGTTAGTCATCCCAATCACACATGCGCGTGCACAAACACACCTTGCCCACCCCTGAGCTTGTCAAGAATATTGATGATTCCATTGCGAAAATTAGTCCCACACTCCTTTTGAGCTTCCAAGCACCATGCTGAGCCCATATTCTGTGAATGTTCCATAAATGTCTATGTGGCTGATGCCCATGGACATCCTCCTTATCCCGGATGCACCCACCCCTTAGCTGCTATACTGCTGCTGGTGGCTGACTGCAACCGTCCCCGGAGAACTGATCTCTACTGAGTTAGGCCACTTCACCCAGAGGTGGAGACCCCTGGGCAGCTACCACCCCTCCCAGGGGTCCAGGTAGGAATTGAATGATTTGGGTGGGAAGGGGGAGGCAGTTCGGTAATGCAGGTTATGCTCCTGAGTTCCCAGGGGGTCAGACCTGCTGGGTTTCACCTAAGACCACACCCTGGCTTGGCCATGCCCCTGCCCCATCTTGCTTCCCTTGCTCAGCTTCCAGACCTAGGCTAAGATATTCTGCAGGCTAAGTCTCCAGGGAAAAGAGGAGTGGCTACGAGTATCTAGTGAGGGGAGGTCATGGATTCTGCTCTCCATCCTCCAGTGCACCCACAACAAAGAATTAACGAGCCCAAAATGTCCATGGTGCGGAGATGGAGAAACTCTGGCTTAGTGTCAGCGTGCCTGCCCTGATCACCTTATTAGCTGAAGGTTATCCTCCTGTTCTCTTTCCTCTATCACTAAAGCACAGTTTGAACCAGGCCCACAGCGGACATCCCAGAATATTTAAGAAAATATTGAGGATGCTCAGAACGGATTAAACAGCCCCACTTCTGTCAGGTTTGCAGAAGCAGGAACTGACACAAGAGTCTTAATGCAAGTGATTTATTAAGGAAATACTTGGGAGAAATCAACAGGCGATGGGGGGAGGTAGAAGGGGGCCAGGGAAGAAGCCAAACCAGGGTGAGGCTTCAGCAGAGCCTCAGCTTCGCCTGATCCTGTGGGGAGCTCGGGAGTGTAAATCATACCTCAGAGCTTGTCCCAGCTCACTCGAGGCAGAGAAGCTGAGCTTTCACACTCCTGTCCTGGCCAGTTGTCAGCTAAGGGTCACTCCAGAGGGGAGCCCAGGACCTGTCTGTCTGTCTCCCAGTACCTCTGCCCTCTGTGTGTGCAGCTAGAGTAGCTGGTAGCCTGGGAGCAGACCTCCAAAGACAGCGACCGGTACAGAGGCAAGGAGCAAAAGCTCACAGAAGTGAGAGGATGTTCGCACAGATACACGAAAAAAAGTGAATCTGGATGGAGCATGGATGAGGCGAATCTGCCCACAGCCTGGGTGAGCTGGTTAAAAGGAAGAGCCCTCTGGAACTTTTTTCCTGTTTGCAAGCACCGGATGCTGTTTATATGCCCCTCTTTACCAGGGGCC
Organism: Manis javanica; assembly: GCF_040802235.1. Lineage (NCBI taxonomy): Eukaryota > Metazoa > Chordata > Mammalia > Pholidota > Manidae > Manis > Manis javanica. The sequence continues at coordinate 71,365,615 of NC_133170.1, read as the reverse complement.
AGTGGGAAAGGAAGCTTTGGTGGGCAAATCCCGTGCCCTGGAAGCTGTGATATGGCTAAATGGGCATCATTTGAACTGAATCCTTGCCCACAGTTTCTGCCACTCATGCTTCTCCGGTCTTAACAGGTTACAGGATTCTCTCCCTTCTCCTGATTTATGCTTCTACAGAGGTTGCTCATAAAAAGAACATCTTTATATCAAACTCACATGACTTAATCAGCTCAGAGTTGCTTCTTTACCCCCACATGAAATTGCTGTCTTTGGAGCTGTTCAGCATCTCCAAATGTCTCTTACGCCATGGATAGGTTTGGGGATATTTGAGAACTTCTAAAAGTTGTCTTCCAAATTCTATGTGGGTATGAGGATCTGTTGTTCATTTGATTATCTGGATTGCCCATGACCCAAAACATGTCCAGGGATGGAAGTTCACTCTTTGGCAGCATTGAATTTTATGTTTGAGGATGTTTATGAGTTTGCTAAGGCTACCATAACCAAGTACCGCAACCTGGGTGGCTTACACAACAGTTTATTCTCACAGTTCCAGAGGCTGGCAGCCTGAGACTGAGCTGTTGGCAGGGGTCGTTCCTTCTGAGGCTGTCAGGGAAAATCTGTTCTCTGCCTCTCCAGTGCCTGCCATTTACTGGCAATCTTTGGTATGCCTCGGCTTGTAAATGTTTCATACAGATCTCTGCCCATCTTCATGTGGTATTTGCCCCATGTGCCCATCTGTGTCCAAATGTCACCATTTTTATAAGGACACCAATCATATTGGATTAGGGGTCCACTTCTTCTATCTAATCAAGCCCCCTCCTTACCCCACCACTGACATGGTGACCAGTTCACTGATGCACAACCTAGAAGTCATGGGGTCACCTTGCCCAATACAAGATGGGAGCTGATGGAGAAACGCTTCCTTCCTTTATGACAGGAGCAAGCACTCCCGAGATGTGTTTCATGAGACTTCCTAGGTCCTGTAGAATACATACTAGTTGCCTGTAGCTGTGGCCAATTTCATAACACATGCCTGAGTTGGCACTCCCTCCTTCTCTGTCCTCATTCTGGGATCACTTCCCAAGTCAACTGTCTGAACAGGAACTCTTGCCTCAAGCTCTGCATTCAGACCTAGGCTAAGATATATTCTGCAGACTAAGTCTCTAGGGTAAGAGGAATGGCATCTCTGGTGCCATCCCTGGTGCCATCAGCACATCTACTGTATGGACTGATAAAACTCCTGGAGGAAGGAATTGGGAGTTAAGAGGAGAGAGGTGTGGGACTGTGGTAGCCACAGTGATAGTGCTTATCAGAAGCTCATGGGCATCAGTAGATGCCCCCAGGAACAGCTGTTTCCTAAAAGCCCTCAGGCATTACACACTATAGTTTGTAAGCTTGCTTCCCTATCACACCTTTGCCTCCCAAAATTAGAAATACTTTTCCTACTGGCCACTCTTAAGAGCATAAGCAAGAGCTGGCAGTCCTGCAGCCAGGGCTTAAAGCTTTGAAGGATCACCCACCAGTGTGCTACCTTCCCAAGCAAGTTAGATTCTTTGTGCCTCAGTTTTCTCATCTGTAAAAGGGGAGCTATAACAGTGCTAGTCTCACAGTGTTGCTGCAGGGTTTATGTGAGGTCAGTGCCTGCAAGGCGGTGTCCTGCCTTGCCTGGATCCTAGTGAGCATGCAATAAATAAAAACAGAGTTAAGTAGTTCCTGTGGAGAGGGTGGTGACAGGAAGGAGTGTCAGGGGGCAGGGGTGGGGGTGGGGGTGGGCACTGGGAATGTCCTGCTTCTTCATCTGGCTGCTAGTTCCATGGTGTGTCCGGTGTGTGACATTTCAGCGTGCCAACACGTGCATTCTCCTGTGATTATGTTACACTTGGATAAGAAATTTAAAGTCAAAAAAATCAAATTACCTGCTGCTGCTGCTGCTGCTGATACTATTAAACCCAACCTATAGGAGAATTCTTGGCTTGAGCAAAAAGCCCAGTAACTTTGGCCTGAGCTTACTGACCAGTAAGTAGCCAGCCTTCCAGTTTGGGTCAACTCCCAGATGGGTAAAAGCTGAGCTGGCTCCTGGTGGCAAGGCTTCTCATCCAGAGGCCTCAGTTTCTCCATGGGTCACAGGGAGAGAAATAACCCTTGCCTCATTCCAAAGTCTTATCATGGTTCTTCATTTTACTGATGGGGAGATGGAGGCCCAAATAGTTCATTACAAATTAGTAGGCACACAAGCTTTTGGAAAGATGTCATTGTCCTCCAGACCTGGCTCTAGGGAAAGAATGGCCATAACAGCGCAGCATTGATGAGCCTCACCAAGAACCAGGCACCATCCTAAGCACTTTTCATTTCTGAGCTCATTTTGTCCTCAGGTTATTATCCCCATTTTGCAGAGGGGGAAACCGAGGCACAGACCATCAAAGTCGCTGAAGCAAAGTTGGTTCTTCTGACTACTGCCCTTGGTGCCAGGGCCCTGAGGTTGGGTGGGTCGCTCCCCACTCCCCACCCACCCTTGCCCCTGCCCTTCCCCTCCCCCACCCATGCATTTAGCCAGGCTGGTTCCTCGCCAAGTCTCGGCTGTCACAATGTTCCCACCTTTGATCACCAGTCAGCGTTCTTGAAGTGCCGAGTCCCCCAGATGTTGGGCTGATCAAAGGCAGCTGTTGCCTGGACCCTCCCCAGAGCTCACGATTATAGACGCACGTAGGAGAGGGGCAGAGGGTGGGAGGGGCAGGCACGTGACGGATGGAGCCTCTAGGACCTCAGGGTGTGCTTGGCTGGGCGACTGGGGACCCCCAGGCCCGGGCAGGTTCCAGAAGAACCAGGGTCCCGTGGTGCTGAGCAGAGAAGCCGATGCCTGGGGCCAATAGGCAATGGCTTATAAACTTTGAAAATGTTGGAGCTAGCTACAGCAGCCCTAGCCTCAAAAACAAGATCAGAAACAAAATCTCAGAGATTAATGTCGAGGTTGCCAGTAGCTTTAATAATGACAATCATTCCCTTCAGCTACATGACGCGCACCATTGACTCCATCTTCTCTTGCAGGTTGTCAAAAGCTGAATGTTATATTTACAATTTATTAAATAAAAAAACCGCATGTAATAGCATGCACAAGATAATCCTGGGACTTTTGAACTTTTTAAAATACAGTTACAGGAACAGAGGAGAATGGCTGGAGGCACCTACATGAGAAAATCGACAGTGGCCGTGCCTGGGCTGGGAGAAAACATTTCCTTTCCCTTTTGGTCTTCCTTCATTGCATCAACAAAATTGAGGGGCATATTCTCAAATAATAGTACCTAAGATTAGTTAAATGTTTGCTGGATTCCAGAAACTGGCTTATTGCTATTTTCCACAGTAAATATGTACTATTTTTGTAATACAAATTTGAAAATGTAAGCAAAATATAATATGGTGTATATACTTAGCAGTTTTCTAAAGACATGTTCTAACTATATAAGTGATAGAGATATAAGGCTGAAAAGGGGGACTGAAATATACAAGGAGCCCCCAGAACCACAGCTAGACTGGCAGGTGGCAAACGCCATCTTCCTCCCTTGCCCCAGTTTCCAGCCCCCAAATTTGCCATTTCCTAAGGCATCAAAGCAGTGGTAGAAAAGTCACTGGTTAATAGTTAGGAAACATGAGAACTACATCCTCAACCATGTGAGCAGCTGGCTTCTCAAGGTCCTGGGAAATGTGCATGGTACAGGGGTTTAAAGTTAGATCTACCACATCACCCTCCAGCCCAAAACCTTGATGTGGCCACCCAAAGCTCCTCAGCAAAGGTAGAGACCCTATGTCAAGGTCAGGGTCCAATACAGTCATACCCGTGACTATGTCTCCAGTCTCACCTCTCAGGTTTCTCCTCTGTCCTTTATGACCTCAGCCCAGGCACCATCTCAGGCCCTCGAGTGCCAAACCCCACGCCTCTGCCCTGCACACACAGGTTGCCCTTCCCCTCTAGAATCATCTTGTCACCTGCCTTCTTCTCCTCCCTCCAGCCCCAAAAAGAAAGGTAAAGTTCTCCTTTGCAGCCTCCAGGTTCTCATATAAACCAGCGTAATATTCAAAAGATCTAACAATCAGTAAGGCTGGAGTGATAACCTATCAAAACCGACAGTGACTCAGTCAGAAGGATTATTTCTAGCAAACAGCTGGTCAGCCCACCCTGCCTGAGATGCCTGAGCTTTGTTCCCACCTAGCCCTGCCTTAGCCCTCATCTCGCCGGCTCACGCGGGTCTCTTTCTCTGCCTCCTCACTTAAGATGTGAACAGCCGGAGGGTAAGAACTGTGTCCCCTATCTCGATGAATCAATATATCCTGAGTGCCCAGTGGAATCCAGCTCCATGGGTCACTGTGCTCCTAGCCTGGTCTGTAAAACAGACCAATAAAGATACATGGCTGGTGGTTTGGCTTAAAAGGGGCAACGCATGTAAAGTGTTTAGAATGATTAGCATGACCATTCAATACCTGGTAGTTTATTATTACTTTGTGTGTGTTGGTTTTACAGGCTTGCTGGCTGGAAAGGGTGTTCTCTCCAGGATGCTAGGAGAGGCAGGTTGGGCAGTGTGGAGGTACCCGCGAGGTAGCCCGCTGCTCTGCCTCGATGCTCCCAGAGCTGGAGTCTCCCCAGCCCTCTGTCCTGACCCCCTAAGAGCATGAGACCAAAGAAGGGGCTGATCAATCACCAGGACTTTAAAGGCCAGTCTGCTTTCATACACCATGTCCTCCTAATGTTTCTCTTAGCTACATGCTCACACCCGTTTGTTTAGAACTCGCAGCAAATACATCTTGGAAAAGGACTTTGATCCGTGGCAGCTGTGTACGTGTGAGTGAGGCGGAGTCCCAGGGGCAGAGACAGCCTGGAAAGGGGGCTGGCTGGGCTTGCCTCTCTCATGCCCTGTGGGCTTGGCATGTCACCCCCAAGCCCCATCCCAGCTTGCTGCCCTTGGAGGCAGAATCAAGCACAAGGTCCAAAGTCAGACAGTCCTGGGTCCCATCACAACTCTAACACTCTCCAGCTGTGTGTCCTTGGGCAAATCACTCAACCTCTCTGAGCGTCCTTTTCCTCACCTGTTAAATAGCCATAGTAATGGTTCTCGAAGCCAGTAGTTTGCACAGGACTAAATGAGATCCTGCACAAAACGTGCTTAGGATGGGGCAGGACCTTGAGTGTTTGAATGAGCAGATACTTTGGCTTTGAATGAGGGAAAGTTACATTGTTGTTAAAGCACCGATTGCCTCTTCTGTCCACGGGGTGACCTTTGGGCAAGTCGCCTCCCCTTTCTGAGCCTCAGTGTCCTCATTGACAAACTGGAAATCATAAGAGTGCCTCTCTTACAGGGAAGCTAACATAACAATTAAGACAGCCCCTCCAAGTGGCTTAGAACATCTCTCGTTACATCATATGCACTCAACAAACACGCCCTTTGCCGTCACCATGGTTGGCAGGGCCGTGTCTGTGATGCTCCCGAGCCACAGGCGCTGCCCCCACCTCTTGGAGCAGATTCCTATCACAGAAGAATGATAATAATAATAATAATAATAATAATCCCCTCATCCTCACAGAGCTGGGGAGGGCACTGAGACACCTCCTGCCCCTGGGGGAGCCCTGCCTTATGGCCATCCCATGAGACAGATGGTGTGAAGCGTCAGGGGGCCACTTAGCATAACTCTGACTCAGTTTCCCCAACCTGAAACCACAGAAGATTGCCTCCACCCAATGCCTCAGACGTGGCCTCAGGAGTGGCCCTCTTCGTGGTGAATTGAAATAGCCATATCTTTGCTCCAGCCACATGGAGAATGTCCCCGTTTCATGCAGCGGGGGTACTCATCGCAACATGAGGTGGCAGGAGGCAGGGGAGGTTTTGATTTTATTCCTGCCTCTCTTCTTTCAGCATGAGGAGCAGCAAGTCAGGGGAGGTCTTCCCGGATGGCCCAGAGGCTGACACAAGGAAGACCCCACTGTGCTCCTCTCTGTCCCCACTGCCACCATCCCTATCCTGGCTGCCATCACCACTCTCTGGGCACCATGGCGGCCCCCCTCCGTGGTCTCCTTATACAGAAAAGACCCACAACCCATTCTTGTCTCCTTCGACAATTCTACCTGAAAGACCCTATTCCCTAGGAAGTGCTAGGCAGAAGGCTAGGTCATCTCGGTGGGCCTGAGAGACTGGCCTCTGTGGACCTGCAAGGAGCACCCATCAGGCCCCTCATCCTCTGGTTGAGTTTGGCTGATGGGAGGCACCAGAAGGAGACCTGAAGGCAAGAGGAGAGACCAGGGGTGTCAGCTCCCCAGCTCCCTCCCTGCTAGTGCAGGATGGCAGTGGCCCGGATTCCTCTCTGGAAGGTTAGAGCTCAGGCTGGAATGTCATCTCCTGCAACTGAAGTTCCATCCCGATTCTGGCAGTTGCTTTTGTCAGCTTGGGTCCTCCAGGAAGCAGATGCCAAGAGAGGGAGACAGCCTTGCAACTTAGTGAAGGGATGTCTGTAAAGGCTAAAGCATGGAGGTGGCGGGGAGGAGAGGTGGCAGGGAGAATCTTCCCATCCGGAGACAGGCCTGACACCTGGGGAGGGGGAGTGAGAAGGAAGGAGGAGAGAGTGGGATGAGCCTCAGACTACAGCACAGCCCTGAGAAAGCTTGTGCCAGGCCACTGGGGGCTCCTACAGCAACGACAGCCCACCAGGGGAGTCCCGAAGTGGATAGAAATGACCTGGCTCTAGGTCCCACTATGCTGGGTCACTGTCGGGAAGTAGCCGGAGAGGAGCAGGGCCTCGGCATGAACACAGCAGCAGATCCCAAAGTGTGCCCCCTGCAGGGTGTCAGACACTGCCATCTCTGCAGCAGACCTCAAAGCAGACCTAACAGCTCCCTCCACAGCTTCCCGTCTCTCTCTCTCTCTCCCCCCTTACCTTTGCACGCTGAAAGGATAGCTGGGGTTCCAGCCAGCTCGAAGCACCCAGGAGACTATAGATCACACCCACCAAGGGATGAGGAATCAGGAATATTTACCATCAACTCCACTGGGTGAGGATAATCCTGACAGCCTGCCTTGGTACGAGGGTGTGTGTGGTGTTCAGCTGCAGGAAGCCCTCCGGAAGAGAGAGCAGGGCTGCAGGCAGAATCGCGTAAGTGCCAAGGGAATGTGGGCAGCATGGACAGCTCCTTATAAACATCATCATTGCCAGTTTCTTAGATACATTTCCTTATATACATTATATACACTTATATACATTAGCAGATGTGTGTGTTTTATATATTTTACACAAGTGGTAGCCTAATAAAAAATGTGTACATTGATAAGCCATCACCAAGGTACTTGGTATAATAAAAACAAAAATGTACAGTATGGTTTTAAACCAGAGTAGAATCACACTCTATATGATGTTTTGAATTCTGTTCTTTTCCCCCAATTAATATATATTGACCATCTTTTCATGGCATTGCTTTTAGGAGTTTGGTGAATTCCAGTGTGTAGAGTAAAAAAAAATTTTTTTAAACTATTGTTTAGGTTTTAAACAACTCTTATTGGACATTTTGATAGCTTTGCTTTTTCACCATTCTAAACAACACAGACACAAAGCTTGTGTACATGTGTTAAATTATTTCCTTAAAATAAGTTCATAGAAATGCAACTGCTGGGAAAAAGTCTCCTTATGTTGTTTCTAAATAATGTTCCCTCTAAACTGTACCATTTTGCATGATGTTTTTCAGAACATTACAGAGCATTCATTTCCCAACACCTTCACCAATACAGATTGTCATATTCTTTTTTTCACTTTCGCCAAGCAAGAAACTATTAGCTAATCAGTAAAGGCATCTCTTCAGCAGGTGTTCCCAAAGCAGCACCATGTGAAGTTCATGTTGTCTTTATGGGACAGAGGAAAATCCCCAAAACTTGGGGCTGCCTTGGAAGATGAGAGGTCTTGGCTGGCTACCGGCCCATGCTGGCACAGAGGGGGCATGCTGGCTATGACCTGTGTGCCCCCAGCCCCTACCCAACTGAGGCTGAGCGCTCAGACCACATCATCTCTCCCCACCTGCCAGCTGGGTTGGGCCATGGGAGGCACCATCAGGCAAAGGGAGGTGGGAGGAGGCAGTTAGCTCTCCCCCTCGCCCAGCCAGGACAGTGTCAGGAGACAGCAGCCACATCCCTGATTCCTGCAGCTCCCCTCTAGGCAGCCCTGGAAGCTTCCCTCCCTCCAACTCTTCAGGCCTGGAGTGGCAACGGCTGTTAGTGTCCTGTGGCTGCTGTAGCCAATTACCACAGCCTTGAGGGTTGAAAGCAATGCAAATTGATCCCCTCACCATTCTGGAGGTCAGAGGGCTGAAATCAGGTTCACCAGCTGAAACTGATGTGTCAGGAGGGCCACACTGCCTTCTGAGGCTCTGAGGGGAATCTGTCCCTGCCCTCTTCACCCTCAGGGGGCTGCTGGCATCTCTTGGCTGCAGCTGCATTCCTGCTGCCTTCAAGACTGGATCTTGAATCTCTCTCTGTTCGTGTCACACCACCTTCTCCTCTGTGGGTGTCAGATCTCCCTCTGTCTCCCTCCTATTAAGTATACATGCGATTCCACTTACAGTCCCCCAGCTAATAGGGGATAATCGCCTCATCTCCAAATCCTTAACTTAATCCCATCTGCAAAGACACCTTTCTGCCCCATGAGGTAACTGTCAGGTTGCAGGGACTAGGAGGTGACACCCAGCAGGGACCTAGTTCTCAGCCTGACACAGGTGTCCATTATCACACATCCTGATGCCTTAGGACCCTGGGCTTCTCCCTACCCTGCTGGCGACGCTGTACCTGGTCCCCACATCCAAGTACCTTCAAGACTTCAGTGAACTTTTCCCTGCTTGCTACCCTGACCAACACAGTATCCCTGCCACCCTTCCCAGACAGAATGCCCCCTCTTGCTGTCTGCATTTGGATACTTCCGGTGTTCCAATTTCCTCCAGGTTCAAATCCATTTATGTATCCAGAAATATTTACCAACATACTATAATAGGCAGGTGCTATGTTGAGCACGGGTCTGCTGCCAAGGAGGCAGGATTTTGTATCCTTAATGAGGTGAAACCAGGAAGAAGCCCCATCTATTGTGATTGGCCAGATTAGGCCCCTGTGTCTGGGCGGTGCAGGCCTTCGGGCTGCGTGAGTCCTTGAAACTTCAATTCGCAAAGATTTTCCGTGTTCCCGCCGCGATGCACGGGTTTATACTTGATCCTCTGGTTCCCCCTGCTGGTCAGTTCTCAGAATTCCAAGCAGCCTTTCTAACGGGGCAGCCCCAAGGTCTGCCAAGTTACAGATGCCTGTCCCCAAAAAAGGAAAAGGAAAAGGGGATAGCGGGTTGTGAGACACGATGGGCATTTAGCAAGAGCGCCAGGAGACAAAAATCTAAAATCAGCAAAGCGGCATCAAGCTGACGCAGATCGTTCAAGGAGGGGCTTCTGCAGTACGTGGCTGCGTGGATAAAACTAAGGCAGAGACCTTGCCTGCTGCTTTCTGAGTGAGTGAGCTCAGCGGAGTCACTTCGCCTCTCTGTGATTTAGTTTTCTCATCTGTAAAATGTGGTTAATAATTGTACCCACAGTACTGGATAACTATGAGGTTTGAATGAATTCAGCCTTCTAAGGCTCTTTACCCAGGGCCTACCCACTGAAACATGATTTTGTTATTACTATTGGCACCATCATAGGAGGCATGAATATGTTATCTCAAATCCTCACCACCACCCTGGAAGTGGGCACGACTGGCCCTATTCTACAAATGAAGGATGAGGTTCACAGAGGGTGATTGACTTACCCAAAGTCACACAGCAAAAAAGTGTCAGGGAATGGAACCCAGGTCTCTCCACCTCCTATATCCAGGCTCTTTCTGAGGCTACATGTCATCATCTCAGGATGAGCTACTTCATGCTGTGATTTTCCAGAGCTCACTCCAGCAGTGGCAGAGGAGAGGACAGCTAGGTAGATGGGGGCACTGTTTACTCCAAAAGGAAAGCCACGAGGGGTGGGCAGGCAGACCATTTGGTTTGGCTGGGGCTCTCTGCTCATCCCGAAGTACAGAAATCATAGGTTAGCAGGAGGGCAACTGACATTCTGTATCAAAATCTTTAAAATGTATATATATGTATGCATGCTTGTATGAAATATTTATCTGGAGCAATGGTTGTCAAACTATGGCTCACAGGCCAGCTATTGCCCACAGCCTTCTTTGGAGGGATCTGCAAGCTAAGAATGGTTTTTAGGTTTTTGAAGGGTTGTGAAACAAAAAATAAAAAAAATAAGCAAAGCTAACAGAATGCTGATGCCTTAGAACCATTAAGATAAATCGAGGCCAGGGGTTAGCAATCTGGCCCACAGCCTAATTTTGTCAATAAAATTTTATTGTAACACAGCCATGAGCATTCATTTACATCCTCTCTGAGGATGAGGCATTGAAGCCAAGCCCCAAAGGATGGGCTGTGCTTGGTCAAATGAAGAGATGAAGAAAAACCTCAGGCTGTGCAGAGGCTCTGAGGTGAACGCACTGGTCTCCCAGGGCTACAGCGAAGAATGACCACAAGCTCAGTGGCTTAGAACAACAGAAATTGATCGTCTCACAGTTCTGGAGACTGGAAGTCTGTGATCAAGGTGTTGGCAGGGTCACACTCCGCCGAAGGCTCCCGGGAAACCTGCTTCATTGCCTCTTCCGGCTTCTGGTGGTCGCTGGCAGTTCTCAGCTGTGGCTGCATCACTCAGCCTCTGCCTCTGTTGTCACAATGAAGTCCTTGTGTGTGTGTCTTCAAATAGCCTTCTTCTAAGGACCCCAATGATTGGATGGAGGCCCACCCTAAATTCAGGATGATCTCATCTTGAGATCCTTAATCACCTCTGCAAAGACCTAATTTCCAAATAAGGTCACATTCACATGTTCCAAGGACTTCAGTGTATCTTTGAGGGACACAGTTTAGCCCACAAGGTGAGAACAAGGTGTGCACATTTGAGAAGCCAAAAGTGGCTAGTGTGGCCAGAGCTGAGTGGGTGGGGAGTGGCGGTCAGTGTTTGGACCTTGCCAGACCTTGAGGCCTAAGTCAAGAAAATGAACTCTTACCAACTCTGTATACAAGAAGGAGGCATCTGTCCTCTGTACAGTTGAAAAATAAGAAAAGGGAAGACAATGATTCTGGTTTTACCCCCCAACCCACCCCCAGATAATCCGGCCTCGGCCCCCAGGCCAGCATAGCAGCCAGCCTAAATTAAACAGGCACTGGAATTTGGAGGCACCTGGGATAAGATCTCCATGAGCTTGTCTTCTTAGAATGGGTTTAGCTTTTCCCCCACCACAGTCTGGTTGATGAATAATTTGTGATTTCTGTTGCGCTTCCTGATGAATACTTATGGTTCACTGCCAGGAGCAGAAGGGGCCCCATATGTCCAGTGTTGGGGCCCCAGAGGGACTATGAGGTTGGGGGGCATTAGGGGTGACTCGGCTGCCACCTGTCACAGGTGAGCTGCCTGTTGTCCATGTAGGTGCAGCTGAGGCTGGTGTACACCTGGTCTCCTGTCTCGAGTTATCCTGGCCACTTGCATCCCTCAAGGCTGTCCTGCAGGTGCGAATAGGAGGAGGGGAATAGGGAGCTGCTCTTCCCAGGGGTTTCTGGGGTGATGGGCAGTGACCTCCTGGGCCAGCCCTGAAGGCACCAGGTGGTTACACCTGGGGCAACTGTCCCCAGCACCTCAGAAAAGTGACAGTGTTACAGAGTTCCCATACACCCTGCACCCAATTTCCTCTGCTGTTAGAATGATTGTGGAACACTCATCACAATTAATGACCAATATTGATACATAACTATTAACCAAAGTCCATGCTTTGTTTGAATTTCCTTGGTTTATCCCCGATGTCCTTTTTCTGTCCCAGGGGCCCTCATTACATTTAGTTGTCATGTCTCCTTAGCCCCCTCTTGGCTGGGATGGCTGCCCAGGCTTCCCTTGTTTTTAATTACCTTGACAGCTGTGAAGAGCTCTGGTCAGGGATGTTGTAGGACGCACCTCAACTAGAGTTTGTCTGATGTTGTCTTGTAATTAGATTCCTCCCGAAGAGGAAATCCAAAGTCCAACTTTCTCCCTGTGGATAAAGTGAAGGTTCCTGTGTCCAGGATTCTCACCTGGCCCTGGCTAGCTCACTACATACATGTTATGGACACTATATAAAGAGCACTGCCCAGTGCTCTGGGTGACATGGCGGCACGGCTACACAGCTGCAGGAGAGCAGAGCCTGGAGTGGTGGCAGTGCCCAGGACAGAGGCCCAGAGGCAGAGACTGGCTTGCTGCATGCGGACTCGCTCTGAGTGGACGGAAGTCTAGTGATTGACCTGCCACCGTGGGAGTAAAGTTGGGAATAAACGCTTTCACCCCAAGAACATTTTACTGTCATTTCTTTGGTCACATTGAATCCACAGTGAATTTGCCCTGGGCTGAAACCCACTGGCAAGACAATTGGCAAGATATTTTCCCCCTCCATCCTGCCTCTTCCAGCCCCTTCCAAGATCTTTCTGCACTTCTGGCCTTTCCCTAGCGGGAAGTTAATTCTCTTAGGATGAGTGGAGGTAGCGGTGGGTGGAGCTGGCTCAGACCTGTTGAATAGCTTCTTTTTTTTTTGAATAGCTTCTTAATCCTTGAGTGTGATCAGAGGCCAGTCTGGTTGGGTCCAGGCGCCCCCAGATTATATTTGGTAGAAGAGAAAAGGTAACAGGAGGCAGATGGGAAAGCTAGGGAGCAGAAAGACTAATAATCATGCCACAGCGTGGCTGTTTATTAAATGCACGGACACACAGTCCAGGAATGGTGCCTCCTTCCCCCATGTGGTGACCATATTTTCCTGGCCCAACACTGGGATGTGCAGATTGGCAAAGAACATTCCATTTTCTTTTGATACCTTTGAAAGACCTTCTGATTTGTGAATTTCTTTAGGGAAGGCTACATTTAGTTGCACATTTTAATAAAGGCAGTTTGGGAAATAATAAAAGTACACGAAACCAGGACCAGAGGGGCAACCCACGCTTGCCCTCTCATAAAAGGCTAATATCTCGGAGGGGCCTCATAAAGCCTGCCCCCGCGGTGTCATGACAAGGGTTGCCTGTGTGTGCCGAAAACAACCTGTAATTGTCATTTAATTAAAGAGCACTCTCATACACATCAGTGCATATCTGTTGTATGAAGGAATGGCCTTGAAATGCAATGACCCCTTCAGTCATCCACTTTAAGCAGGAGGGTACATTTTTACGTGTGTGTGAGTTTTTGTTAAGTAGTCTACGTAAGACATGGACAGGATGAAATGTGATCTTCAGAGAAACCTACAACAAAGCAAGTAAATCCTCATGTAGTGTGTTGAAGTGTGGCCCCAAGAAGATAATGACACGTCCAAAGCTCTGGAACGCATGAATGTGATCTTACTTGGAAAAAGGTCTTTGCAGATATAATTAAGTTAGGGATCTTGAGATGACTTTATCCAGGATTTAAGATGGACCCTAAACCCAGTGGTTGGTGCCCTAATAAGAGAAAGGAAGGGGAAATAGATCTGATTCAGACACTGGATGAAAGTTGGAGGCAGAGGTTGGAAAGACGCAGCCATAAATCAAAAGGAATAATATATGGAGTCCCCCAGAAGCTGAGAGAGACAGGAAGGATCCTCCCCTAGAGACTTCTGGGGGAGTGCAACCCTGCTGACACTTTGATTTTGTATTTCTGGCCTCGAAAACTGTGAAAAAATAAATTTCTGTTGTTCTAAGTGACAAAGTTTTGTTACAGAAGTCCTCGGAAACCAGTACATCCCATAATCTTATCACTTAAAACTGCTTAATATTTAACAGCTATACGACTACGAGCAAGCTGTTTTACTTGTCTGGCTCCCAGTTTATTTCCAACATCATATTCTAGTTTTTAGAGGTGATGCTCATAATTTCATTCGTAGTGCCCAGCAGCCTCTCTGAGCTTCAGTTTCCCCATCTCTAAAGGGAAATAAGAATCCTTAATCCTGCGCTTATTCTCAGGGCTGTTGTAGGACTCGATAATAAAACAGAGACGGAGGCTAAAACGATCCGCTCGTTTACGCAGCGCTCAGGCACCCAACCAGCCCCACGCAGTCCCGCTTCAGTGTCAGGAACCGGCGGCCCACCGCCAACTTCGCCGCGACGTTGGTTTCTCCAGGCGGTGCTTAACAGCCTGCGCCTGCGCAGAATGGAAGCTCAGGCCCACCGTTGGGGGGATTGACTTCCTTGGGTCGCTGGTTCGCCACGCCTACTTCCGGAGAGGGCGGGCCTACGTGTGGTGCACATGACTTTGTTCCTGTCCAAAGATGGCGGCGCCCAGAGCGGGATCGTGGAAGCTGATGGGAGACACTGTCCAATGTCTTTGATTCGTGCTGGCATCAAACTAGTGGGAACCGTGCTCCATGTCGCGACTAATCGTGAAGAACCTCCCGAATGGGGTGAGTGCAGGGCGTGGACTTGGGAATCTGAAACTGGGACAAGTCGGGAGCTCGGGGTTGAGAGGCAGGTGGCCGCGGAGAATTGAGGAGGTTTCGCTGCGGGCGGGTTCGAAACCCCAAAGGGACAGGAGCTTCGGCGAATCCATTTGATAGTTGTAAGGGAGGAATAGTGACCGCGCAGGGTTTCACAGTCGGCTCGTGGGGACCAGACTCCCACCCCGACAGGTCTTTCCCCGGGGAGATGCCAGGCTTCACCTGCGCTGAATGCTCTCCCGGAGCCCTTCTCCTCTGCGCACGTTTTTTTATTGACTCCAGACCGGATCAGACACTGTAGTTCTTTCCTTTTCCAGGGCGGAGACTGCTGGGGAGGCAAAAATGGTCAATTCCCACTCCCGCCTTTGGGGCCAGTAAGAATAGTTTGAGGAAACTGGGTGTGAAGGGCTTTAAACTATTTATCCAGTCATGCTTGTCTTTGTTTCGGGAGAGCCCAGCCCAGAACCTGGCACGTGGTAGGCATTCAATAAAAACAGGAGAAAGAAACAGATGAATGTGTGTGGTATCACACAGTGTGCCTGGGTCGGGTGTGCGCGAGTGATTTATCCTTACTTATTTTATCGTAACTTTTCTTGGATGGAGAGCTTCCGACACCGCTGGTGTGGACGGGAAGCCCATTCCCAAAATACAAAATGTGCTGTTTGGATACCATGAGAGATCTTCCTTACTTCTGACCTTATACCCCCTGGGGAGCCTCTCTCCAGAGGCGGGAGAACACAAAGACATTTTCTGCTTTATTGTTTGTTTCTTTGTTTTTAACTCTTTCCCCTAGTGCATTGTGAGGGAACTATGCCACGACTTCTACAGTGTGGGGTTATTTGATCAAATGGTAATAATATCGGGGTATTTTCTATTGCTACTGCAACAAACTACCACAAACTTAATAGCTTAAACGATAAAATTTACTATTTCGTGAATTAGAGGTCAGAAATCCGAAAATCAAGGTGTCAGCAGGCTGTGGTCCTTTTAGAGACTCTAGGGGAGGGTCTGTATCCTCACTTTTTTTCAGTTTCTAGAAACTTCTTTGGCTCTTTGTCACATCCTAGATCTTCAAAGCTAATAGCATAGCATCTTCCAGTCTCTCTGCTTCCATCATCACATGGTCTTTTCCAACTCTGACCCTTCTGTCTCTCTTATAAGGACCCTTAGGATTACATTGGATCCATCCAGGTAATCCAGGATAATTTCCCCATCTCAAGATCCTTAATGTAATCACATCTCTGAAACCCCTTTTGCCACATAAGGTAACATGCAGTTCCCATGGATTAGGATATGGACATCTTTTAGGCTCCATTATTCTGTCTACCAAAATTAGCAAACATTTCTAGAACTCACCTGTCTGTTCATTCGCTCATTTATTTTGACAAGTCTTTACTAGGTATCTACTGTGTAGCAGCCACAATGTTGGGCTCCTTTTATAAAAGGTCTCCTTATGCTCCTGATAGCGCATTGTGTAAGAAGATTTCATTGCAGCCATCTGAGTCTTGAATTTTTCATTGATGAGATGGGTAAGGGGCTTGTTCAAGGCCACACAGCTAGTAAATGATGGAACCAGAGCTGGTATCACGTCCACCTGCAGAGCACACTTGGCCACTGCTTTGTGTAAGGTCGCCACTGGGGAGTCCTGTGGCCTCAGGTTTCTAGCCCCTTTTGCCTCCTTGGCTCTGAGGACTCCCTAGCTCCTCCCTCACTGTGCCTCTTCTGTCCCAGATGAAAGAGGAGCGTTTCAGGCAGCTGTTCGCTGCCTTCGGCACACTGACAGACTGTAGCCTGAAGTTCACCAAAGATGGCAAGTTCCGCAAATTTGGCTTCATCGGCTTCAAGTCTGAGGAAGAGGCCCAAACGGCACTGAACCATTTCAACAAGAGTTTTATCGACACATCCCGGATCACAGTGAGTTGGTGTGAATTTCCTCCCTGCCTGGCCATGGAAAGTGATAGGATCTGCATGTCTAACAGGCTCATAGGTGATGCTGTTTGTCCCCAATACTTTGAGGACCAGTGGTCTGGACACCAGTGAAGGAGTGATGTCATTCATTCGCCCGTTTAGCACTCAGTGAGCAGCCACTTGATGCTGGGTATTTAGAGAAACCTGGGACCCCTGGCCTCTGTCCTCATGGAGCCAGCAGCCTGTGGGCAGGCAGGGGGCTGGCAGGTGAACAGGCTGCTTTCGATCAGTGTCATCAGTGCTGTGACAGGGCAGTACCAGGGACTTCAGAGAACAGAGGAGTCCCTTACCCTGGCAAGGATCAGGAAAGTTTCCTGGAGGTGGAGGTCCCGCCTGCATCACTCTTGGGCATTTAATGACTTGGTAAACATTTTTAACACTTTGTTGAAAAGAAAAAACAGGTGTTAGACAAGAATCTGTCCTGTGATCCCATTTATACAGAATTCTAACCCTCAATGTGTGTGTGTGTGTGTATAGAGACACGTGGAAGGATTGTCCCTGAAATAGCAAATTTTCTCTCTGGGTGATAGGCATTGGGGTAGGAAAATCTTTTTTTCACATTCCTTGAACTTTCCTGTATTGTTTAAATTTTATCTGTGGAGCACATGTGTCATCATTACGGAAACAACAGAACTGTTTGGAAATTCCACACATGGGGTTGTGACAAGATGACAGCCCCTCCCCCCGGGGTGCAGGTGGGCCAGCCAGCAACCCCCTGCCTGTGGTGGGTATTGTGCACAGCGGCACCCAGCAGGAGCTCTCATGGAGGTCACCTGGGGAGCGTGGGGAAGGGCTGTGTTAGGCAGGCTTGGCACTGAGCCCCCTTCATGCTCCAGCATGGCCATCTGCCTTTCCCATCTTCCTGGTGCTATTCTCTGGAGCCAGCCGGGCCACTTCACAGTAACTGAAGTAACACTGGCAGCTGCCAGCTCGGCATAGACCCCGTGTCATCTTGTTCCTCCTCACAGCCACCCTTTGGGGTGATGGCTATGAACTCAGACTCCAGACCCCTGGGTTCCAGTGTCCACTCTGTCACTTTCTAGCTGGGTGACCCTCAGGCAAGTTACATAACTTTTCCGTGCTTCAGGTTCCTGATCCAACAAGTGGGAGAGGAAGGGTTCCTCCCTACAACTGTTGGGGTGTCCAAAGCACTTTCAAAGTACTTTCAAAATACTTTCAAAGCACTAAGACTACCTGGCCTGTGGAATTGTTCTGTAAATGTTAACAACTCTAATAATCTGAGGAGGAGGAAGCCAAGGCTAGGCAAGGATAAGTAACTCGATTGAGCCAACTCAGCCAGTAAGTGGCAGTTGCCTTTTTAAAAAGCCCAGGCTGCCAGGTGCTGAGGGGCAACACCCATGTTGGGCACAGTGGCAGGTGTCACCATCACCCTTTCTCTCCCATGCAGGTGGAGTTCTGCAAGTCATTTGGGGACCCAGCAAAGCCCCGAGCCTGGAGCAAACACACCCAGAAACCAGTCCAGGCCAACCCACCTTTAAAAGACAAACACTCCGTCCCCCCTGAAGCTAAGAAGGTGCGTAGGAAGTCACTCCCACCCATATCCCCACTGTCAGCAGGGTGTGCACCCTGGGAGGGTGGCACAATGGGAGCAGGAATGGCCTGCGAATCCTCTCGGGTAGTTCCTGAAGGTGGGCCTCCCAGGGCAATGCGGCTCTGTCTCCTCTTGCCCTTCACTGGTGACCTTCACCTCTGTGTCTTTCATTTGCAGGATGACAAGAAGGAAAAGGTAGCAAGTGAGCTGGAGAAGGTGAGTCTATCCTGTTGACGGGGAGGGCGGGCCCCAGGGTCAGTCCTGGGAGAGCTGCCGCAGGCCTGGAGAGGGCAAGGCCGGCCTGGCAGGCAGAGGCGTGCCTCTCGTCTCCCCTGGCCTTGTTTCCATAGCTTCTTAGTCTTCTTGTCTGATCCAGTTTCCCCTCCCCAGAGCTGGACAGCTGACCCCAGGGGTCCTCTAGAGATGGGGGGAGCTTCTTGGGGGGTGCTCTTACCCTCCCAAGAGTTAGGGTGGCAAGCCCTGCCTGAGCCTTCTCTGCCTGTTCCCTCTTCCTGTCACTGCCTCGGCTCCCGTGCCACCAGCTAAAGGAAGACACGGAGTTCCAGGAGTTCCTGTCAGTTCACCAGAAGCGGATGCAGACCGCCACTTGGGCAAACGATGCCCTAGATGCTGAGTCCTCAAAAGGGAAGAGCAAGCCGGCCACTGACTACCTGAACTTCGACTCTGATTCAGGGCAGGAGAGTGAGGAGGAGGGAGCCAGGGAGGACCTGAAGGGTAAGGGGTGTCCATGCCCACGTGCATGCCCCTGCCAAGTGCGTGTGCCTATGTGCATTGGTCTGTGCTTTCGGGTCTTGGGACCCCTCCGGTCAGGACACAGGAGAGGGCAGATCGACACCACCCTCTAGTGGTGCACACAGGTCTCAGTCAGTCATTCAGATCTTTACTAAACCCCTACTCCATGCCAGGCACTGCTGGGGGGAATATGGCAGAGAGCAAAAGATGGAAGAATCCTGCACCCACGCACCTGTCATCCTAGTGGGGTGAGATACGTTGAAGAAAGGCCCACTGTTTAGCACGTTATTTGAAGGCAAGCAGGAAAGGGGTAGGAGAGTTCTTGGGGCAGGCCTCTGAGGAGGTGGCCTGGAGCTGAGCCCAGGAGGTGAGGGAGTGAGCCTCTGTCCTCAAAAGGGGCTCACAGTATAGTGGGGGACAGAGGGGTCGGTGAGCAATCGCAGTCCAGAATGGTAAGCACTGCAGTAGAGGGCCGGGAATTGAATTTGGTTTAAAGTGAGAGAATGAATTTAATGCGAATTTTATGCCTGGTAAAGTTTCTGTGCAAAGCTGAGGTCCAAAGGACTCCTTGGGAGTTGGTGGGACACAATAGGTGCGGGAGCAGGAAGGGATGCTGTCACAGGCAGAGGGACAACATGGCTGTGGCACCGAGAGGGGCAAGTGCGGGGGCCTGAGGTGCCTGCGTGGCTCAGCACCAGGTGGGGGCGGGGTGGGCCAGGAGGGCAAGCCGTGTCAGCACAGGGACACAAGGAGCATGTCCATCCCGTGAGCCTCTGGAACCCCCTGGCAGGTTACCATCAGGGGTGACAGTCACACAGGTACTTTCAACCCCACAGGCCCAGGTGAGTGGGCCGGCGAGGGCCAGGCTGGTCGCCGGCTTGGGCCTCGGGCTGCGGCTGTCCCAGACCTTGCGTTTGCTCACAGCTGTTGCTGACCCCCAGCCTCCCTGTCTTCCCAGAAGAGGACGGCCTTGAACCCAAGGCAGCTGTGCAGAAGGAGCTGTCGGACATGGATTACCTGAAATCCAAGGTGGTGAGGGCCGGGTCACCATCCTCCTCCTCAGAGGAGGAGGAGAGTGAAGACGAGGCCGAGAACTGTGAGGACAGCAGTGAGGCCGAGGAGGGTGGCCACACTGCTCCCAGTGCTCAGGACAGAGCGAGGCCGGAGACCGGCCCTGAGCCAGAGGCAGCCAGGGCCCAGGTGAGTGTGCTGGGGAGCAAAGGGGTGGCCCCCCCCGGTACTCGCCCGAGTCCCTGCAGCCCCTCGTTAGGGGATGTAGAGTAGAGGAAAGACAGCTCTGTGGCCCAGAGACCCGCTTTCCTTTCCCTCTGGGCCAGCCACTTGGGGTGTGACCTCGGGCAGGCACTTCTCCAAGAGTTTATTTCCTGTTACTGACATGGAGAGGTGCCTGCCTTCTGGAGCTGTTGGGTACACGTGAGCTGGAAGATGGATAGGAGCATGTCATACTTGTGTTTAGAAGCAGGGTAGACAAGTATGAGCCCACAATCGACAATAATAGGAAAATCAATTGGGTGCTTACTGCATGCCAGGTACAGTACCTGCCTTGTCGGTTGTTGAACCCTGTGGCAGTCATCAGGGGCAGGTGTACTTTTGGGTCCATTTTGCAGGTGAGGAAACTGAGACTCAGAGAAGGGAAGTGACTTGCCAAGGGTCACGGCTATGAAGTGGTGGGGTCAGGACCTGGACCCAGGTCTAGATTATAATCATGGGTACTATTTCGGGGATATTCCCCTTGTCTCCCACCTGAGTCCTCTCTGCTTAGAGGCAGGACAGCTTTTCACATTTTGGTCCCCTTTCCCTTGTCTCCCCAAAAGACCCTGTGAAGAATCAACTATCCCCCTGCCCGGCCCTTTTCAAGCTCCAGGCTTTGTCTCTTTTTCTGCATCCCCCTCCCTCCTTTCACTTTCTGCCCCTTCTAACTGACACACTGTTGTTTCCTCCTAAAAATGTATATTGCAGACAGGCAGTTGAATATGGTGAAGTCAGAGCTGGGGGCTTGATCCCAGCTCTGACTGGGGGTAGCTGGGACCTTGGGGGAGGCACTTCTCTGCCTCCAGCTTCTGATCCTCATCTAAGATGATGCTCAGCATAACAATGGTCGCTGTGTCTGGTTTCCAGAACCCGTGTGTCTAAGTATAAGCCAGAACCCAGAAAGTTTCAGATTTCAGGAAGACACCACTATACCTCACGAAGTGTAGCATGCCCCGCCGCCCTGAATCAGGTCTGGGCAGCACCCCATAACTAACAAGCACCTGACTGTTTCTGCAATGAAACCGGAAATGACTGCTCATGCTATCTGGGTAAATGTAAACTCTGGCCTCACATCAGCTCAGAGAAGGCTTTGCTAGCAAATTAGTTCAAATCTGGGCAGGTTTTATTGCTCCAAGAATTACAGAAAATGTAGGTATTTCAGAACTATTTGGATTCTAGAATCCCGGGAAAGATTCTGAACCCATAATTCCTATAAGCTTGTTTCAGAGATTCAGTAGTAGAGGAGCAATAATTGCAAAGTGCTTTGGACAGTGTCTGTCACAGAGTAAGCCCTAATCTGTGATGGTCACTGTCACTCTCTGTCAGGTCTCCTTCCCCTGCTCTTTGCACTCCTTGCAGCCTGGGGCCGCTATTAGCACAGCACACCCTTGCCTCCTCCACCAGGCTGACCGCACATCCACGGCTGGCGTGACACTTGCCGGCATTCCTCGGCTCACCCTGGCAGCAGGCACCTCTCTGAGCGCTTACGGAGATGTCTGGTCTGCTCCTCCTCCAGCTGGGCCAGGGAACCACCATGGCCATTTTGTTCTTTGTCATCTCCCAGGCCGAGAGACCAGCAAGACAGAAGGAGCCCACAACCCCCCACACTGTGAAGCTGCGGGGAGCCCCATTCAGTGTCACAGAGGTATGTGCTCATAACATGCAAGGGCAAGGGGCCCCAGGGGAGCAGTAGAGGTGGGTGAGGATGCCAGGTGTCTGTGCTTCAGACCAGTGAGGACTTGAGCTGCTGGAAGGAACTGGGGCCCAAAAAGTCTGCTAAATAAGATCTCAAGCATTGTCAGGGTCAGGAAGCAGGTGGCTATACAGAGACCCAGAAGGACTGGTTTTACTCCCTGATCATCTATGCTCAGGTGGGCAAACTTTTCTGCTAAAAAAAATAAAATAACCAGCTGGTAAATATTTAGGGTTTTGTGATCAATCTCAACTCTGTTGAGACTACTCAGCTTTCCTGTTATAGCACAGAGGCAGCCCTAGATGATATGGGTAAATGAGTAGGCATGGCTGTGTGCCAATAAAACTTTATTTGCAAAAATAGGCAGCAGGCCACATTTGGCCTGCATACTCTAGTTTACTGACTGTGAGTCTGCACAGTAGAGGAACTTTTAAAATTTCCCTCCTTAGGAAAGTAGTAGTTTAGTAGAAGAAATTTTTTTAAGGTAGCTTAATTACCTTTATAGCTAAAAATTACCTATACTTAGGCTGACTGTATAAACTGTCATCCAAAATGAGTTGAGAGTGAGAGGCTTGCTAACCAGATGGGGTGCTAGAAGGCAGGTCTAATTCCTACCAGTATAGTTTTTGTGGGTCTGATTCCTGACTGTCCAGGCAAACTGGGGCAGCCACCCCGCAACACACCTATGTCCCACTCAGTGACAGCCACTAGTAAATTCAGAGTACATCTCCTCAGATGTTATTTTCTTTGTATACAAATGCTGGTTTCTGTCTTTTATTTTTAAAAGGCAATTCTACAGTGCGAACTACTTTGAAACTTTCTTTCCCTCATCTTAATCTGAATACATCATGAATGTCTCCAAATGCTGAAAACTCGGCTACTACGTCATTGTTCTTGTTGCATGCTATTCCTTACTCTGGGCGCCCTGGTACACTCTCACCCAGCCCCCTAAATGGGGACATGGGTGTTGTTTCCTGTCTTTTGTTACTATAAACAATAATGCAGTCAGCCTTCCTTGAGGTCAGAGGTCAGCAGATCTTTTCCTATAAAGGTCGATGGTACATATTCAAGGCCATGGGGCCCCATGGTCTCTGTTAGCACATTCCCTCCTTTTTTTAATAACCCTTCAAAAATGTAAAAACCATTCATAGCTTCCAGGCCATACAGAGGCAGGCCTTGGGCAGCATTTGGCCTGGGGGTCATAGCTTGCCAGCCCTTGCTCCAGATAATTAATTACTTTATACAGGCACATGCATGTATAATTCTAAGGCTTTGATCAGAATGTCAGCTGCCCCCTGGTAGTATTGCTAATTGATAACACCCTTCAGTGGAGTGTGAGTGCCCTTTCTGAACCCTGGGTATTAATCTTCACCAGTATGACAGGTAAAATGGCATCTCATTTCAATTTTTATTTTAAACTATTAATGATGTTAATTCTCTCACTTCTGCAAATCATGTATACCCTCTTTTGTAAAGTGCCTGATAAGTCTTTTGCCGTTTTTTTCTCTTGTTGTGGTTGTCTCTTTTGATAGTCTGCATACTTACTAATTTTTAAAAATATAACTTACCAGACTTCATTTGAGTAACAAGCATTTGGTTGTACCAGACTATCTGAGTAATCTGGTAATTTAGAGTCAGAATTCTTTCAATACCAAACATGTAGAAAATCATGCTTTAACTAAAAAAATAAGTAAACATTAGTTGGCTTTTTGCAAAATACATACCAAACAAGCTGCTTCTCTCCTCTCAATACAGTAACAAAATATAAAGGAGGGAAAGGTTCCTTTTGTTTATCAACTAAAAAGAAAACCTATCTCTAGATAGTTTGTTGGGTATTTTGTGTGTGTGTGTGTGCGTGTGTGTAGAAAGAGGGTTTATAGATACTCTAACAAAATTTTCATAGGTTCTATAGAAAGAATCTGTTAATTTCCACTGAGGGATTTAAAAGAACACTTAAATTAAAGGAAAGCCACAAAAATGTCAGTTGTTCCCTAATTATGAATAAATGAATAAATTCAGTTATAGTTCCATCAGGTTGGGGAGGGGTAAAATGTCATAGAACAGCTGTGAATATCCTGCAAGACTCTTCTGCTACAAGATACTGAAGCTATGGGAATTAAGACGGTTTGGTTCAGGCAAGGTTGTTGACAGGTTAATGGATTAGAATAGAACCCAGAAATAAATACATGCAGGCATTTACTTTAGGATAATGGGGGTTTTTCATGTCAATGAAGAGAAGAGAGATTTTTCTGCAAATAGTAATAGGACAATACCTTTGCCTTTTTAAAGGAGAAAAGATGGACCCCAGCCATACTCCTTATAGCAAAATAAATTCCAAATTCATCAAGGATTTAGGCTTTAAAAAAATGACACGATAGAAGTTCTAGGAGAAGGAATTGACGAATTTACTTAAAATCTTACAATGAAGAATGCCTTTCTAAGCAGTTTGCAAAACTGGGTAGCCATCAAAAAAAAGATGGATTAATTGACTACATAACAGTTAAAACTTCTGTAAGACAACAAATGTCAAAAACAGAGTCAAAAGATAAACAATGTTTGTAATACAAACAGTAGGCGAAGTCTGTTGGGACCTATGACCCAGTAAGAATGGACAAAGGATAGGAGGTCTTCTAAGAAAAAGAACCTGTGACCAATTAAAGATGTTTAAGTTCACTCATAATTAGAGAAATACAGGTGAAAGCTGGAAAATTATGTTTCACAAAAATGTTTATAGAGTTTGATAGTAAGTACTTTCATGGACCGTTGGTGGAAGTGTATGGTGCAGCCTTTTGGGGGCAACTTGGAAGTGGCAATCAAAATTAACAATATACATACCTTTGCCCCAGCAGTGACCTTGCTAGGAATCTGCTGTAGAGACAGATCACCCAAGTACACCAAGATTTCAATGCACGAATGTTCACTGCAGCATACTTTTGTTACTATTCTATTTCTAACTTAATGTGTCAATCTGTCACTTATAAAAGCAAAAAACAGTAAACATCCTTTAATCTCTACTTTAGAGAAGTAGTTAAACTAGTGGGTCTCAATTGAGGATGATTTGCCTCCCCCAAGGGACACTTGGCAATATCTGGAGACATTTTTGATCGTTGCAACTCAGGCAGTGACCTCTAGGGGTTGGAGATGTTGCACACAGCCTGCAATGCACAGGACAGCCCTATTAATCAATAATGCTTAGATTAATAAACTTGAGCTTGGTTAACTAAACTGTGGCACATCAAAACAGTGGAATATAACATGTTAAAAAAAACTAGTAACATGGAAGATCCCCAAGATGTATCATCAAGGAAAAAATGCTAGGCACAGATCAGCATGGCTACATTGTTTTGTTTTTTTTCCAAGAGACATACACACTTGTATGTATGAATTTCCCAATGCACACTTAAAAATGAGGATAAAAGGTTTTTGGAAGAATTTTGATAATTTGACAGTTAAAAAAGAAAATTGACATAAGAATGGGAAAAATTCAGAACTTTATTGTACTTCTACCAATAATTTTATAGTGCTTTGATTTTTACGGTGGGCTGGACATTGAGCTTCTCATTACTGGTTTTCTAAAGGGGCTTAAGCTAGTACACAAATGAAAATTTGTTCACTACTTTCATTTCTTAAAAGCCAACAAGAGTGATCTGGACATTGGAATTATGGGCCATTTTTGTTTTCTTGTTTGTACTTTTCAAATTGTATACTCTATGCATTTGGGCATTTAAAAAAAAAATGTGGGCAATTGCCCTTGTGGCCAAAACAGAGAAATATTTAAGAAAATTGAAGACCATCTATACAACAGCATTTTGAGCTGATGTCTATCATTACCTGTGAAGTCACATGGGCAAACACACTTTAATGAGAAGTGAATAAAGCCAAAGTTAACCCCAAACATATAAAATGGTACTTAGGAAAAAAAGACGAGAAGCAATGTCTTAAAATGCTGATTGTGACAGCACTATTTTATATTTATATTCATATTTTTCTTCAATTTTTTTTCAAATTTTTTCCAAAGTAGTATAATTTTATGATTGAGAAAGATATGTGTAATTAGAAGTAAGAGATAACCTATAAAGGTTGAAACATTGTGGTAACCTTCCTGAATTCAGAAATTTGACCCATGTTTTTGTATTTTTATTACTGGATTAAGGAAAATCACTTTTCTTCTCCTTACAGAAAAATGTTATAGAATTCCTGGCACCCCTGAAACCAGTGGCCATTCGAATAGTGAGAAATGCTCATGGGAACAAGACAGGTAAGGTTGGGGGTGTTTCATGTGGGTGGAGAGGCAGGTGATAAAGAGAGAAGATCCGGCAGTTGAACTGAAGAGAGGGTTTTAAGGGTAACTGTTCTCTTTCCTCTTTATGGTCACCAAACGTGTGTGGAGTGATGGGTTCAGGACAAGGGTCTGCCTCTCTGGTGTGTAGTTTTCACCTGCTACCCTTCTCTCCCGCCAGTGGATCACCTGTCCTATTTAAACAGATGGCCCCAGTCCTGGGGTTTGCCATGCGAAGTCCATGGGTGGCTCTGCTGACAGGCAGTTCTCTGAGCTGTTGAGAATGTGTGGTGCCCCCGTGCCGCCCTCTCCCCAGGCTTCCACTCTGGACAGGCAGCCCACTCCCTGGGGCAGAAACGTGCTGGAAGGCAGGGTCTGAGCTTGGAGAGGTGGGAGCCCGCCTGTGCCTCCTTACTCGCCAGGCCGGGTGGCTGCAGGACACGCAGCAACAGAGGTGGTGCTCCCCTGATAATAGCACTAAGGCCTCCGGCTGTGGAGAGGCCCGGCAGTGCCGGACATGCAGGCTGTCCTTGGCAGGAGGACACTGGAGCACAGAGAGGCTGGAATCTGCTGGCGGTGGAGTCTGGGAAGAATGGTTCCTGCTTTAGGAGTTGTCCCATCCACCTTCTAGCGTCCACGTTTCCTCCCCAGTCTCCTGAGTGCTAAAGCCCCGCTTCCAGGCAGATCCATTCAGCCAACCATCCCTTTCCTTGCAAACCTATGCGAGTGCAGGAAAGGGAGGGGAGGAGAGCCCTGGCCCAGGTTCCAGGCCCAGCTTGGCCCCTTGCGAGCCCCGTGGCCTTGACCAAGGGGCTTAGCACCATTTCTGCTCTGTGCGATAGGGCAGTCCTGTCTCATCAAGTTGCGAGGATTCCATGTGTCAGCACGCATTACAGGTTTAGAGCAATGCTAAACACTCCCTGAGTGCTCCAGTGGATGTCAGTGGTGGTACTCCCGCCTTTACAGTCCAGAGACCAGAGGGTGAGCGGGGTGGGCCCGAGGGAGCAGGAAGGATTGTGTTTGAGTTGTCAGGGCTGGGAGGAAGCCATACTGGAGGTTTTCAAACCTGGAGCTGGGGACAGCTGGCCTGGGAGCAGCAGAGGGTCACCTCAGAAGAGCTGGGGAGGAGGCCTTCTCTCTCCAGGGTGATTGAAGCAAGGAAAGGCCGCCAGTGGCTTCAGAATGGCCCCTTGGCTGGTGACAGGAGGGTCCAATGGGCAGGGCCCATAGAGGGTGAGGTGAGGGCTTTTGTAGTCCTCCAGGGGAGGGTCTGCAGTGGCTGAAATGGGGTGTGGTGGTGGAGGAGGGCAGAAGAGGAGGAAGTTTATGGGAGAGATGAGGTGCAGGGTGTAGGACCGGAGAGGAGGGGAGGAGTCATGGAGAGAATTTCAACTGCCTGGTAAATCTAAACCACAACCTATGTGCTTCCAACCAGTAACAGCGCTGCCACTATGAGCTGGGCTGCCCGCTCTGCTACCTCGGGGCCAAGGCCCAGTGAGGTTGGGGATGAGAGGCCCCCGTGCCCTAGGAAAGACTCCCACAACCCGGTTGGGGCCTCGGGCCCTCACGGGCATGGTTGCAGGAATGGCCACTCTGGTGCTGAGCTGAGTCGCATCACTGCCACCACGGGCATGTCTCCTCCACAGGAGCCCCTGGTTGGGGCAGGGTGGGGCTGGAGGCCTCTGTTTCTGGCTCCATGGTCCAGTGTGTTCATCCTTGAAACCAGGCCTTGGGGTCTGAATGCCCCCTGCAAAGGGAGATCCGGCTGCGAGTGGGAGGGAGTCTTTATGTTTTGGAGATTTGGCAAAAATACAGGTTTCCCCACTGTATGCACAGAGTCCCCCAAACACCTGGCAGAGTGTAGGTGTCCCTTTGTGACTGCCACAAGGGTCCACAGGGCCTGAAGATCCTGCCTTTATTGTTGTCCTTTCTCAGGGTACATCTTTGTGGATTTCAGCAGTGAAGAGGAAGTGAAGAAAGCTCTGAAATGCAACAGAGAATACATGGGTAAGGAGGCCCGTGGCAGGTACCCCCTCTGTGTGGCTGCAGGGCTTCATTCCATAAATACCACTGAGGGTCTTCCGTTCTAGCCACTGTTCTAGGCACTGGGGATGCAGCAGTGAGCAGAACAGACCAAAGTCTCTCTTCCAGAGCTTAGACTGAAACAGCGTGGATGAGACAGGCAGCCATCACATGGGCCACGCTATGGAAATACAGAGCAGAAGGTCAGGATTGGAGGAGGAGCATTTTTAAACAGGATTGTGTCCACTGGGCGTCACTGAGAAGGTGACACGAGCAAAACCCAGAGGAGCAGAGGGAGCAAGTTCTGGCTTCGTGGGGCAGCTGTTGAGGAGAGGGAACAGCAAGTACAAATTCTGCAGCTCTGAGGTGGCCTGACAGTATCCAGGGGTGCGGTCTTTGATCCATCCCAAGCACGAAAGCAAGTGACTCGGATCCAGCCACCAAGCCCTAGAGAAGCCATGAGTTCTGATGGGGAGGGTGGGACGCTTAAGGGGTCTTGTTGGCAAGTTAGGCAGTGAAGTATTGAGCACCCACTGTGTGCCTGTGGAACGGATGGTGATAGTCACAGTCTAATTGGGCACACGGGCAACACACATAAAAAGCTGAACAGTACAAGGTGATTGATTCTCCAGGGCCGGGTTGTCACATGTTACCTTTCCCAAGGCAGAGCAACAAGCCATGGCAGGGAATGTGCCCAAAGTGGCCCACGTAGGCTCCCTCCACTGTTTGAGCTGAACTTGCAAGATGGGTGAGATTCTGGGGAAAAGGTCTTCTGGGTCAGGCCCAGCATTGGCTCAGATCACCACCCCAGTTAGCAGCTGACAGCCAGGGGTCAGGCGCTCTTACCAGCCCAGCTGCCTTGGCCACAGCATCCGAAAGGCAGCAAGCAAAGAAGAGTTTGGAATCACCAGCCAAGAGTTGCTGGCAAGTTCCAGGCCTGCCCCCAGAGCTGGGACTCCTCCCCTCGCGCAGGTGGGCGCTACATCGAGGTATTCAGGGAAAAGAGCGTTCCCCTGGCCAAAGGGCCCCTGAAGAACAGCAGCAAACCCTGGCAAGGCCGGACTCTTGGGGAGAATGAAGAGGAAGAAGACCTGGGTGACTCCGGGAGGCTCTTTGTGCGAAACCTGCCCTACACGAGCACGGAGGAGGACCTGGAGAAGCTCTTCTCCAGATACGGTAAGGGGGTGGCCACCGGCTCCTCGCACACAGGCCTCACCCAGCGCCACAGCAGACGGCCGAGGTTCCAGTCCCCTCTTCTCTGTTTTCTCATCCATAAAAGAGGCGTAAGGATTGCAGCCTAATGTATGTAGGTGTTAGCAGAGCCTCTAGTAAGGGCCGTGCGGCAGGCATCTCCCGCTGTCTGAACCCACACTCTGCTCTTGCTCTCTAAACTCACAACTGAAGAGATCTGGATCCATTTTTCTGAGATAGCCCTTACTGTCCTGCAAAAACCTGGCTCCCCCCTTCGTGGAGTTCTCACTTCCATGCTGGGGACAGGATAGGGCCCAGGCTGGAGGAGTGGGTGGGGTGCTGCTGGTGCTAAAATCCGTATCAGGTAAAAGTAGAATAGTGCTCCTCGGCCTGGCCCACCACAACTTAAGCCTTGCTCTCTAAACTTAGCATCCAAGTGGGTTTGATATTTTCAATGGGCTATTTTTATTATTGTCCTTGTTGCTATTACTCATCAGGACAAGAATTTAGAGGCCTGCAGTTCAGCTCAGCATATGGGCTATTTTTGTAAGGTCATGGCTTTTGAAGGGAAGGGAGTTAGGGTATAGATGGAGGACGAGGTCTTGATGGTTTCGAGACCCCCTATAGTGTCTCACTTCTATGCAGAGGCCGGCTATGGGTTTTGGTGGATCGGAGCATGGCTGAGTGTGTGTTGTGGGGACACGGAGACCCCAAGTAGGACCTGCCATCAGGCAAATTGGTGTGCCCACTGCTCACCAGGTCCTTCCGCCCAGGCCAGTGCCCTGGTTACAGGGCAGGGCAGGGCTGGGCTGCACAGGAGAGGGGAGCGTCAATAGAGTACAGGTGTCCATTTGGGAAGACAAAGGCCAAAGACTCTGGGCACCCCTGGGGTGTTCAGAGTAGAAACCAGTTCAGAAAGATGTACTTTGCATGTAATGATCCCATTGCAGCAAACACGTCTGTAGCATGAACTTTGCAGCAGGAGCATATTAATGAATATGCTACATGTATTAATGCATTTAACCCTCCCAGCTGCCCCTGGGATGGGTACTCTTGTGAGGCCATTTTACAGATGAGAAACTGGGGTGCATGGGGACTAGTGGCTTGCCCAGGGCCACACTTGTAGTAGATATTAGAAACAGCCCTACTTTTTTTTTTTCCAACAGAGCACACTATTTAATAATAGGACGCTATTGTGAATTTCTGTTTCCTTATCCCATCCTTCATCCCCATACCTGTAACCACTCTCCTAAATTGTGGTTACCCTTCACTTGCTTTCCATGATTACTTTAGTACATATGTATGTATTCCTAAACAAGGTATTATTTCGTTTTATTTGTTTTGAGTTTTATAACAATGGTATCTATATTAGTCAGCTAGGGCTGCCATAACAAAGTGCCGAAGACTGGGTGGCTTGAGTTACAGAGCTGTATGTCTCCCAGCTCTGGAGGCTCATAGTTGGAGAGGAAGGTGTCAGCAGATGTCGGTCCCTCCTGAGGCCTGTCTCCTGGGCTTGCAGATGGCCAGGAGACAGCCCTGTTTTAAGGCAGGCCACATAAAGGATTATAGAAAGACACCCTTGGCCTCTGAGGGGGTCTCAGGCAGCCTCTCACCATGGGACATTGACACCTCTTCTGTCCTCAGGTCCCCTGTCTGAGCTCCATTACCCCATTGACAGCCTGACCAAGAAACCGAAGGGCTTTGCCTTCGTTACCTTCATGTTCCCCGAGCACGCCGTGAAGGCCTACGCGGAAGTGGATGGGCAGGTGTTCCAGGTGATCACCCAGGCTGCGGGGCGGCTGCTGGGCTCAGGCGGTCAGGAGAGGCTGTGTGCGCACGAGTGTCCCTAAGGAGACGCGCACGATGGCACACGCGGCCACCGCCTCACACAGGCTCCTGGCCAGCAGGGCTCTGGTCTGCTCTGTTCCCTGGTCTGTCTTCAGCACCTAGGACAGCCAATGCCTGGCCCCTAGGAAGTCTCAAAAGCTATTTGTTGAATGAATAAATATGCTGTCCATCTCCAGAAAGGGGAATAAGGAAGCACAGAGCTTTGACATGGTCGTATTAAATGGCCACAGTAGAATCTAAGAAACTCCACTTTTTCCAGCATTCCCAAAAAAACACCAGGTATTTTTTTAGCACACATGCTCAAGCCCCAGACAACTTCACTCCCTTTCACTTTATTTCACTCCCTCGCTCATGATTTACTGGTCTCCTGCAGTCACCAGGAGGGACCTGGCCCCCACCCATACGGAGTTCTCATTTACACTGGGGGGAGGGCAGGTGAGATGCTGCAGGGGTTACTTACAAAAGACACAGCAGTTTATGAGGCCAGGCCTAGTGGCCCCGTCACAGTGTTGGATGCCTGGGTCATGTGGCCAGGCCCCATCCTAGGTTGAGGGTGGCCATGTGGTCATTCCTCCCGAGGCCTTATCTTCCAGGCAGGGTTTCAGCATTGGGGCCAACCTGCTTATGGAGAAGCTGACATGTGGAAGCACCCACCCCCTTATCTCTTTACTGTCTTCCCCTCATCCCCCTCCAGGGAAGGATGCTCCACGTGTTACCATCCACCATCAAGAAGGAAGCTAGTGAGGACACCGATGCCCCAGGATCTTCCTCTTACAAGAAGAAGAAAGAATCTAAGGAGAAAGCCAACAGCTCCAGGTGCTTACCTGCCGCCAGCCTGTGGGCTGTGATGCAGGCCCTGCTGCCCCGGCCCTGCCCCTTCCCAGCTGCCGGGTACTCTGGCTTCTTATGAGGGGTTCAGCCCCTCATCCATAGCCTTACCTAGCCCCCATTTCCTCAAGCGCAAAGTGGGCAAAGCCATAGTGGTGCCATGCCTTTGCAGTGTTGCATGGGTAAATGAGTTAACGTGCAAAGTGCTTAGGTCCTGCGTGCTTGGCCCATGCCAGTAGGTCGCAGGAGCAGGAGGCTTTGGGGACTTAAGCAGACCAATGAGCTGCTTTATCTTAGAGGTTTTACATCTGGAAAGAAACTCCTTTTATTCAGCCTTGGTCTGACCTCCCCGTTCTGCCTCTGCCCCTCAGCTCTCATAACTGGAACACACTCTTCATGGGCCCAAATGCAGTGGCCGACGCCATCGCACAGAAGTACAATGCTACCAAGAGTCAAGTGTTTGACTACGTGAGTGAGCATCCTGTTTGCTGTACCTTGACTCTGGGCCACAGGCAGAGGAAAAAAGGGGAGAGGTCTTGTTCAGGACCATCTGCACGCTTCTGGCCTGTGATGCTGAAGTCCTGGGCGTCCTCTGGGGCCTTCTCCCTTGGAATCATGCCATCCCCTGTCCAGGCCTGGCTTCTCGTGGGGTGGTGTGGAGCCAAGCCAGAGATCCTAATCAGTGATGACAAGCTCTCAGCTGTGTGGTGCTTCTCAGCGCAGCACGGTGAATGAGGTGCTCTTAGCTGCCCAACCTCCCAGACAAGGACCCCGGGGCCTACAGACACAGAATAACATACCTAGGGTCCCACACCTGGAAGGAGCCCGGGGGGATGGTGGCCCCAGATGAACACCAGTGCCCTCACTGTGAACCACACGCATACCTGCCTCACCCCCTTCCTCAGCCAGGGGGCCCAGGTCATTGAGATGAGGAAAGGGGGTCATTGGTCTCTGTCCCTCTACTGTCCCAAGTCTCACTTTATCCCTCCCAACTTCCCCACCATCTACCTGGTCCCTCCACATCACATACCTTCCTTTAAGGTATACATCCAGTTAAACTGCAGCTTAATTCATCTGAAGCAAGACCTGGGAGTGTGTTTTCCAGCCAGCAAAGGATAGCCATGGTTTGGGCCATAAGCTCATTGACCCATTGTCATGTACTCCTTAACACTCAAGGCCAGCACAGCCCATTAGAAACAGAACTCAAGCCTGTGTGTAATTGTGAATGTCCTCAGTACCACGTTTTTAAAAAAGCAGAAATAGGCAAAGTTAATTTTCGTAATCTAGTTTAATTCAGCAGAGCCAAAATATTATCAATTCAGCATATACATGATATAAAAAATGTCAAGATGCTTTGCATTTTTTTCAACTATTCAAAATCCAGTGCATGTTTGACACTTAGAGCACTTCTCTGTTCCAATGCACCACGTTTCAAGTGCTCAGCTCAGTGGCGTAAGTGCCCACAGCCACCACAGTGGGTAGCATGGCTCTAGACCCCAGCCAGCTCTGATTGCACAAGCACTGGGAATGCAGCAGGGCCCTAACCAGACACAGCTCTGCTCTTCTAGAGCCTTCTAGCAGAGGAAGATAGATGCAGCATGCTGGTGTGATGGCTGCAAAGAACAATTCAGCTGCATGGGGACAGCATGTGAGAGCGAGGTAGCCTGATCAGCGAAGTGACACTTAAGCAGAAACTTAGTGGAAGGAGGGAGTATGGGGTAAGCTCCATGCAGGCAGGGGTCAGCACACACAAGCCCTGAGGTGGTGATGAGATGACCCATATGGCTTTAGTGGGGGACATGGGGGGTCCCTGATTACTGTGAGCAATGCAGAAACCAGGCCACCAAGTCGGCATGGGTACTTGAGGGTCATTGGCGGGGTCCCTGTCCATCTGGCCTTCTCGGGCTGTTGGGAGTGGAAGGGCTGACTGGTCGCTCGCCTGCCAGCCAACAAGGGCTTCTACCTTTCCCCTCTCCCACAGGAGACCAAGGGCAGCGTGGCCGTGCGTGTGGCCCTGGGGGAGACGCAGCTTGTCCAGGAAGTACGGCGCTTCCTCATTGACAACGGGGTCAGTCTGGACTCCTTCAGCCAGGTGGGTACTCTTCGCCCTGCTCAGCAAGCCACTCAGCTGCTGGGGAGTTTCAGATGAGGGCACATAATGGCGTGTTTGTGAATCAGGCCTTTCAAGGATGAGCATTATTAACTTAAGATTGTCTCCAGAGAAAGGAAGAAATATCCTGTGGGCTCAGGCAAGGGGCCCGCCTGGTCCAGATGGTGTGTCTCAGGAACCAAATGCAAGAGGGCCACCTCCTAATCCACATGGATTAGAGGTGGCCCCAGACATCCCGACCCCCACCCTCTAGTACCTTACTCAGGGCACCTGTGTCTGTCTGGGGATTTAGACCTTCCTTCATCCAGGTGGGAGAGGTCAGCATGTCCACCTCCTTGTTCTCTGCCAGGTCTGAGTTCTTAGATTTATGGATGATGAAGTCTTAGCAGGTCCAGTGAGACCACCTAACATCCTCCCCTTCCTTTTACAGACCTGGAAACAGGCCCAAAGGGAAAGCAGTTCCGATGGGTAGCTAAGCTGAGGCTCATGCCCAGATACGCCTGGAATTTTTCCATAATATTTTGTGGCTATTTTATACTCCTCCAACATTGTTTCTCAATCAAATAGTGGCTGGCGTTTACCAAGTGTGTACACTATATGAACTTTGCTCATATTAACTCACCTAATTAAATCCTCTCCTGAAGTGATCCTATGAAATGGGTGCTCTGTCCTTACATTAGGTGAGGGGACTGAAGAAGATTTAAGTACATTTCTCAGGGCCACATATCCAGTGTCTTCATTTGAGTTCTTCTAAAAGCAGGCTCGGAGGCAGATGGAGGAGCCCATAGTTTATTGGGCAGTGCAGAAAACACTGGTGTGTAAAGACAGGTGCTGGGAGGGAGACCAGTATGGGTTGTGCTCAGTACAGTCTGCTGGCTGGATCTCATCTCGGGGAATCCTACAGACCTCACACCTCAGAACTGTCCCATCTGAAGGACAGTGGTGGCACCAACTCCTGAGAGCCGGGGCTGCTCCCAGGGGGGTGTTAACTCCTCAGCCCTTCCCACCTGCCTCGTGTGGCAGCAGGCGGCCCAAAGCTCCAGGAAAAGGTCCTCAGCACTGAGTGCAGATCCAGGCCACTGGCAGCCCGGGCTGGAAGGCTCTGGAAGGCCCAGCGAGGGCTGAGGCTGGGCACTGTTACAATCTGCCACAGCTCGGAAGTGGGGCCCGCTTCTAAGTGCCTGCTAACTGAGGTTGCAGTGGGGCGCCCGGACCGGAGTCAAGCACAGATCAGGGCTGGTGTGGGGCCAGGGACCCTCCCTCCTGTTGTCCCACATGCATTCATGTCCCCCCTGCAGGCCGCAGCAGAGCGAAGCAAGACTGTGATTCTGGTGAAGAACCTTCCAGTAGGCACCCTGGCGGCGGAGCTACAGGAGACTTTTGGGCGTTTTGGCAGCCTGGGCCGTGTCCTCTTGCCCGAAGGTGGCATCACTGCCATCGTGGAGTTCTTAGAGCCCCTGGAGGCCCGCAAGGCCTTCAGACAGCTGGCCTATTCCAAGGTAGGGCTGCTTCAGGGAAAATGGGGGGCTGATGCATTGATAATCTTAGCATGGTGTGGCAAAAGGCGGTCTAGAACCACCCTTCTCCATCACACTGAACGTTAGCCCACCGCTGAGGACACCTGAGGCTACAGGAGACTGTGCGAGGGAAGCTCCAGGCGCCCTCCGGAAACCAGGCCTTGGTTCCCTGCCAGACTGTCTTTCCTTGGCCTTCTCTCCCCATGTGAATTTGAACCATCTTTCTTGGAACTTTCGATATCTTGTACTTACAGTAAATTGAAAGTCAGTTCTCTGAGGGGACTGTCTTCTGTTTCTTGGTAAAGAGAAAAAAATAGATACATAGTATGTTAATTTCTCGTGGCTTCCTTAACAAATGACCACAAACTTAGTGGCTTAAAACAGCAGAAATTTATCAATTGTCTCATGGTTCTGGAGGCCAGAAGTCTGAAGTCTAGGTGTCACAGGCTGTGCCCCCCTGAAGGCCCTGGAAGAATCCTTCCTGCCCCTTCAGCTTCTGGTGGCTCCAGATAGCCCTTGAGTTGTGGCTGCACCCCTCCAGCTTGTCTTGTCCCCACAGAGCCCCCTCCCTTCCTCTATCTCAAATCTTCCTCTGCATCTCTCTCATAAGGACCCTTGTCCTTGGGTTTAAGGCCCACCCAGATCATCCAGTATGTCCTCATCTCAGGATCCTGTACTTCATGGCATTTTCAAAGCCCTTTCTTCCAGATGAGCTCACATTCACAGGCTCTGGGGATCTGGGTATGAACATACCACCATTCAACCCACTACAAGAAGCTACTGTTTATCAGGCGCTTTAATGCTGTAGAGACAGCTTATCAGTGTCTTGTTTATCCTTTTTAAAAAATAAGAACAGCACGCACACATGCCCGTGCATTGCCCATGAGCGTAGGTGTGTGGCAGGAGGGAGCATGTCCTGTAACAGCCTTACTACACTTCCTCCAGGAGAGCCACAGTTGATCAGTGATCCTGCCTCCCCGCCCCACTCCCATTCATGCTCTAATTGAGAAAACACGAGGGGATGCAGATGTGTCCAGTGGTAGCAGGGGACCCTCTCCCCTGAGCCCCAGGCTGCAGCAAGGGGGCCCCGTGTTCTTGGGCACCAGGCAGCATGTGGGCATCTGGGCAGGGTCCTCTCCCTGCTCCATTCTCCGGGCCGAGTCCCCCCGTACTCTCTGGGTCTCCAGCTCTTCATCTGTGTAGGGCCCTGAGTTCCTCTTCGGCCTCTGTCTCCGCAGTTTCACCACACCCCCCTGTATCTGGAGTGGGCTCCAGTGGGTGTCTTCTCCAGTTCAGCCCCACAGAAGAAAGAACCCAGAGATGCACCAGGGGAACCTGCAGAAAAGGATGGGATGGAACCGGAAACCTGTAAGAGCTGCAGTCAGGGTGGCCTGGGACCTTGGATGGGAGGGCAGGGTGGGGGTGGGGCACCACCCTAAGTCATTCATCAGGTGTTTGGCTTAAAGTTCTTCATCCTGGAGACCAGTGCATTTCAGTTGGATTTTATAGGCAGGTAAAACTAAAATTTGCAGGCGCAGCATTCGGTAGCCAACTGTTTAGTTTGTCAATTACAGAATGAAGAAAAATCCAGAACCTATCAGTAAGGATTTAAAACAAAACAAGTAAAAACAGCCTTCTTGTTTGATACATCACCAGGACACTTTCGGGTGAGGGTACTTCTCTGAGGTCCTTTGCTGGCACAGCGCCCTCTGGCTTCCCATGGCTGTAAAGGCAGGAAAGGGAAGGGGTGCAGTGCCCCCATGCCCCCCAGCTAATGCTTCCGACTTGGGTGGGGATGGGGCACTTGGGGTAGCACAGTTCTGCCTCGTTGGGACTGTTGTGCAAATTGCAAGACATTTTGCATCCCTGGACCCTTCCAACTGAATGTCAGGAGCGCCCCAGTAATTGTGACAACCAGAAACACCGCCTGCATTCCCAGATGCCCCCTGCAGGTTGGTGTGGCCCCAGTTGAGAACCTCTCAGTCTGGGGACCATGACTGCATCTTAAAATCAAAAGGACCATGGCCATGTATTAAGATTTTGCCCATCAGTAATGTCCCTGCTCCCACCCCATGGGTTACCAGTTTATTATAGTAGGGTTTAAAAAAGTAAGTCTCCCATCTATCATCTCCATGGTTCTCATAAAAGTAAAGGTGTTTCATGCAAAAAAAAAAAAAAAAAAAGAGAGAAGGAGAGAGAGAAAAGGGTAGGGGAGCAAAATTCTCAGTTTAAAGACCTAAACTTTAATTCTGTAGTAGACCTCCTTGTCCATAAACTATCCCAGGCTATCTGCATTTGTTTATTTCATCATGTGGGTAAACCTTCAGGACCAGCCCAGTTGGTACAAGACTTTTCGGAACTACTGGTCTAGAAGCCTTGTTCTGGTCAGGAAGGACCATTCCTCGGTCTCCGCTCTTTGAGGCTCCAAAATGGTCCTGCTCACTGGGGTTCCTGATAGTTGATATAAACCTTTCAAACACCCCTCACTAGCCCCTGCTTATGAGTTAATTTTGTCCACAGATTGGATTAGGGGGTCCCTTGAAAACCTGCTTAATGCTTCTGTCAAAAAGAATTCTCTTTATGCGATCATGGTTTGTTCTTAACTAGTCATCACCCCAAAATCATCAGCTACCTTGGCTTTCAGTCCACTTGCCAAACTTGAAGCTAATAGTTGTAGGTCAAAAGCAAGTCCTCCTGTAAAGCACACAGATCGGCCAGGAGGGAGGGCGGACAATGAAGCACGGTGCCTGCTCAGGTGACTGCTGCCATGTGGCTGCGCCCGTTTGCTGGTGTCATGGTACTTCCCTCCCTTTGACCTGTTCTTCTGTAACACCTGTCACAATTTGTATTGTGTTTTTTTTGTTGTTTTACTTGTCTGATACCTGCCTCTGCCAGATGGCGAACCGTGAGGGCAGAGAGCAGCAGTCTCGCTCACCAGTGGGTGCTCAGCACCCCAGGAGGCCCCAGGCATGGAGTAGCTTGGTGAAGATGTGTAGAGGGTGTGGATGGATGCAGGAAGAAGGGTTTCAATGCCTCTCTACCCGTGGAAGGTGGGGCCTGGGTCGGACTTCTCTCGGTCCTAAGCCCCTGGCACATAGTAGGAGTTTGGTAATGTTGCAAGGTTTGTTCTCAGTTGTTAGTCCAGCTTCAGAACAGAACTAGTGCTGGTGACACCGTTCATTCTGGTAATAGTAGTAGCTGCCATTTGTGAGTTCTGATTTGTCTGTCCCCCACCCTTCAGCTTACCCTTCACTTTGTTTCAGACTCCAGTTACTTCCCGGAATTGCATCACGGATGGTCCATTTCCTTAGTGTCTGTCTTTCTGGCTTCCTTCCTAGAATGTCCATTCATTCCACAAGGCAGGTACCCAGTCCACTTGCTCCCCACTGTCTCTCAGCACCCAGAAAGGTCTTTCTGGCTTTTCTATTAGAATGCCCATTCTACAAGGCAGGTACTCAGCCTGCTTGCTCCCCACTGTCCCACAGCACCCACAGATTGCCCAGCACCTGGTAGGAGAGCGGGAGGTGCGTGCCAAGTGACTCCAAGGGCAAAAGCAGCATTTTCTCCAATGCTGGGCCTTGCGCCAGGCACTTTGGGTTCCTCAGGACATGAGGCTTAGAGCTCTGGGGCAAATCTCATCTTCCTTGTCCTCTCCTTTCTGCCCCTAGGCAACCCACCATCCTTCTCTGAGGCTCAGTTTCTGCATCTGTAAAGTGGGCACGATAACCATTACACTTGTAAGAGTGTAGTGAGATGCCACGTGCAGATCTCCATTTCTCTGTCCCTGTTGTTAAGGCAGCAGCATAACCTGGAAGGGCTGGCCTTTAATTCATCTGTGTCCACCAGCTTCTGCTGAGCTGGGGTGACCAGGATGGGCACAGTGCAGACCCTCCCAGGCTGGTGGGGGACAGCTGGGATCTTAACACTGGTAGAGGGGCCGTAGGTCTAGAAGCATTCTGGAGCACAAGGAAGCTAGGCTTCCTGGGGACAGTGTGCCCGAGTACTGCCCTGCCCCAAGCCCATTGTCCCCTGCCTCCCTGGGCCTGTGTTCCTGTGTTGAGAGCATCCTGGACAAACTATTCCCCGAACCGCCCTGCCTCTCAGGGTCTGACCATGACTCTACCCAGGAAGCCTCAGAGCCAGGTGGGGGCCCACCTACAGGCCCAGTTAGGCTGGGAGGTTGTGCTGCCGAGTCCCCATCACCCACAGAGCTCCTCTCCTGGCCTTTTTTGCCCGTTCTGTCCCTTGTCTGACATGGGTCACATACACAGCCCCCTCCCCAGTCTCCCATGCTTTCCTTTTCACCTGCCCCTCCCCAGTGCCCAGCCTCTTCCCTTGTTCCTGAAGCTTCTGTGGATCCCTATCCCATTGCTCCAGGACTCAGCCAGCCCCCAGGCCCTGGATTTTCTCAGGCTCTGGCAGCAGGCAGGCAGGAGGAGAGTGGACAGAGCTTTTTTTCCCACCCTGCTTCCTTGCTGCAGAGCTCTCATTCTCTGTGCCAGTCTCGAGGGAGGGGAACAGTGTGTTTTATCTCCCCACAACCAAGACCCTCACCCCCAGATAAAGGGCTCAGAGTCCGGGGAGGTCCAGAAAAGCTGCTTGCAACTGATAACAGTCTCTGCTGTCAGCCTTCTGCTCCAAGAGCTGAAACAGGGAGGGAGCCGCAGCAAATCCTGCGGCCTGATTACAATAAAGCCCCATGTGGCGACGCGTGACTGGATTTCATTGTGCTCACTACAGATGGAGGCACATTCTCCCCTGCCTCTCCCAGCCTCCTCCAGCCCACCTTGCTTTTAAATCCTCCCCCTTCTGGCCCAGCCCTGCTTCCTTTCTTACTTCTTCCCTCTTTTTCTGGTTCCTGGTGATTTTGTTGGCAAACATCTGTTCAAGTTTCACAATACCTCATTTTTTCTTTCTAGTCTTTCTAACGTCTCCTCACTTGGGGCCGGGGCAGAAATGCTTCTAAAAACGACCTTTGGCTTTATCACTGTGGCTCCTGGCCGCCCCCACCCCTCTCTGGATGTGGGCTTGAGCCACAGCTGGGCCGGGCCTGGCCAGTCAGGGAACACAAGCTCTGCCCAGGGTTGTAGCGGGCAGGGGCCTCTGCCAGACTCAGGTGTGGCCCTGGCTGTGCAGGGAGAGGGACAGGTGGATTCACGGGCTCTCTGCAGTCTGCTGGCTTTCAGCTACAGGGCTTCAGGGTTCTGCAGTGATGGTGTTTTGCCCTGGATTTCTTGTCAAGGCCTGGCTGGGTGTGTGGGCAGCAGAGATGAAGACAGGATAAGACTAAGGACACCGTCATTGGTCACTACAGGCCCGGGCACTTTATCACCTGGTTTTTATCACCTTCTGTGTGTTAGTTCTCATTACCGTCCTGCCAGTAGGTACTGTCACTATCACACCCTTTTGTAGATAGAAGGGAGGAAACACAGAGAGGGTGAGTGACTTAGGCACGGTCATACCTCTGGAGAGAGCCAAGAGGGGACCCAAAGCCACCAGCTCTAAGGACTGTGCCCTTAGCTCTGACCCCACAGCTCCTCTGTGTCACACTAAGTGCCATCTGTGGACTAACAGCTATGTTCCGGGCACATGCCAAGTGCTGGGAATTATCATCAAACACAGTGTTTTTGGTGCTAGGGATGCGTGGTGACTGAGTCAGATGTGCTCTTGTCCTCAAGAAGCACCTCGTCTAGCTGGGGGACGCATTCAGATGAGTAGACCAATAGGTGATTTCAGAATGGGCTTTGAGCAGAGGAGCCCAGGGGAATGTGATGGCAAGTGGCCAGGCCCGGGCTGGGGACCACTGGAACTAGCATGGACAGGAAGAGCTATGACGTCTGAGCTGAGACCTGATGAGAAGCAGCCAGGCCCCAGAAGACAGGCGGTGAGCAGAATGGGCAGTGCGGACAGCAAGTGCCAAGGCCGTGCAGTGGGGCTGGGTGTGACAGGCTGGAGATGAGAATAGAGGCTATCAGAATAGAGACCAATGCAGTCAGAAGGGAGGGAGGAAGGGGGCAAGGTGGGAGAAGCCATGGGCCAGGGGCAGGTGCCGAGGGAAGACAGGAAGGAGGCTCCTCAATCATCCAGGTAAAGGCAGTGATGCCTCAGACCAAGGGCTAGCTTGTGGATGGAGTAGCGGGCACTTCGTTTCCAAACAGCCTGGCAGAGAGGATGTGTGTGTGTGTGTGTGTGTGTGTCCATTTTCTAGGTAAGGTTGCTGAGGCAGAATGGCTAAGCATGTTGCCCGGGGCCACAGAGCTCCCGGTGGCCTTGCCAGGACTCAACGCAGATCACTCCTGTTCTCAGGCTGTGGCTCCTCGCAGTGCAGTGCTGGCTCCTCACTGCAGTCCAGGGCATTTTCCAGAAGATTTCCAGACTGATGACCTCATGATGTTCTCCCAGCGTCCCAGAAGAGTTACAGGTGCAGGCAGGTGGTTGCTGGAGACACACAAGTTTAGAGAAACAGTGACAGCTCTGTGCTGTTGGGGTCAGGCCAGGCCACGTTTAATCATGTCTGGTCCTTCCCGATGATGGGGGTCAGGTGTTGGTTGACTTATTAGAAGTGGGAGAAGTCACGTGAGCCAGGCCAGCCACACAGCCAGGGAGGTAAGAGGTCCTGTCCACCCTCACAGTCCTTCATGGGCTGGGGCTGAGGGCAGTTCACTCCCTCACTCCCCACAGAAGGGATAAGTCTGCTCGTGGGGTGCCAGCCTTGCCTGTAAGCTCCACTCTGTCACTGGACCCAAACGTCACTCTTCCTGGGCAGGTGCCTGTCACCTTTTAAACATGCTCTTTAAAGCAAACCAGCTACTGCTCATGGGGCAGGGAGGCAGGATGGAGGGAAGTCTGGCCGTGCTCAGAGCCCCTGGGCTCCCCTTATCTGTTGTCCTTGTGAGGCTTTAAGCCCCTGGAATGCCATGCGGGGGACTGGCTGGATTCCAGACCCTTGGGAGAGGCAGAGGAAAGGGCCGTAGGTCTTTGCCAGCTGGGGTCGGTGTGCAGGCTTAGTGTGGGGAGCAGCGAGCTCGTTTATTTGTTGACCACTGCCTAGTACAGAAGTCACATGCTATTTAGTTGCCAAGATTTAAAAATTGGAGGTTTTCCCATAAAAAGCTGGATTTTCAGCTTCTCTTGAAAGATCCAAACCCTTGACCACTGGGTTGACCATCCCATATGGCAGCAGTTGGCCAGTGTCAGGGAAGGGCTTCCCCCCTAAACTGGCCATGAGCCCTCTAGGACACCATCACCCCCACTGTTCTTTTCTCTTTAAATGCTTTTTTTAAGTCTGCCTTGAACTTCTCTCCCAACTTGAAGATGCCTGAGACTTAGGGTTCAGATGCAGCAGCCTCCAGAATTTTCCTTAGGCCACCCGTGTTTTGTGATGTGGCTTTTGTGGCCATTAATGAGATCATATTAGGGCATGTTCACTTTGTTTGAAGTCCTCATTCAGAACCCGAAGTCCCAGCTACTTTGCACAGCTTTGCTTCTGCATCATCAGTCAGAACTTTTTCCACCCTGCTTTGCTTTGAAAGTTGGGTTTTGAGTACAAATGGCCACACCATGAAGTCCCTTGTTGAGTAAATTGTGTTAGCTTCCTGGTTGGCGGAGGAGCCTTTATGTAGATTTTTTCTTTTTGTCCTGGGGCGACAGTCTGGGTTCTCCGTTCACCTCCGAGGGAGCTCAGGGAGCAAAGGCTGCCCATCCATGTGATGTTAACCAGATAGCATTATCACTGTAGCCCTCTCCATTGGTGCTTAAAAGGGTTGTTTTATGACAAAGCAGGTGAAAATTAGGACTTGCAAGCATTAAGCTTGGCATCAGAAAGTGCAGTGGGAGATGGAGACTGTTTTAATGCTTGGGATGAGATTGTGGGGGACAGATTTGAACCTCACAAAGGCCCCAGCCCGCATGCAGAGCTGCCTCTGAGCCAGCCAGAACATGCAGGGCTTAGACCCACGAGCAGGACAGGGCCACCCGTTCAGAACCATGAGGGTGGCGGGTATAGAGTGCAGACTGATAACTGCTTTAAAGATTGCTGAGATGAGATTTGATTTCCCAGGGGGTGTGGGAGGAGTTCAGATGCTTGGTCGTGGAGGGGGAATCTGTCCTCAGACCCTGGTCATGTGACTTGGGGATACTGTGGAGGCTGAACCAGATGGAACACATCTCCAGGTAGCAGAGAACTTCCCAGAAGGCCAGAAAGCTGCTCTCGTCCTTGTGAGGCTCCTGTCACCTTTGGTGGCACTATAACTTTCCTGACGTCCTGTTTATGTGTAGCTTTTTTTTTCAATTTTTCACCATTCTACATAACTCGAGTTTGATGGCACATATAGATAAAAAAAATATGATCTTTTATGCCTGTGCTCCCTGAAGTTAGGTATATTGGGAATTTTAATTGATTGCAACATCCCTTAGGTTCGTGGGGTATCTAGAGTGTTCTAAGTTCTGCTTCCATTTTTTCCTTAAGTTGCATTTTAGTTTGAAAGTTCATTAAGTGGCATTTTGAGAAGAAATAACTTGTTGCTTAAGTGTGTGCTTCAGTAGAATAGTTCGTACAGTGATTGAGTTTGAAGTTCAGATCAGTGGGGGCTCGTCCAGGTGAAGGCTCAGGCCTTTCAGTGTGTGTCTCATATTCCTTCCCCTTAAAAACAGGCAGGAGGCAGGAGGCAGGAGGCAGGACCATCTCTCCGCACCACCTCTCAAGAGGTGCTGAGACCCAGCAAGAGCCAGGAATCAGTATCGCCTCCTGACAACTGCCTGTCCAGAGGCAGGTCTAGTAGGTTCCACGCTTTAGGCCCTGG
Organism: Manis javanica; assembly: GCF_040802235.1. NCBI lineage: Eukaryota > Metazoa > Chordata > Mammalia > Pholidota > Manidae > Manis > Manis javanica. Next base: position 71,321,289 of record NC_133170.1, on the reverse strand, counting down.
GGATTAGACAGATTAAACATCACTTAATGGATTTGTTTTTTGGGGGGTCCCAGTGCCAGATGGTGAGACCCTGGAAGGCGAAAAGCCCACAGAGGGAGGAGCAGGTGACTCTTCAGCCAAGATGGCAGAGGAGGAGGCAGAGGAGGAAGAAGAGAGCCTTCCTGGGTGCACGCTGTTTATTAAAAACCTCAATTTTGACACAACTGAGGAGACACTGAAGGGAGTAAGTGACTGCTGCAAACAGGCAGGGGCGTGGGGGGACAGCCACTGCATCTCTTCTGCCTGTGAACGGGACCCGTGTTCATACGTAGTTCAGCAGACAGCAGCCGCCCCACTGCTCTGCCGGGCTGCCCCTTTGCATCTCACTAGAGACCCGAGCAGTAGCCCGACCACCTGGGGGTTGGGAGGGAGAGGGTACCCACACGTGTGTAAGGAGACATGCCAGGATATCCAGGGAGGAGTATGTGATGTGGCAGCATTATATATTCAGAAAACAAAGACCCCCAAGCTGTTTCTGTGACGTTAACTACCCAAAAGCAAATGTCAGCATGACCTCATGGCCTGATGGGAACATGTAGAAGACACATGAGTGGGGGAGTCTGGGGAAGGGGCAGTCCTGCTGGGGATCCCTGACCAGGGTGAGGGTGGTGCATGCATGGGAAAGAAGCAGAGGGTAAAAGGATAGGAACTCCAAACAGGTGTTTGGGAAATGCAAACTGAGTAGGGATGGGGGCTTCTAGAAGGAATTGGGTGGAGATCAGGAAATGGGGCCTCTGCCTCCAAAGGACTGGGGTCTGGGCTTGGCCACAGTAAGCCCAGTCCAGGTGTAGCTCGGCTTTGTTCTCACCCTCTGTCTTGCTGTGGCTTCAAAGCCTCCTTCATTCAGGACGCACCTGCATTGACTGCAGAATTAGCCTGGAAATGCTGAAAATGCTGATAATCCATGTTGACATTCTTTTCCAGGTGTTTTCCAAAGTGGGAATGGTGAAGAGCTGCACTATTTCCAAGAAGAAGAACAAAGCAGGTATTGCACAGGAAATCACAAAAACAAAATGACTCCAGAAGGGACAGTGTAGCTTTGGGTAGGGGGTGAGGGCAAGTCTCACTTGGTTATTTCGGAGGTCCCCTGATTCTGAAGCATGTCACCCGCAAGCTCTCTCATCTGGCTTGTCTCAAATGGCTCCTCCTTCTGTGCCCCGGAGACTCCTGATTTCAGCGGAAGCAGCTGTACACATCAGTTTCTTCTGAATTTAGACCCTTTCCCACCTGAGACCGTCAGAGGTGGTTCTGGGGCAATGCGTTTAGTGGGCTGCTGTGTTGACACTGTTCAGTAGCAGAAACTTCTCCTTCCAGCACCTCTGGAAATTTTCTAGAGAATAGCAGGAAATGACCAATCTTGGGATTTCCCTCATCCCTTCCAAGCATATACAGCCCAGACATAGCATATCTAGAACATTCCACCGAGCCATTAATCATGCACCTCCCTGGCCTGTGCAGAACTCCACCCTCCTCTCTCCATTTGGCCTTGTGTGTTGTCACAAGTCCCCTGGGCCTCTGCTTTGTCTTTTTTCCGGCGCTGGCTTCCTGAAGCTCATGGACGGGCCACATGTCCTTCCCTTTCTCAGCCACGCAGTCCCCATCCCTTCAGTTTGGTGGGATTTGCAGGGGGGCTGCGTGAGTCAGCCCATAGCTGTGTCCTAAGAGACAAATGAAGTGGTGGGCGCAGCAAAGTCAATGAGGGGACCCTTGGTGGGCCAGAGGCATCAGACTGAGGCATGGAGAGTAGGGGTTGACAGCACGGTCAGCAGGAACAGGGTGCACAGAGGAAGGAGGTGGGGGAGGGCCACAGCCGCTGAGTGCACAGGAGTGGGTTGCATGAGAGACAGGAGATAAACTTAGAAAGTAGGCTGGTTCCATATCACAGAGACTTTGTGCCATGTGGTGGAATTAGGCTTTCTTCCAGAAGCAGTGGGGAACCATGGAGGGTTTTAAGCAGCCATGTGACAGAAATGAGAGAGTTCCTAGTATTCATTTGCTAGCACCCCAAGCCAGGTGGCTTTAGGCAGCAGAAACTTACTGTCCCACAGTTTTGGAAGCCAGAAGTCCAGGAGTCAGGTTCTGGCAGGTTGGTTCCTTCTGAGGGCTGTGGGGAGCCCCTGCTCCAGGCCTGTCTCCTCGGCTTGTCGGGGTGCTCTTGATGTTCATGTGGCCTTCTCCCTGTACTTGCCTCTCATGGGTTCAGAGCCCCCCACCCACTTCATTTTTATAAGGTCGCCAGTCACAGTGGATCAGCACCCACCCTAATGGACTCATTTCTAACTTGATTACGTCTGTAAAGAGTCTGCCTCCAAATAAGGTCACATTATAAGGTCCAGAGGATTAGGATTCCAACATACGCATTTAAGGCGGACACAGTTCAAACCATAATGTTCCTGTTCTCCAAGAACTGCAGCTTAGTTTGGGATACGAGGAAAGGTAGTGAAGGACCAAGTTAATGATAGGAAGACTCAGTTGCCCCTGCGTGTTGGGAAAGGAAGTGACCTCTGGAGTCCAGGTGAGTCGGGCTTGCCAGAGGTGTTCTCCAGCTCCATCCAGGGCTGTCCCTGCAGGTAGTAGGGTTGCTGTGTCCCTCTGCATCAGACCCTCTGTGGAGCCTGCTTGCACCCCTTGGAAGTACCCTTCAGCTGCTTTTGAAATAGTTACCTGATCTTCTGGTGTCATGAGCAGCTCTTGAAACCTACACTTTCTTTTTCAAGAGCCTCTATTTGAGAGCCCTGTTCTCTGGGGCTCCTTCCATCACAGATTGGAAGGTCTAGTCAGTGTGTGTACCAGTGGGGGTTCCAGGCCGGAAAGGGAAAGCACGCTCAGCTGGAAATGTTGAAGAGATATCTCTAATGAAGGGGCCAGATGCCAAGGGTGGGCTGGGTGGAAGGGGCACCACAGGATGTCAAGGCAGCAGGTCATGCAGGAGAAGGGCCACCGGCAGGAACCAAAGGTGTGGGTTGGACACTGGCACTGCCAGAGCCACACCAAAGCCGGCAGGTGGTGTGTGTGGAAGAACCAGTGCTCCAGCTCCCCCACCAGCCCATCTCAGATCAGGGCTTCCCCTTGACTGAAACCAGCTGGAAACCAGAAGGTGAGGAACCCCAGTGTGCAGTCTGCGGTGGTCAGCCTCCCCTGGCAGGGCAAGGGCAGAGAAGATCCGCACAGCATCGGGGTCTGTTTATAGCAATGAACCTGACTTTCCAAAGGTGCCTTTCACATAATTTTAATGTACCTTTTAAATACCTTGTAGACACAGATACCACCACCCACAATTTTGGATCTCACAGGGAGAGCTTTCTAACTGTCACCATGGGGTGGCACTGCCTGTCAGCCAAAGGTTCTGTCTGAGCCTCCTTTCTCTGCCCTTCTTTGGGAAAGTCATGGAATTTCTTACGGCACTGGGCCCGAGTTTATAACACATGGTTATGAATGGAAGTTGTGAATGCAAACCAGGTCCGTGTGGTAGGGGCACAGGTCTTACAAATGAGTGAGTCGAGGGTGGCAAATCTGGAGCCTCATTTGGAACCGTGAGACTTGAGCCAGTCCTCTTTGAGTTTGACTGCGAAAACACTCAAGATTAAAATTAATACATCTGAATGAAATTGGGGGCAGGCATGCATCACATTTTGTTATAAAAGGACAAGATGTAATTAGAGATCTTGTCTTTTGGTGCCCTGTAAAAAAAAACTGCTCCCCACAATTATACATGTGTACATAATACACATATATATCTCAGTTTTTGCAATATCCCTCACTATCCGAACTGGTCCTTGCTACCAAGAAGTAGAGAAGCAGACAGGTTCAAATAAAGCCACCACCCTCCCTATCCGAACTTAAAATCTGAAACCCGGGAACCGAGGGTAATCAATCAGATGGTCAGAAATACGTGTAAAGAGGGAGCCCTTGGTGCAGTTGAGTTTCGTGCGTATTTCATTGTATGTGTGATATGTGGAGGCAGGGGATGCCAGGTAGAGGTTTCGCGCCTGTCATTGTCCTAACCATAGTCATCCCTGTTAGTTTCTTCTCCCTCCCAAAGGCAGAATTCTATTATGAAGTTAATTATCATGTCAGTCATCTGTTAATTGATAATCAGCTGGTCCTCAGGTGACAGCTGTATAACCTCATCTGATTCTTCAAGATGACGAGGAATAAGTGGCAAGCCAAGAGCTGACATCTTTTTGGGAAAGAAGAGGGGCGTGGAAAAAAGAAAATAAAGCAAGTGTGGGGCGCGTGGGAACCCTGGCCCTTCTTTGAGCTCCTTCTTCATTTCCCTCTCCACTCACCTCCCATTATAATCTCTACCTCTCTGTCTTTCAGGAGCACTGCTCTCCATGGGGTTTGGGTTCGTGGAATACAGGAAGCCAGAGCAGGCCCAGAAAGCGCTGAAGCAGCTCCAGGTAAAGTCGGAATTCTCAGCCAAGGTCCGCAGATGCACTGGGTAGGTGGTGGGGGATCCATGCCGTCAACTCTCTGAAACTGAGCAGGAATGGAGTTCAGCCCACCTTTTCCATGATCCAAGAGAAAACTGTCCTCAGCACTCTGTTGTCACTCCAGTTCATTCATCAACCCACAGCTCTGTGTTGAGGGCCTGGTTTGTGCCAGGCACTGTGCCTGGCCAGGGGAGACTGGTAGGGTGGACCAGTGAATGAATTCTCAAGACCACGTCATGAGGAGTACTTGGGTGGAAATAAAGTAGGCACTGTGGTGAGCACGGAGGCCTCTCTGAGGAGGCCACAGTTGGGCTGACACCTACTTGGCAAGAAGGAGTCAGTTAAAGATCTGGGGGCAAAGCATTCTATGACGGAAATAGCATGTGCAAAGGGCCTGAGATGGGGACTCTGAGGCAGGAGTGAGCTTAGAAGCAGACAGAGACTACTGTGGCAGGGGCAGGGTGGGGTGGGAGTTGTGTGAAGCTGGAGCTTATAGGCCTTTTAAAGCCAATTCAATATAAAGACAGAGATACCATCAGAGGGCTTAGAGTATATTGGGGAACAATCTGGTTTAGGCTTTAAAACAGTCTCTCCAGATGCTATGTGAATCATAGGGGGCCAGATGGGAGACCACTGAGTCATCCAGGCAAGAGGGGTTGGGTTGGTGGCTGGGGCCAGGGTGAAGGTGAGAAGGGGGTGCACTCAGAGGTGTTTGGACGTAGATTCGGTGTCCTACTCAGACAAAGAAGCGATGCCTTGTGCTAGGCCCATTGTGCAGGCTCAGACTGGGCCCTCAATAGCTGTGGGGAGCTGGGCTGCAGGGAGCAGAACAGTCTGGGATTTGCATCACCTCCAAGTGAGCCAGGCCTGGCCTTGAGACCCTGACCTCAGCACCCTTCCCTGATGCCCCATGTCCCCAGGCCCTTCGGTGGCAGGGAACTAGGAACAGGGCATTCACACACACCTCCTCCTGCAGACTCACTTGTTCCCTGCCACCACTTGCCTGTGCCTCATTCTGCAGGTGGGGTACCACAGTGAACAGGCTGGGGGTCCTGATTATCTCTCTAGAGTAGGCTTCTAAACCCAGGGTCCATGGAAGGGCTTCAGGGATCCAGGACACTTTTGCACATATTCAGAATGTCCCGTGTCTGTGTGTACCATGCAGAGGAGGACACAGGCCTGCCAGCAAGAGGTTAGGCAGCATAAAGGGAAAATAGAGTTGAACTGGGCCAAGTTTACAAGCCAGGGCACAGAGACTGCACTCCACCCCAGCCCTCATTCCCTCTGAGAGGCCCACTTGGGCCAGGCACAGCGGGGCTGGACACAGGGTGGCAAGGGCACCCATACAGGGCCACCTCCCTGGGGAGCTTCGTTTATTTGTAGGGACCCTCCAGGCAACTGGCCATTTCAGAAGAACTTCCTGGCCAAGGGAAAGGCCTTAGGAGAGACAGGAAACTCACTGGGTACTTGGCCAATGCAATTGTTTTTGTATAATTTTGAAAACCTTCCTCTAGTCTCAAGGCAACTTCACAAACGGCTGAGGTTCAGGTAGGATGGTGGGGAGGTGACAGTGTCTGGGACCCCTGCTGTCCACTAGCGTTCATACACTCAGAAGCCTATGGGGACCAAGCAGGCGGTGTGAGTGAGCAAAGGGCCAGGCATTACCCAGCACAAAACCTGGGTGCCATGCCCCGTCTAAAGGGCAGCCATGCTTGACTTCAGCCAGTTACTGCCTCATGGGAAGGTGGGCCCAAGTGATAACCAGCTCTTCTCTGTTTTTCATTTTTTGTTGTTGTGTTTTAGAGACACTGGAAATCCAACTGTTTGTTAGATGCCATATACTTACTGGATTTCAGCTCTGAACATTGAGTGGTCCATCTTTCTCTTCCATATAATTCAGATTCTGTAGATCTACCTTGCACATCTATGATGTTCTTTTCTGTTCCTCCCTGTGTGCATACATATATGCAAATTACCACCAAGAATTGCTTATACAAAGCTGTGTGTTCTATATTGTATGGGAGATTGAAGGGATTTTCGAGAGTAATTTTGCTAATACATCAGTTTTGCCTTATGGGCACCCAGGTTAGAGCCTAGTTTTAGATGCACCTCCTCTGTGATTTTGAAGTTTTTTTAAGGAGCACACAATGTAAATTGAGCTGTCCTGCAAGCCAAATACTGAAGGGGCTTGTTTTGCCTGACAATGCTATAAGCAACAGAAAATTCTGTGCCACTTCAGTGGTGTAAAGGTCAAGGCCCACTCATGACTGGAGAGGACATTGGAAGGCCAGGTCTCTGACCACCCACTGCTGCCTCGGCTCCACAGAAACCATTTCCAAGAGAAGCTATGCCCTGTCCTCGATTCCAGGCAGCCCCTCTGCCTAGGAACACCAGCCTTCCTTCCAACGCTTCCTTTCCCCTCTCTCAGCAGGAGCCCACTCTGGTGAAGGGCAGGGCTACAGGTGAGTATTTCTATGGAGACAGAATCGTGAGCTGTATTGTTTTATCTCTCAGGGTCATATGGTGGACAACCACAAGCTCGAAGTGCGGATCTCGGAACGAGCCACTAAGTGAGTCTTAAGTGCCCCCCCCAACCCCAACCTTTTCCTTTGCTCTAATGCTGCCCTTTCAGTCCCTTCCACCCAACCCCTCGCCATCTAGGACTCTTCCTAATGAAGGTGGAGTTCTCATTTGCCATCTCCGACACCCATTTCTCTCATTAACTGGGCCTGAGCCCAGTCCTTTGAGTAAATGTTGAATATACGTTTATTACAATAAAAGGAACCAAGGAAGAGCACCAAGTTGCTGGCGCTCTGGACAAGCCAGGGGAAGCGATAAGACGTAGACATTCCACTTCACAGCGCTTTCTTTCTTAGAGCTGGACCACAATGCCCAGAGACGGCCTCCAGTTAATTTGAAAGAGATTCAGTGCATGTTAGAGATGGAGACAGACTGATGTCCAATGACCAGTTTCCTGAAGTGTGGAGGGTTTTTCCCTAGAGTTTTAGTTTCGCCCCCTACCTCTCCACCTGTTTGTACACATAATGGAACAAATACACTTGAGGTGCTTCGAACAATGCCCAGCACATAACATGTGCCCAGTGTAAGCTGTTGCTATTATTGTCATTGTTATCTACCTGCCTCTGCTGATTAAATGACCGCATTTAACAGTCCTAAGGCTGGTTTAAGATACTTATTTGGTAGTTTACAGCAAGTCAGTCATTCGCTATGGTCGCTGAGCAGATTAGCTGCCAGGGAGCTGATGTGGAGCTGATGTTTCTGCTTCCTTCTCTCCTTGTTTTTAATGCTCCGTGTGAATCCAGCATAGACTGCCTCTGGTATTGCTCACCCATCCCAGCCCATGCCATGCCAAGCATCCTTGGTGAGAAGAAGCCTTGGTACAAGAGTCCTCAGAGGTCTACCAGGGCTCCTGAGCTCTGATATAGGAGAGGGGGTCTAGGCTCTGAGCTTTCCAGCTTTGAGTTCTTATCAAGGAGTGTGTGACCTTGGGCGCTGACTTTGCATGGAAAGTAAAATGTTACTAGAAGTGAGGTCTGAGGCATCTGGCATGTGCCATGTGCATGAGCACTCGGCCAGCGGTGGTGATCTTTTCTGTATTCTGTCTTTAGGGAGTCAGGCTCAAGTCACCTTGCAAACTCTCAATTCCTAGCCAATGTTCATTCAGTCATTCTTTGAGTCAACAGAAAGTTCTGGAAAACCCACTGTGTGTCAGATAGTCCTCCTATGTGCTGGAGATGGTTTCCTTGTGGAGTTTACATGCTAGGGCAATGTATTTGATAGAGCCTTCTGCAGTGAGAAGTGTTCCACAGTGTCCTCCATCTGGATGTCCAGTGTGGTAGCCACTTGCTACACATGGCATTTGAGCGCTTAAAGTGTGCAGAATCTGACTGTATTAGTGATCTGTGCTGCATAACAAAGTATCCCAAACCTTAACAGCTTAAAATAGCGAACATTATCTCATAGTTTCTGTGGGTCAGGAATTCAGGAGCAGCTTAACTGGGCAGTTCTGTCTCAGGGTCTCATGAGGCTGAAGCCAGGATGTTGCCCAGGGCTGAGGTCTCATCTGAAGGTTCAGCTGGAGCTAGTGGCTCCTCCTCACAGATGGTGCACTCACATGGCTGTTGACAGGAGACATCAGCTCCTCACCACGTCAGCCTCTCCCTGGGACTGCATGAGTGTCCTTACAGCACAGCAGCGCTTGTGCCCCAGAGCAAGTGGTCCAAGAGAGAGCAAGGAGGTAGCAGTGTCTTTTACAGCCTAGTCAGAAGTCACAGTCCAGTTCCTCTGTCTTCTGTTGGTCGCACAGACCTGCCCTGCTTCAGCATGGGAAGGGTCTACACAAGGGCATGAATGCTAAGACGCAGGGATCCTGGGGGAGCATTTTGGAGGCTGGCTACCCCAGCACCTGAGGAGTTGATTTTGAATTTTGTTTCATTTTTAGAGCTACGTGTGGCTAGAGGCTCCTGTACTAGACAGCACAGTCCTAGAGGACAAACAGTAAAGAGAATTATAATTAAATATATGATATGCTATTAGTGATGAGTGCCAGAAAGAAAAATAAAGCCAGAGTTGGGGGTGAGTTGCAGTTTCTGTGGAGATAGTTAAGTCCTCTGAGGAGGTGACATGGAACAGGCTGAGAGGAAGTGAGTCGTATCAATTACTGTTATAGTAACAGCTGCCATTTACTGAATGGTTAGCACATAGTGGGCACCGTGCAGGGCATTTAACACACCCTTTCATTAAATCTTCAAATGATCTGATGAGATTGGTGCTATCATTAGCCATTCTACAGTTGAGAAATCTGAGGCCCACAGGCTAAGTTACTTCCCCAGTATCACACAACTCCTATGTGACTGACGTAGCCTTCACACTCAGATTAACTCACCATGCTCAGGACCCTGCCCAGCTCTGATGGAGGGGAAGGTCCCCCTGGGGAAGTAGGGGGCAGAGAAGGTAGGACTGCATTAGAGATAACCTTGAACCTCGGCTACAAGAGATCCCACTCTCACCCCTGGACCATCTCTGTGGTTAGGAACTGCCCCAGGCCCCTGGGTGGTGCTCCTCAGGTTAGTGGTGAAACGTCTCTGATTTGGACCAGCCAGGAGCTTCCTGTATCTGGAAGGAGGCAGAGGAGACTGAATTTGGAGAGAAACTGCCCTTGCCTTCATCAAGGTTCCTTGCTGGTGTCCCTGATAGCCCCTAAGTCTCTCAGATGGTGGGCATGAGAGAGTCAGGGGTGGATGTGTCCGATGGACATCCACCACCATTCTGAGGAAGTTGATTATGCCCCCTGTCACCCAGGGAGACTGCCTACCTGCCTTTTCATTTCAGTCTCACGCACACAATCTCTTTGAGTACCCCTGCTGCACAAAAGACGAGAGCACTGGCTCTGGGCAGGATGGGCTGAGTCAGTGCGGGTAGCAGCTCCTGATACCCCAGATAACCTGCACCCTTTCCCCCAACCTTCTAGGCCAGCCGTGACATCCACTCGGAAGAAACAAGTTCCCAAAAAGCAGACAACCTCAAAGATTCTGGTGCGGAACATCCCCTTCCAGGCTGACAGTCGGGAGATCCGAGAGCTCTTCAGGTGAGAAGCCCTGGTTTGGCCCAAGGGACGGAGTGGAGAACCTGCCTTGGGGAAGGTGGCCTTCAGGTCCTTGATGGCTCTGTGCAGAGGACCAGCACAGTGGTCTTCCTGAGGTCATCTTGTGGCTGCCTTTGATTTATCTCCCTTAATATCAGACAATGCTCTGCAGAATACATGCAGAAAAAGTCTCAGCACCCAGGCCGCCTGCTCCAGAGAGGAGACAGGAAAGGGTGGTCAGTCTTTCCCACCCGCTCACAGCAGGATGGGCCAGGGGCTCGTGGCTGAAGCCCAGCTCTACCGTTACCTGCGTGAAATTCTCCTGCCCAGATCACTCCTTTGGGCCTCCACCTTGTCGGCACATTCAAATCACCTGGTGACTTTCACAAATTACCTTTGCTCAGGCCCTGCCCCCAGAGGTTTGGATTCCATTGGTCAGGGGTAGGGCTCAGACATTGGTATTTTGATCAGAGCTGCCCAGGGGATTCTGATGTCCAGTCAGGGCTGGAAACTGTCTCTACACTAGGCCTCATTCATTCAACCTGTGTTTGTCAAGTTCTGGCATGAAAATTGGGAGTGCTAAGTCTCTCTTAGAATCACCAGTTAGCACCGTACAAGGTCAACTGTGGGTACAAAATGTAAGTCTTATATTTTGGAGACTAGAAAGATGTAACTGTGTGGAAATCTATATCTTTGCTGTCACTCAGTGCTTTAAAGAATGGGGAGCCATTTGGGGGCTTTACTTCAAAAATCGCTGTCTTCCCCTTTGTTCTAAACCACGTGCTGGTATACAGTTCATGAACAGACATGGTTAGCAGAGGCTGATGCAGAGACGCTGCCCCTGTCAGTGTCAGGGGAGCAGAGTCCTAGCTGTGACCCCTGGGTCCTCTGCCTGGCAGTACTGCCTGGTTAGATGGGGTCACAACCTGGGGGGATGTTTTCCATTTCCCTGCATCCAGGGAGATCAGTCAAGGGAAGTACGTGAGGGCGTCATTGCAAGGCAGTTTGGACCCTTAGCCTTGCATCTGTGTGTTTTAACATGCATCTCCTTTTTAAAAGGAGTCCAATTTAAGAACTGCCAGATCAAAACGGGATTGCTACAACGGCACGCGTTGGCCAGGAAATACTATTTCGCCGAAATGACAGTTTGTCTTGGTTCCACAGTCTGTTTCAGATGACACTTATCCAAGGAAACAAAAGGCCTTGATGGAAGGGAAAAGTGCTTTGTTTGATCTCACGTTTTATATTTGTTTTGAGAAGACAGGGAATTGGTGTCCACCGAATGTAATTAGGCGCGGTGTCTCTTCTCCCTGCCATTGTTGTGCTGGTAGTTTTCATCAACCTTTGGAAACGACGGAGGCCTTCTCGGAGGGCTCACCTTGCTTTGTTGTGCACTCAGGCTGCCGTTTGAGGCAGTTCTGAGCGGCAGGCAGCAGGGGTCGCTGTGAGCCTTCTCAGTCTGACCAAGTTCATCTGGGAAGCCACAGACCTGATTTCAGACAAAGCCAGTGGCCAGCAAAGGTCGGAGCCAGGGGGAAGATTCAGGGTTTAGGGGAACCAGTCTGATCCATTTTGCCAGGCAGGTTTTGCAGGCTTGTCCTACCAGGTGTGATCAAAATCAAACCTCCCTCTTAAGGAGTTCTCGCTGTGTGTTGGGCTCTGTGCCGTGCAGTATCCTCTCGACAACATGCAGCAGCTCTGCAATGGAGGGATGCTGTTATCCCTTTTGTACCCAAAGGACACTGGAGACCTGGGGGAATGAAGTGTCCTGCCCAGAGCCATGCTGCTGAGCCAAGGTTGTGATTTCAGCGGTCTGACCCCCAAGCCCTGACTTGGAACCACTCCTCTCTGCCACCTCTTGTCCTTCTCCCAGGTCTGGAAGGAGCCATTGTCCCCCCAGATTATTTAAGTGGCATCATTACCCCACGACTGTGTCCTTGGTACCAGGCTCTGTGCTAGATGTCGGGCATGCAGCCATTTCAGGAGAGACAGGTCCCTCTCCCGAGCTCATTGTCTGTGGAGGACGGGGAGGAAGGCGGCAGTGACAGCAGGCAGTGACACCCAGGGTATGCTAGTGGGAGCGCAGTGCCGTGGGGCAGCGTGGTCAGGCTCTCCAGGCCGCCCGCAGTGGGGCAGCAGCTGGCTCACCCTCCCAGCCCCCTGGGACCCTGCATGTGAGCTGGGACAGCAGCTCCCAGCGCTGGCAGCGTTGCCGTGGGGTCCTTCCGGAAATCCACAGCTCTCCAGTTGGCCTCACTGCATCATGCCACCTCTCAGCCCAGCCCCAGTGGGCGCCAGGAGCTGCCACAGATTCATGTTTGCAGTATTGTCTGGGGCGGTTCGAGGCTTGCCCTTAAGAAAGGCAGCTAGTGGACATAGCAGACTGAGACTCTCTTCTCTGCCACCCCTTTTGAAGGCCTTAGTTTCCCCTGGCATAAAAGAATAGTAGTACTACTCGTGGTAGCATATGTTGTGCCTTACGACGATGATACAGTAATAATTATTGCTTATTATTAAGTATATTTTTCAGTCCAAACCTCTGTGCCAGTCACTGTGGGCTGAAGTGCTCTGTGTTATTATAGGCCCATTTATCGCATCAGCTCTGCAGAATAATTGCCAGCATCTCCATTTCACAGTGAAGAAACCAGCTCCAGAGCCCAAATTCCTACCCACTGGGTCATCAGGTGGCTCAGGCCGGCACCCAGCTCCTCACCATGTGGCCGCCTCAAGGGCCTGGAGGGATTAAAGGAGATGGTGTGTGTGGAGCACTTAATACAGTGCATGCTACAGCGTGGGGGGTTAGTAAATGTGCTGTGGTTATTAAGCAGCACAAAACCAGTGGCGTCAGGCTTTGAACCCACGGTGGGCGTGACTCTCGACAGAGCCTGTGTGCTTAACAGCAGTGCTGAAATCCCTGAAGGTTCTCTGCAGCATTTTCCTGTTTTTTTCTTTCTTTTCCTGAGTATGTCCCTCCCTGTCAGCCCTCCCACATTGTGATCCTGTCTCCCTCCAGCTAGGTTCTGGGCAGAGTCAGTAAGGATGGGACACACATGCCAAGCTGGGCCCTCTGCCTCGTGAAAGGAGATGTGGAGGACAAACGAGGGTACCCCATACCATGTTAGCGCGTGTGCATGCAGGCTGCAAACTCCTCGCCTCTCAGCCAGATCAAGGGTGGAACCAGCCTTAGGATCCATTCCAGAAGAAGAAAGGTGTAGGCTAGGCTCCCCCTTCTGCCTGGGTTTGCTCTGGGGTAGGGGTGTGTGTGTGCGCGCACGCGGATGTGCATTTTTGCCATGTTGTTATTCTTTCCCCACCTCCATTGGAAAGCCTGGATTGAAAACCCCCAGGGTAGGGGGTGGCTCAAAGGATGCTTCCACGGGGACTCAGTGTGTGCCCCCAACTGAAGCTTCTGCACTCGGGGCCTCCGTCCTCACGCACCAGTGCGTGTGCAGAGCAGAGGCATCTGACAGATGATCTTGTTCCCACCTACATTGCAAGCGACTGGCCCTGAGAGAGCCAAGAGCCCTTGGGAGGGACGACGCAGAGATGGCTAATGCTCACGGGACTAGGGAGGTGGTGGGTGTGGTCTGACCACACCCAAGCGCTCATGGTGTCACAGCGGCCCAACATGGTAGATTCTGGATGAGAACTGTGCCTGTTTTCTAGGTGATGAACCTGGGCAAAGGGAGGTAAAGGGCTGTTTCCAGAAGGACCTTCTGTTAATTTTTGTACTCCATGGGCAGCCTTGTTTTTATGTGATCTTCCAGGAAGGAGGTTCTGCCAACAGGTCATGAGCACGTGACCCATGTGGTCACACAAATCCCCATGCTTGGCTTCATGCTCTACTGTCACCATCTTAACAGGAGGCCCTAAGTTTTTATTTTACACTGGACCGTGCAAGTTATGTAGCCAGTCCTGCCTATAAACCAATGGAAAGGTCAGGAGGTTTTGAGCCAGAGTGTAGTTTGGCAGCTGGCCAGCCTCGGTTTCTGCATCTGCAGGATGGAGGTCAAAATCCTGCCTGTTTTTCCTCTTTCCCCAGGCAGCAAAGGCTCGGTCAGAGAATGGAAATACGCACTGGTGGGGGGCACTTTATAGAAACTCGTCTGTGCCATCATCGTCATCACTGGTTATCTCTGCAGGTCACTGCTGAGGGACACGTTCACACCTGCCCCTATAAGGATGGTGCAGGAACAGCCAGGCGGCTCTCCGGTCTAGGCGAGCGAGAGGAAGGAAGGGTCGGTTCTGCAGTAGACCACAAGGGTTCAGGACAGTTCCCTTTTTTCCTAGGCTGTGTCACTTCACCTGTCTGAGCCTGTCTTCCTCATCTGTAAAATGGGGCAAGAAGAGCCTGCCTAACAGTGGGTGGGAAAGATGGAATCAGTGGATGGACATGAACCCCTAGCAGGGTGCCCAGCTCACAGGATGTACCCAGCAAGCATAACTGTGCCTGCTGTATTTCCTTTAGGTGGTCAGTTTCTTCAGGAGCTAGGGTGGTGTTAGGGTCAGAAAGACGGAGCTTAGTGGGTCTGGAGGAGAAAGAGGAGACTTAAGCTGCAGCTTCCAGCATCTCCTGCCCACATCTCCCTGGTCATTTGCTCCTTGTAAATTTCTGTCCTCTTCTCTGCAACACAGCTGGAATCCACCACCGTCACAGTCAAGGACTGATCTTTTCTTCCTCCTCCTCTCCCTCCATCCTCTCTTCCTCCCGGGACAGGTGATTTATTTTACCTTCCTGGCCATTAAGAGTCACATGCCACTGCCAGGTCATCTGGTGGACACTAGATCACAGGTTGCAAGTTAGCAGACAGGTGTGGCCCCAGATCTGGTTTATTTGGTCCACGCAGTGCTGGGGACTGTGGGTGGGTGGGGTGAACTGGTGTCCCATATCTGCAAAGCTTGGGGTTTCGTATTCAACCCTGGTTTCAGACATTTAAAAAAAAAGGCTGATTCCATCAGGCCAGGTTCCTGTGTTTAAAATGAGGCCTTCAGCTCACCCACTGACTCACTCCAACCCCTAGCCCAGTAGCTTGTCCTGTTCTCCTAAAGCCCCCCATTGCAGTTCCACCTAGCCCACCTCACAGCTACTGTGGGTGCTGTCCATGTGGCTATTTAGTGCACCTCATTCCCCACCCCCCAGACTATAATCCCAGACACTGGTTCACTGCTGTGTCCACAGGCCCCTCGTGTAGAGATGGGGAGGGAGCTGAGTAAATGTTTGCTGAGCACATAGATCCATTGTGCAAGCCTCGCTCCATGGAATCCGGATAAAGATGGGGCATGTGAGGTGCAGAGAGGTTAAGAAGTTTGCCCAGGGTCACGCTCAGCAGGGGCACAGCCAGGTCTCTGTAACTGGAGCCCCACCCCACCCAGTCTGTCCCCGAGGGTCAGGGGGGACAGGTGCTGCAGGCAGAAGTGTTTCCTCAGGCAGGCTGGGACAGTAGCTACAGAATACAGACAGAGAGCTTTTCATCTGAGCCTTTCTTTTTTTTGTTATTTTCTTCCCAGAGGTGTGAACCACCCGCTAGGGGTGTGAATGGGTGAGCTCACAACAGGTGTCTGGAGGCCTTAATTACACGGCTTGCATCTCCTGTCACCGGTGCACCTGTTGTGCCCTCTTTGTGGACAGCGTCCGTCTTCCCGGATCTCCTTTACTCATTTCCTCTCGCGGTGACCATGACCGTGACCCTGGAGGGAGGGCTGAGGACAGCTTGCCTGCCAAGTTACTCTCGCATGCTCCCCCCTCATCCCCCTTGTCCCCTTTGTCCAGACGTGGGGTCACTGCCTGATTAACTCCAGGCTGTCAGCAGTATTTTTCCAAAAGCTCTGAGCTGCCAGCCCTGTAATCTGCTCTCCATGGAGGCCCAGGATGGCAGGGCCGCTTCCTGTTCACCAGGTCTGAGGGCTCCTGGGAGCCAGCCTGGAACATTCAAGAAGGGGCGCTGCCAGAAGAGAGCCATCAGTGAGGTTCTGAGAGGGACCCCAGGTGTCCTGTCCTGCTCAGGTCACCTCCCACCAGACACACCCCTTCAGAGAGACCCTAGATGGAGCCACCACATCTGTCAGCTGGGGCTGGCATGCTCATCGCCTTCCTCCTGTCTGGCTGCTTTGCACCATAGTGGCAGAGATGAGTGGTTGCGTCAGAGACCAAATGACCCCCAAGCCTGAACATACTGACAATCTGGCCCTTTATGGGGCAAGTTTGCTGTCCCCTGGACTAGAGTGGACATAGGGTCTCCTTGGAGATGGAGTGTGCGCTAAGGGTTTTGGTTTTGTCTTCTAGTTTTAATTACACAAATAACAGTTTTTCCTTCCCCCTTTTATAAAACATGCAGAGGTTAGAGGTGAAGCTATAGCCCCTTGACCCTCATTGAGAACAAGACACGAGGCCCCAGCTCCAGAGTTGCTGTGTGCACTTCTGCAAGCAGTCTCCCACTCTGCCCTTTTTCTCATCAGTATTCCTGCTCCTCCTACTCTGCTGAGGTTTTTGTGTGTCTAAACAAAACTTGTTTAGACTGTTCTTAAGAGCAGTTTTAGGTTTACAGCAAAATTGAGAGGAAGATACAGAATTTCCCACGTACCCCCCACCCCCACACATGCACAGGCCCCCATTTATCAACAGACCCCCACACCCAGGGAACAATGAACCTACAGTGATGCTTCATCACCCAGAGTACATAGATTGCATTCTGTTCACTCTTGGGGTACATTCTGTGGGTTTGGACAAATGTATAAAGACCAGTATCTACCATTATAATATACAGAGTATTTTCACTGCTCTAAAAGTCCTCTGCCTTCTACTTACTCATCCTTCCCCTCCCTTTTAATGAGGTTTTAGAGGATGGATTGAATGCATCCATTCATTCATTCTAAACTAAGCTTCTGAGCATCAGTTGTTGCATTTAGGGCCCATCCTAATCCAGTATAACCTCATTTACCTTGATCACATCTGCAAAAACCCTATTTCTAAGTAAGATCTCATTCATAGGTCTGGTACACATGAATCTGGGGGACACTCTTCTAGTACAGGGTGTCTTGGACAGGGTGGTCAGGGAAGGCTTCTCTGAGGAGGGGACATTCTAGTGGACACCTGAGGGTTGAAGGAGCAAGCTGCATGCAGATCTGGGGGTGGCAACTGTCAAGCCCAGAGGTAGGGATGAGCTTGGCCCGTAGGGGAACAGGCATTGTGACTGGGGCAGGGTGAGCAGAGACAGTGGGACAGCACTGAAATGTAACCGTTAGACAGGAACCCAGTCATGTGGGCCATGATGAAGGCTTTGGACATTATTGTTAACTCTTTATTGACATGTACCTGAACTACAGAAAAGTGCACAAATCCTAAGTGTATGGCTTAGTGAAAGGTCACAAATTTGACATACCTATGTAACCAGCACCCAGCTCAAGAAACAATATTCCTAGCCCACCCACTGCCCCTTCAGGTCACTACCCCCACCCACTCCCTGCCCACCACTCTCCTGACTTATAAAAACATGTATTATGTGCTGTCTGTGTGCTGTAAACAGCACCATAGTGTGGCTTTTTGCTCAGATTTTTTTGTGTGAGATTTCCCCATGTTGTCACGTTGTAGTTGTCATTTGTTTATTCTTGTTGCCATGTACTATTCCATTGTGTGAGTATATTGAAATACATTTTTGGGTAGTTTTCTGTTTCTTTGGCTATTTTGAATAATGAATGCTCTGTGATTACATACGTCTTTTGGTGATCATTTGCATGCATTTCTGTGGAGTGTCCATGTAGGAGTGGGATGCATAGGCCATGGGGTGCGTATTTCAGCTTTAGTAAATATTTCCAAACAGGTCTCCAAAGTCTTTGCATCACCTTGCACTTGTACCATTTGTTTGAGTGTTCTGGTTGCCTCTTGTCCTGCAACACTTGGTATTGTCTTTCTCTTTTTAGCCATTCTGGTGAGTCCATAATGGTATCATCACATTGTGGTTTTTAATTTGTGCTTCCCTGATGGCTAAGCAAGTCAACTGTTGTTGTTTTTTTTTCATATGTTTATGAGCAACTTAGATGCTCTTGGGGAATGCCTGTGCAAGTCTTTTGCCTATTTTTTTAAAATTGAGTTGTCTGATTTTTTTCATATTATCTAAGTGCTTTGTATATAATGTTATATATTCTGAATTCAAGCCCTCTGGTAGATATGGCAGTCTCTTCCCCTCTCACTCTGTGGGTAGCTTAATGGTGTCTTTTGATGAATAGAGGCTCTTAATTTTAATGTTGTCAGTTTGTTGTTTTTTTCCTTCTTGCTTAGAACTTTTTGTGTCTTGATTTAAGAAATCTTTGCCTCCTCCAAGCTCATGAAGACAGTCTCCTATATTCTACTCTAAAAACTTTGACCTTCCACATTTAGGTATACAATCCATCTGGAATTGATTTCTGTGTATGGTGTGAGGTAGAGATTGAGGGACATTTTTTTTTCCCCACATGGATATTCACTTAGCCCAGCATCATTTACTGCAAAACCATTCTTTCCCCTCTGCTCTGCAGTATTGATCTTGTCATAAATCAGGTGACTGCATGTGAGGGTCTGCTTCTGGACTCCCTAATCTGTTCCCCAGGTCTATCTGTCTACCCAGTGCCAATACATACTTAATTACTGTGGCTTTGTAATAGCCTGACACCTGGTGTCTTTGTTCTTCTCCAAGATTGCCTTGGCTGTTCTCAGCCCTTTGCACTTTAGGTCTTAAAGTTTTATTCCACATCCACAGGAGATTCTGAGCAGAGGGATGGTGGGTGACTTAGATTTGTAAAAGGTCTTGTGAGAAGAGGGGTCAGAGTGGGTGGGTGTGAGTAGGTTTTTGCAATCAACTGGGCCAGAGGGGATTGTGGTTTGGACCAGGTGTCAGCAGTGTAAGTGGGGTGCCAGGTCGGTTGTGGTTACCTTTGCACACTCCTGCTGATGACTTAAGTGAGGACTATGATGGAGACAGGAATCAAGGATGACTCTTGTATTTAGGTCCTAAGCCACTGCTGAACTGGGGGTGGGGCAGCCCAAGGGAGGCATCAGCCCTCTCTGCACACCCACTGTGTCCTTGCTCTTAATATATTACATATAACCAGTAGCCGCAGTAGCAGTGCCAAAGTTGCATTTCTGGATCTGTCCATGCATGTGTGTACGTTTGGGTGCTCCAATGAATAACCCTGTTGGGAACAGCTCTGGTTCAAGGCTATCCATAAAATTCACAGATGTCAGCTGTAGCATCAACACTGTGGTATCGATATTCCTTGTGGGCATGCGCAGTGCTGTGTGATTGAAGCACAGTTGACAGTACCTCCGGACATTTGCACAGATCCTTACCAAAGTGCTTTTTTGCTTATGATTTAGTTCTTCCCTCTGCCAACAAACCTGGAGAACTGAAGCTCACAAGGCAGATGGCTGGGCAGCCATAATATCCTGACAATTTGCAAAGTCAGATTCATGCTCCTGGCACTCTCTTTGTGTGCTACCTCTCCCACTACACATTCAAGGGATAGACACGTGCCCTTTTAACCCTTTCATGTACCCATGGAAGCCTGTAGCTGTTAAGCTCTTTCAATGTGTCTGTCTTTAGCAGTAATCACCTGTGATATACATATCTGTAATGCTTATGAAGGGCAGTCTGCAAATCCTTAGCATGTACCTACTGTGAGCTAAGCACTGTAAGGGTTTTAAAGAGTCCACTCCTGCCCTACTACATTCTAAAGAAATGATGGACGCACCTAGAAAAGTGACTACAGTTACAAAGCAGTAACTAAAAATGCCAAGGGATCAGTTCCTCCATTAAGGATCTGTCCTCCCAAAGACAGAATATAGGAATGCTTACCAAATATCTTTTTATTTGGAAAAAAAGATCCGTCGTTCTGAGTGGACTCTGGGTTCATATCAGCCAGCTGTGGAATGCAGTTCAATAGAATTTCATGGTCCAAATCCCAGATGACCCTCCTCCCTCTATAGCGGGATCATATCTTGAATTCAGCTTTAATGCAGAGGCCTCTTGATTCAGAAGGGAGAGGCAAGAGCTAACCAGACTCTTATCAGATTAGAGGGCCTAGGCCTGGCCAGCCTGCAAAAGGCATGCCCAAGAGGAGACTGCAGGGCTAACTCGTAGCAGGTGTTACTGAGAATCGGATTTCTGCTCTGAGTAAAAACAAGAGGATATACATACCTGTTAGCATGGCTAAAATAAAAAATAGGTGTAACACAAAATGCTGACAGGGCTGTGGAGAAACTGGGTCATCACACTTTGCTGGTGGGAATATAAAATCATGCAGCCACTCTGAAAGGGTCTAGGCACTTTCTTACCAAATAAATGTGCACTTACCATGTGACCAAGCAATTGCACTCTTGGGCATCTATACCAGGGAAATGGGAACTTATGTTCACATAAAAACCTACACATATCCATCAACTGAGGAGGGGTAAACCAAACATGGTGTAGCTGTTCAATGGAGTGTTACTGTGCCACGAATAGGAATGAGCACCGATCCATGCTGCACTGGGGATGAACCTGGAAACATCATGCTGGATAAAAAATGCCAGTCACAAAAGACCACACATTATATGATTCCATTTGTATGAAATGTCCAGAAAAGACAGAGTAAAGATAGATTAATGGCTGTTTATTAATGAGGAAGGGAGCCAGAGAGTGATAGGTAAAGGATATATTGTTTCTTCTTAAGCTAATGAAAAGATTCTAAAATTGACTGTACTGATGGTTGCACAACTCTGTGATTATACAAGAAACATTGAACTTGTACACTTTAAATAGGTGGGTTGTACGTGAATTGTATCTCAGTAAAGCTGCTACAAAAAAGAGAAAAGAAAGAAATCTGTGTGTAAATGCACGTAGCAGCTTTATTCATAATAGCCAAAAACTGGAAATAACTCAAATGTCCTTCAAGGGGCAAATGTTTAAATTATCCATACCATGAAATACTACTAAGCAATAAAAAGAAATAAATTATGTTGTTATACATAACAACCCGGACAAATCTCAGGGATTATGCTGAATGGAAAAAGAAGTCTCAAAAGATTACATACTGTATACTTCATTTGTATGACATTCTTAAAACAGCAACATGAAGGCGACGGAGGTGGGTTAGTGGTCCCCAAATTAGGTAAGCAAAGCGAGAGGGAGGCAGCTGTGGCTGCAGACGCATAGCGTGAGGGCTCCTTGTACGGAGGGTTCTGTCTCTTGACTGAGGCGGTCACGGAAGTCTACACGTGACAGTACTACAGACAATACACTCACACAAAAGAGTGCCTGTAAAACTGGTGAGATCTGAGTAATGTCAGTGATTGTATTCATGTCGATTTTCTGGCTGTGATAGTGTACTGTGGTTTTCTGAGATGTTGCCATTGGGGCAGACTGGGTGAAGGATATATAGGATCTCTCTAATTTTTTCTTACAACTGCATGTGAGTCTGTAATTATCTCAAAGTAAAAAGGTTTTTAAAAATGGGTTTCCCAGTCATAAAGGATTAGAGAAGGCCACCCCATCCAGTAGTGAGTTGCTAGCCCATCACCAGGGGTAAGCAGGTAAAGACTGAGGTGACTGTACATTAAGAATGCTATAAAAGGTTGCTCTCTTACAACACTAAACTATGTTTTCTACCTTTATCTTGCATCTACCTACCACTTCAGCATTTTATTAAAAATAATAATAATAATAATAATAATAATAATAATAATAATAATAATAATAAAGGGAGAAATGTGGGATCCACATATAAATCAAGTATAAAAATCAAATGAATATTCATATTTGACCTGATTGTTTATAGTTCGTAATGCGTGATCAAAACCGAAAGTTTCTGTGATGACTGCCCTTGTACTGTTCACCATGTAAGAACTTATTCACTATGTAAGAAAAAAAAAAAAAGAATGCTGTAAAAGGGATTTCTGATGGAGTGAGGGGCTAGGCTCATTCCCTTCAAGACACTTGCCCCCCAAAGTTTGTCAACAGCAGAGTCCAGGGGGTCAAAGAAAGGAGAGTCTTCTGATCTTTGGGGTCAGATGCAGGTGTCTGATTATTTGGTCAGAAGGAAATTAACACTCAGTGGCCACACAGTTAATAGTGGAGGAGGGAGGGATGGGGAAGAGAAATCATCTCAATTTGTGTATGCTGTATAAACAGTACATACACTTTGTTACTTAAATCTAGGCTAATTGAACCCAGGGAAATGAAAAGCCTGGCCTAGTAAGTATATTTTATCTCCTAGGAACTATTTTTACTTAATAGGTTCATGCATGAACCTGGTGCTATAGAGAAAACTAGCACATAACTTACTTAGACTCATCAATTGTCATCCCTCTGGATGCTTGGTCTTGTAGGCTGGGCACAAAGCCACGTTTCTCAGAGCATGTCTTTCCCATTTAAGATTCCTGGGAACACAGCCCTGAGGAATTTGGTGGGCAGTGCACTGGGTGATACTTTGTTCATTCTAGAGGCCCGCTTTGCAGAAAATCTGTTCCAGACCCTTTGCTTCCCCTTCTTAATCGTCCTGCTTCTCTGCCTTCCAGTCCGACCACCAGGGGATGGTCAGAGGCTGTAAAAATTACTGCTGCTCAAACGATGGAGCCACACTGGCTGGGATGAGATACTCAGGTTCCCTGAGTTCTCCTCTTTCATGCTGTCCTTGTCCCTCAGTCATCAGAAGTTGGCTGTCGGCTTGGAAAGGAGCCGGTGTGATTTTCCTAGTGAGAACACCAGCCAAGGAGTCAGGAGACCTGAATTCTGCCTTAGCTCTGCCTTGTACCCTCAGTGTGACGTTGGGCAGTTGTGTGACTTCTCTGAGTCTCCATTGTTGAATGAGTCTGTGAAGAGGTCGGACGAGGCCAGCTGGGGCAGATAGCTTCCTCTTTGCAAGCCAACTGGACCCGGTAGGCATGGCTGCCTGGAGTCCCATGTTGAAGGATTGTGAGGCTGTCGGGGCTCTGCAGGAAACGGCATTGTGATTGATTAGTGATGTCCGCCACAGATGTGGGAGTAGCATCTCTGATACGTGAGCAGTGGCAGGTTATTCGTGTAAGAATATGGCATTGATTGCATATTGCTAGAGCTTTTACATCTCCACCTGCCAGACTGACCAGTAGAGCAGTCCCAAACCAGGCCTTGTGGAAGCTACTTAGTTTACCTCTTTAAGTAATAATAATAAACTGAGAGTTGAACAGGGTTTGCCGTTTCCCCTCCTTTGTGATTCCATAGATTCAGCCTTCCATTGCAGCCAACATTTTCTTTCACTCCACATATAGACCAATTCCAGAGGAGATGACAAAGGCCCAGATAGTGGATCAGGGCTCCCCGGGAAGAGTGAGTCAGTCCCTGTGGGGTAGGGTGGCCTTGTGCACCTGATTTTCTCCCATACCCAGAAGCCACTGCTGCCCGCTCTAACCTTGCTTTCACACCTCCTCTCTCTCTATTCAGGGCCTTTTCAGTTACAAGGTCTCTGTGCTTTGTCTGGGCTTGTTGGGAGGGCGGCACTCAGTGGGCTCATTGCTGCAGCTGATAATTGTGCTCTGTGTTTCCAGCATCCTGGGTGCTAAAAGGCAGTGGGGAGCCTCAGGATATCTTGGCAGGCTTCTTAGTAGGAACAGCTTCTGTCTCCTCACGTGTCTCAGAGCTTTCCGTGGAAAAGGGAGGTCTCAACACACTGCTTTTAGTTAAGAAATAACTCACCAGTTCAGCAAATATTTGCTAAGCTTCTCTAATGAAGCAGGGTCTGGGCCAGGTGCCGGGTTACAGAAACACATGTAAACTCCAGGAAGGGAAGGTGTCGTCTTGGTTTAAGGGGAAATAGATACAAGGTTTACTCTGTTAAGACCCTTATGGTAGAGGCCAGGTCTTATATGTCATTGGTCTGGTGACAACCTCTCTAGGACTCAGCCAATGAATGGCAAGATTAACAACTGTGTCTGGTTTGCTATAAGGACAAGATCGATGACACTGATAAAGCACTGGCCCTTCCTCAGCCCAGGGTAGCTGTTCTGTCTCTAGCTCTGAGAATACATGAGCGCATCACTAAAAGCCAAGTGACTGGGCTCCTACTACCAGCCCTGCTGCCAACTGGCTGTGCACCCTTAGGAAAGTTTACCTTATCTTTCTGATCCTCCTTAAGGACATTCTGAAGTGAGGGAGCTCAAGTGCGTGATGGTCTCTGAAAGGGTTTTATATTCTAAAGGAACATTTCTTAAATTTGGGGCCATGACAGTGTTTCTCAAACTTGAGTAATGTATAAAGAGCCCTTCTTGAGAAAAATAAGAATCTGATGGCTCTTCCCCCACTGTGATGTTGTAAATATTTTTATTATTATGTGTTTAACTATGTACAAATTTAGAACTCAGAATTAACTGACAACTTAAGCTTATGGTTCTCTTAGGACAATAAAGCCAAAACACATTTTCAAATTAAATACAAACAAAATTTAAAATCAATAAAATTCAAATTAAGAACATTATTTTTGTGTGATAGATGATGTTGTTTGGCAGAAACTAAAATTTAGAATGTGGGTTTTATATTAGAAAGATGTAGCCTCAGGTCCAGATCTATAATCCGTTTTAGTACTTGTACGTCAGTAACACTAATGCAGGTGGTACCTGTTTGCATAAGTAACTATGGGCAGAACAGGAATACGGACTTGAAGGCTTTATGTGCCAGCTCAGCATCATCAGACCACTTGCTGGGCTAAATCTCAGCCCGTCGTCAAATGCCCCTTCTAATGCAGTGTTGCTTAGTGGTTCTGTAAAGCCAATCTTGATTACTTAAAAATTAAAATTAGCATTGTAGTATTGTTGAAATTATCAAGGAATAGACAATTACTTTCAAAACTGAGAACAAAAAAGTATTTCATTGTTTATTCTGGCTGATCAGTCTCTTGTTGTAAGTTGGTGCATGTAACAAGACAGATTGCATCGGATAGGGCATCCACCTCTGGCCTGAGTAAGGTATGGCCTGCTCCAGCACAGGTCTTCAGGGATCAGCATGCCTGTACCCACTGGGTGCCAGGTCTCTTCACAGCCCTGTTAGCATATACATGTGTATACACGTTTTAAAAATTAAATTGTCTAAATACAAAGTTTTTTAATTATCCCACAAAAATAGCAAACCTCCCCACACCCTTTCCCCTACCATCACACACACATACCATACATGGGCCCAAATTTATCTGCGAGGCAGCAGACCTTATTTTGAAAACTGTTCTATTAAGTAGACTCTTACCATAGCACAAATTTCAGGTCCTAGATACTTGTGATCCACTTAGACCTATAGATCGTTTTCCCTGGCAAGCCCACTAGTGATTGAAATGCTACCAGTTTTTATGCGATTTATACTATTGGAATCAGTCATTTTGCTTCTTGGTCACCAAGGTTAAATAAAGCTTTTGGAGCTCTTTAGCATGTCCTGCCAATTTTCAGGGAAAGGGATGTGGGCAGAGGCACCATTAGGGTGATCATAGAAGTCAAAGCAAGACTCAGTGAAGGGAATGTTACAGCTGGGGACTTTGTGCTAAATCTAACACCAACTGCTACCTTTACTGATTCACAACATCAGCATTGTGGTCTGTGGCAATGGTACCCTCTAGAATTGCACAGTATTCAACCTATACAGTTGAACCTGGCAGCCCTGGGAGTCTATCAGATTGCTTTTAAATGTTCCTCATTACTAGCTATCAGACATAGACAAGTCACTTAAATACACTGTATCTCAGTATCTGTGTCTGTAAAATGGAAACCATAGTACATGCTTGTCAGGCTTATGGGGAGGATTCAATGAGGTTAGCACAATGCTATAGTTCCCAAACTACACCACGGCACCTTGGGGTGCCTGAGTGATCTCATCAGTGCATTATGGGGTATTCTAGGTTTTCAAGAAAAACACGATGGCATCTATCAGAGATGGTGCCAATGACTATTTTTAGGTTGTTTAGACCTATCAATAATTCAGACTATTACAGTGTCATAGCCAAACCACTAGGTATTTGTTTTGTCCTAGGAATGCCATGAAAAAATTACTGAGACACCAAGGGCACCATGCATGAACCAAGAAAGTTTGGGAACCTGTGCAAATCAGAGCTCAATGAATAGTAGAAGTTATTTTCTTATAACCAGAAAGGCTGTGCGGACCTCAAAATTCCATTTTGTTTTGACTCTTCATACCTTTCACTTGGGGCCCTGGGATTGGCACCCAGGGTTATTGGTCTGTTCCCCCTGCCTCCCTCCTCTTCGTCTCTGTTTGCTTGTAAATGCATTTCAGAGCATTGATTTCCCAGCTCAGATTTTGGAAACACCCCAGGCTGCCTGCAGTCATCTCAAAGGGGTGTCACAGAACGTCCAAAACATAAAAGTCTTAGAAGAAAATTAATTCACTTGAGTGTCCATGCTTCACAGTGTTCCTGGCAAGGGCGGGTGCCAGCAGTCTGGTCCCTGGAGTCGTGAGTGTGTGGCTCCTCCCAGTCAGGGGCAGACCCAGTCCGTGTGGGCAGCCGGATTTCTGCAGAGGATGACCTTGATTGCCCTGAGCCTTTGAAGTGCACACGCCCGCCCACCCCCACCCCCCCACCCCCGCGCTGAAAAATCCCTCTGAGCTGAGGCTTGCGGGGTTTGCCCTGCAGGGAGGAGGGGTTGGGGGTTGGGTTGGGTTGGGTTGGGTCTGATTCTCCTTTCCACCTTTGGCCATCAGGTGGATTGGGGTACTCTTCAGCCTGCAGTTAGTAGGTTAAACCAATATGTGGTCATTTTTTACCTGTGAAAACAGCACTTTCACTTAGTCTGCCCTATAGTAATTGGTCACCCTGCTTTGAACCCCTCCTGTGCAACCTGAGCTCCTGTGTGCTCATGCACACGGCCCCCACCACCTTTCTATCTGGTTTTTTCCTCATTGAAAAAATAAAATTTAATTGCATAACATGTTTTCCTTATTGAAGGAAAGACTGAAGGCCAAAATCCCCTTTCATTGACTACCACCCTCCTCCCCAGAGAAATTCTGTTAGCCATTTGGTGTCTCTTCCTCTAGGTCTTTTTTCTGCATATTGTACAGATGAACCCGTAGACAACATGTAATTGTATTGGGTCCATTTAGACAAAAATGGTGCCGTTTTACTTATCTTTAAGCTTTCTCCCCTCTTCTGAAGGGTGTCTGGCAGTCTTCCAGTTTAGTTCGTATAGCTCAACCTAGTTCTTCTTAATGCCCTACATCACCACCTCACCCCAAGGGAATTACACAGCCCATTTTACAGATGAGGAAAATGGAGTTCAGAGTGGGGAAAGCCACAGCTGCTGGGAGGTGGCAAAGCCAGTTCTGGCTCCTGGCCCAGGCTGAATTTTCTCCCACAGCCAGCCTTCCCCTGTTCCCAAGGCTCCGGCCACCTACCCCATTGTCTTTTACAGACTGATGTGTGATTCCCTCTACCCAGCCAAGTTGAGGGATGGGACTTCTTGCAGACTCACCATTAGGGTTAATGAAGAGTTACCTTTGATACCATGGTTGGCCAATTTCCAAGGAATTAGAACAGAATAAAATATACTTAACATTGGAACTCGGTAGAATGTAATTGAATCTTTGACGATCCAGAAGGCGATGCAGGGCCTGCAGGGCTTCGGGTCATCATTACAAATATCAGTTATCCTCTGTGCACTGGGCAGAAGCCTTGGTTAATGGGGCCTCCTGGCTGCTGGCCTAAGTGGCTCATATTGTGTACGGCGTTCTCTGCAATGGGCCTTGTCCTCTAGCCAAAAGAGTACAGTTGACGAAGGGAATAGCCCTTGTCCTGTCAGAATGCTGAGGGGCATCTGTGGGCACATGGCCGTTCCAGCTGCGGCTTTAACATCGTCCCGTAGGTGTGGCCCACTTGAGCCTCTGCAAGGCACTGTCAGCCAGAGGTCGCACTCCACACTCATGCCGGCACTAGCTTTGAGTTCTAGCCCACCCCACCCCCACTTGAAGGAATAGGTGAGGTGTCTTCCCTTAGGAAAACAAAGTTCTGAGAGCTGAAGGAACTTCAAGGTGCCAGCTACTTACATAGGAATCTGTAAAGGTTCCTTGTATTTTTTTCCTTTATTTCCAAGTACATTCCTTGCCTATTTCCAGAAGGATCAAGATCTCAGTTCAGTCAGTGCAGAAATTTAGGAAAACTGTCCACTGAAAGAAAATTTTATTAGAACTCACTGAGGAGTACTTCAGTAAAAGGGCCCTAAACTTAAGTCTGAGCTCCCTAGCAACTAAAGCAATAAGGGGAAAAATCACCAGTGCTTGCTAATTAATTTACCACCCAGCTCTCCAAAGAGGTACTGCTCCCTTGGAGGGTTCTCAGGGGTTGGCAGGCCAAATTAAAATTAACCTTGCAACTCTCAAGCTAAAGAGAGCATACTCTCCATTCTAGTATGTAAAACCTCAAGATTAACAGGGATCCTCCTCCTGTAGCACATTTTGCTCAGTAATATAGAAAAATATATACGTGTGTGTGTGTTTGCATAGATACAGTACTGTTGTGGTGTGTGTGTGTGTGTGTTTGCATAGATACAGTACTGTTGTGGTGTAGAACACAAAGATTTCATGAATTATTAAATAAGCACCAGACAACTTTTAGTTATACCCACTGGGCCTTTAGAAGCGAGTATTCTCATCTGCCATTTGGAATAAGGTGCATTGTCGGGGAGTTCTGAGAAGTCTTGAGTTAAGTCCTAAGTGGAGAGAAGGAAACAGAGGGGAGATGGTGCCAGGTCAGGAGGTGGGAGGCCCAGGGCCAGTCCTCAAGGACAAGCTCTCCTCCCTGTGCTAGCCTGAGCTGTGTGTAGTGTATGTCACGAGCAGCACCGTCCTAGACCTTTCTGCAACAATGGAAATATGTACAGCATAGTAGTCATGAACCCAGTGTGGCCATGAGCTCTTGAAATATGGCTTGTGCAACTGAAGAACCAAATTTTAATTTAATTTAACCTTAAAGAGCAAAATAATTGTTGTTTTCCTTTTAATTTTAACAGCAGTGGCTACCATATTGGACAGTCCAGTATGAAAGTGTTCATACGTTTTGACCTAGCAATCCTGTTTCTAGAGGTTTATCCTAAAGAAATAATTGGAAATTTCGACAAATTGTTTACATGCAGGGGTCTTCCTTGAAGGGTTGTTTATGACAGCAAAAAATTGGAAACATTATTAATAGTCAACAGTGAGAATAGGCTGAATAAGCCACAGATGGAATGTCAGAAATGTTTTTACAAATTCACAGTGTTTACAAATTCACTCAGAGGGGAAATGTGCGCTGATCCAGCAATTAAGTGAAGGAAGCTAGAATCAAAATCATATAGTGTGATCTCTGAGTAAACACGCATAGGAGAAAGACTAGAAGGAAATGCATCAGAATAACAGTCGTTATTGGTGAGCCTATTGGCACTATTTCCTTCTTTGTATGGTTCTGCACTTGACAGATTGCTTACACTGAGCATGGAGATTGCTTTAGATTCAGAAGGAAAAATACTTCTCCAGAATAAGGCAGTTGTCCATTGCTTTATCCAAGTTGCCAGGGGAGGGTGTTTATGAAATACTCTGGGTCAAACTCAAGACTCCATTCACATGTAATAAACCTGAGTGGCTCAGCATTTTCTCTTCTGTCAGTATTGCTCTTTAAGGCCAAAGCCAATCCTTTTAAATATCTAGTTGCATTAAATGAAGCCAGGATAATACTGCTTTAGTGGGGGTGTTTTGCCTACCACCTTAAATAATTTCAAAACTCATTTGAATCTTTCTCTGTTACTAGCGAGTCAACCTTTTAAAATCCTTTCATCTAATTATAAAAGTAACCTCATTCCAGAGACTTTGGGAAAGTGAGCAAAAGCAGCTGCCTGTATCCCCACCGTGCAACACAGCAAAGCCTTGTACGTGCGCCTTCTCACATCCTCTTTTCATGGCCTCTGTAGGCAGGGCAGGTATTAATATCACCATTTCACAGATGAGGAGACAGCAGGTCAGAGAGGTTAAGTGCCTAGCCTGAGGTCTTGTAGCTAGTTAAGTGGCAGAACTGAAGCCCGAGTCTGAGTTCCAGTCTGCGTTCTTTCCCTGGCCCTGTAGGTGAGGTTTGATGTAACCCCCAAATAGGCTTCTCACCTATTCATGGGATGCTGAGAGCCTCTTGTCCTTCCTGAGTGTAGCACTTAAAAGCCTTCTATAATGGCTCAGCTCACACAGTAAGTTACTCTGGGCTGATCCTTTCTTTATGGGAGTTTACTATTTAAAGTAGGCCTGGGTGACACAGATGGGGTTGTTCAGGATGCGCATTGTCACACACAAACAGAATAAGCTAAATGTTTACCCGCCACACAGACTGAGGAATAAATGCTTTCTGCAGGGAAATGAGTGGGAAGAAAAAGAGTCATGTGGAGGAGGTTTTAATCCAGGCAGCATGATCGCACTTCCCTGGGACAATCAGACTCTGCCTACCTTGAATTTAAATCAGGTCCCTTTAATGGCTTGTTGGCAAAAGCAGTTTTTTTTTTTAACCCCAGCCTGGGCCGCCACCTTGTCTTCTCTTAGGATGGCCAAGCTCTACCCAGAACAGTGTAAAAAAAATTCAGTGGATTTTGAAGGGCCTCTAAACCTCCTGCGTGAGTATGCCATGTGAGCTGGAATTTTCGGAGGCGTTCTCTGTCCTCAAGTAAATGAATGCTCCAGCCCCTGCCTCCCCTCCCACCTGGATGATCCGAGCTCTGCCTTCCTGGTGTTCCCAGACCCTGCCTTAACAAGCTAGGAGAGAGAGATCCTTGGCAAGGATGGGCCCTGGTAGTTGAGGAGGGAATCTCAGGTCCGTGTGCCTCTCTAAGACTCTGAGCCCTCGCCGTCCCGGGAAACGTGGAGAAGTGCTGACCACACACTTTACGTCCCCTAGGGCTTATTTGTGCTTTTCTAAACAAGTCTTGCGAATGTTGACTTTCCCATGGGAGAAAGAGCCCAAGTTTTAGGAAAAGAGTTGGCTTGATGAATAAAAACAGAAAAACAGCCCAGCACCCCAGCTGGGGATGGTGATGGGAGGGGGCAGGGGATAGGAGTGATGTGTCCCAGGAAGGAGCCCACGGTTCTCGCTCTTTCTGGGGTTCCTGATGCAGCCTGTCCAGATCGGTGGACAGAAAATACCCCCGTGGGTTATTTCCACTCCACGGTTCCATCAGCACATCAACTGCATCTCTGCTGTGCAGCATCCCTTTGGGGAAGGGATTCAGACCTGTTGTCTATTCTGTAGTCCCGCAGGACCCCATGTAGGAGGAATGGATGGGCACCATCTTCCCTGTCCAGCAGGTTTGGTTTATTTTTTAATCCATCTCTCCACTGTGGCCAGAGCTCTTGAGCATCCCCGCCATGCTGGGAAGCTGGTGGGGTGGGGAGAATGGAGGCCCGTTCCCACTCAAGAAGAGTCACTCATTTGTATCTCATTTTCGAGTTATTATCGAGCTGCCGGTTGTGAGAGTATTTTGACAGCAGCTGTCAGCAAGGTGCAGGCGGCTGCCATCGCCTCCGATTGGCTGAAGACACCTATGGCAGTGTGCTGAATAATATGCAAGCCCACTCCGCCCCCACCAGAATGGGAGCCCTGGGAAGAAAAGCAAACAGCAGGCAGAGGAAGGGAGAACGCCCCAGCCCCTCCCGACCCTAAGCCAGCCTGCCTCAGCCCGCAGCCCCTGGAATCATTAGCATTTTTCTGACTCCCGCTAGAGAAGGCGGCTGTAAAGACTCAGATTGTGTCTCGTGTTTTATTTAATTTATTTTATTTGAGGTTTTGGGCAGCGAGGGAGGGGAATGAGAGAGGATCCATCCAAACAACCATTTAGGCTTGTCAGAGTTCATTTATTCAATTAGAGAGGTCACCACTCTCGGGCTCCCAGCTGCCAGCCGGCAAAGGTGGATGCAGCCCCGAGCGGGAGCTGAGGAGGGCGGAGCCCACGGGAGGATGAGGCGCCCTGATCAGTTAAGTCTCTTTTCCCCTCTGCTGGCTGAACTGCCCAGGAATGCTTGTGCTTCCCCTTCCTCCTTGAAGAGTCTCCTCTCTCCATAATATAACTCGTTCCACGTGTATTTCTTTTCAAGCTCAATGCCTCCAGGCAGGGGAATACATAATGCTTTGTATTCACTGCCTTTTACTTAAGCAGTTTAAAATTCAGTCTTTTCTGTCTGTCTTTCTTTTTTAAGTATGAAAAAAAAATGTCGGCAACACCAGAAAGCAGATGTTTCATGATTTGGAAGCAAGCACACTTCTGCCTTAAATTGAGGACCCGTGGGGGCAGTCTCAAATGCATAGCGACGGCGAGAGAATGTAATCTTTGTGTACCAGACAAGGACGACCACGCGTCCTGTTTGTTTCCTACCCCCAGAATTCCACCGTAGGGTGACAGTCTACCGTAGGGTCTGTCACTTTGGGTTTCAGCTGCTGCAGCCAGACTAGGGGCTGAGATGACTCGGGAGTGACAAATGTGTGCCCATTGCAATTCCTACTCATTTTTCTTGCTTGCTGATACTAAAAAGAGCTCCATTCTCAGAATATATCTATTTATCTCTAGCAGTAGTGTTGAACTGGGGGCAGTTTTTGCCACTGGGGACATTTGGCAGTGTCTGGAGTCATTTTTGGTTATCCCAACTGGAAAGGTGCTACTGGCATCCAGTGGGTAAGAGCAGGGAGGCTGCTGAACAGCCAGGATTGCACAGGACAGCCCCCACCCTACTACATAGGAGGACCCCACCAAAGACGTCAACAGTGCTGAGGTTGGGAAACGCTGGACTGTAGGGAAAGTAACATTTGCAGAGAAGCGTCACAGTATTTCTGAATAAGGGTACCAGTCACACTGGGGAGGCTGTCCTGCACCTGGGGTATTTCACATGAGTGGCTGCCACCCAGTAAAGGCCAGTACTTCTCCCTATTATTGTGACAACTAAAAACAGTCCCCACAGAGTCCCAAAGTCTTGGAGGAGAAGGGCAGTGCCCGTAAAGAACTACTGCCTCTAATTTTTTCATGATCGTGTGCTCGATGCCAAGCCAAATTTTCAGCCATCCCTTCTTACATTTAGTCTTTACAGCAGTCCCAGGAGTTGTGTGTTTTACCTCCATGTTAGAGATAAGGGATGGAAATACTGCTTAGAGAAGTAACGTCCCTTGCCTGCAGCCAAGATGCAGGCTGGGACAGGATTAAAACCCAGACGGGCCAAAGTCTTTTAACCACTCTGCTCATTACGGATCCTGTCAGCCTCACCTTCCTCATCTGTTAAATGGGGGGAACCGCTAACCTATCTTCCCACCTCATATGTTTTTCTTGGGAATCTTGAGAATGGAGAGAAGGGGGCTTTGAAAAAATAAGGAGAACAGTTCTACAAAAATTGTTGTCACTGTACCTGCCAGGAATCTAAAACCACGTGACCAGTGAAGAGCACTGCTCCTGAACCAGTGCCACCAGCTGACTCCGTGGCCACTGGAATTTGGACTGAGGAGGTCAGGCTTACAGCCAGGCTAGGTTTGGGCTAAAATGTACAAAGAGTCGCAAAGCAGTATCAAATACCCTTTGAGTAACGGGGTGCTGATTCCTTCATGATTGTCGTGCATTATGCCATGAAACAGATGGGTTATATAATGGCATTTCAAAGGGAATGTTTTGAAGTGTTGAGTTTTACAAAAAGCAGCACGAGTGTGGTGGCAAAGGCCCTGGACTCAGTCTGAACAGGGCCACCATCTGTGCTCATCTCTCTCTCCCCAGCTTGGTGACAGATGATGGGGATGGGCAGCAAGTCGAGGGGACCGAGCACATAGGTCTGGCTGTGCATCCAGATCACCTTGGGGGACTTTTAAGAAGTCAGGAAGTCTGAGCCCCACCCCAGCCAATTAATCAGGGCCCCTGGGTGCTGGCATTTTTTTTAAACATTCCCCCAGTAATCTAGATCTGCAGCCAGTGGTCACAATGACTAACCAGATTAGAGGTTAGCAAACTTTTTTCCGTAAAGAAAGGGCTTGACACAAATAGTTTCAGCTTTGTGGATCAGATGGTCTCTGTCTTTGTTAATCCACTCTGTCCTTGTGGTTGGAAAAGCTGCGATAGATATAAACAAAAATGTGAGCCCAGCAGGTCTAGAAGTCCTTGTTATGGATACTGAAGTTGGAATTTCACATAATTTTCTTAAGTCATGAAATACTATTATTTTGATCTTTTTCTTTCCAACAACTTGAAAATGTAAAAGCCATTCTTACCACAAGGGTTGTACAGAAACAGATAGCAGGCCAGGTTTAGCTATACAGATCCCTGGTCTAGAGGAACACTGAATTCTCTGCCAATGCAGGCTTTCTAGAATTCTCTGAGGAAACAGACTTTCTTCCAAACCCTGCATGTTCTCATGGCCAGACACCTCTGTCCTTGGACTGCGTGGCTCTGCATGGCAGGCCCTCCCTGCCCACATCATTAAGTCATCCCCAGCCACATG
This sequence comes from Manis javanica, assembly GCF_040802235.1. Taxonomy (NCBI): domain Eukaryota; kingdom Metazoa; phylum Chordata; class Mammalia; order Pholidota; family Manidae; genus Manis; species Manis javanica. Next base: position 71,286,763 of record NC_133170.1, on the reverse strand, counting down.
GCCTCCTGGCCCACTCAGCACCTTTGAATTTGCTCTTCCCTGTGTCTGGAACGTCTGTTCAAATAAGCACACCCTGCTCTTTCAAGGTGTCCACAGTGTACTCAGAGACTCCTTCCTTGGCCACCCTCATACAGCACTGTCACTCTGTCCCTCTGCTTTATGTTGTCCTCATCACACTTACCTGCAGCTGGTCTGCGTGAACTGTCTGCTTGCTTTTAGCTGCTGTCCTTTGTCTCCTGGGGCAATGTGACTCCTTCAAGGGAGGAGCCTTGCCTCCCACTGCTGGTCCCTCAGTGCCTGGAGCCGCACTGGGCCCCTGGCAGGCTCTCAGGAAGTATTCGCTGAGTGAGTGAACGAATAAATCAACAGGCAAACAGAAGAACAACTTGGATTTCCTCTGTTTGCTCCTTTTTGTATTTACTGTTGGAGGAGTTGATGTCAAAGTCAGAACTAACAGAACTACTGAGAAAGGCTACAGTTGTAAAGCCCATGGTGGGTTGGTTCAGAGCCTGTCAGTGAGTGTCCAGTACAAGAAAAACATTGGATTGCAGCCATTAATGGGTTACTTTACATGATTCTTTATGCCAAAAAGCCTTTAAGGAGTCTATAATTATCTTAATACCTGGATCTGTCACCAGCTAAAATGGGAAAGCTAGGAGGGAGGATATAAGAGCATGAATTATGGTAGCAAACTTATTTTAAACCTTAAAAAGGAAATTCAGACATACAGAGAAATTACAAGAATATTGTCGTGAATTCTATTTACCCTTCATTCAGAGTCCCCAAAATTAACATTTGTTTAATTGTTCCCTCGTATGTGTTCAGAAGCACATAAATGTACTAGTTTTTTCTGAACTGTTTGAGAGTAAGTTACACATGTGATGCTTCTTTACCCCTAAATACTTAAGGGTGTATTTTGTCAAAAACAAGATTCTATTCATAACTGCAATACATCAAAATCAGGAAAGTAAGTTAGATAACGGTATTCTTATCTAATCTGCAGGCCTTTTCAAATTTTACCAGTTGTCCTAATAATGGTCTTTATAGAAAACAAAAAAATCTGATCGAGTGCAGGATCAGATGTTGCCTTTGGTTTCCACGTCTCTTTGATTTCATTTAATGTCGATGACATTACCTAGTATTTCATTCTTTCATGCCCCTGTCGGTTTTGAAGAGCACTGACCAGCTGTTTTGTAGATGTACCCCCACTGGGTTTGTGGGTCGCTTCCTTGTGGCTGGATTGGTTATGATTTTGCAGCAGCACCACCGAAATGAAGTCCTCCACAGTGCGTCATATCAGGACGTACAGCCCCATTTGTCCCAGTCCTGAAGATGTCATCTTTGATCACTTTGTTCAAGTAGTTTCTACCAGGTTTCTCCACTGTCACTGTTTTTCCCTTTGTATTTAAAAAAATGTCTTGAGGGCTACTTTGAGACCCTGAAACTGGTTAAAACACAGAGAACCATGCCCTGTGACAGGTAGCCTGTTAAGCTGTCCGTTACAAGGGAAATGCGGTTCTCTTTCTTTGCATCCAGAGCGATAAGACCCCAGCACTTGACTCCTCCTGTACTGTTGCCATTCGCTGCCTCATCACACCAACTGCCAGAGCACTTTCTCCCCTGAGAGGGGAGAACACGTTCGCAGATAGATCCATGACATACTTACTGGAGAACAGAGGCCACCAGCAGGTCTGATGGGGGGTCTGGAGGGCTCTCGGGCAGCATTTTGGGTACAGGAGGGTCAGGCTTCAACAGCCCGAGGTGCCAGCCAGGTACACAGTAACGTGCAGTCCTTGGACACAACACCTGGGGTGGACGGCATGTACACCCTCCTATGTGTGCAGGGTTTGCTTCACTGGACAGAGCAATTGGGCCTCCTAACGAGACATTCCCCATCCCCACTTCCCCACTTATTTCAGGAGTCAGTGGTGCAGGGAAGCAGCAAGCGGCTTGTGTGAGTTTTCTCCAGCTGCAGAAGGACCGTCCTCTCAAGTCAGGGAGACAGGTGGTCATAGGGCCAGAACAGTGGCTCCATTTCTTGTCCACACCCACTGTCTAAACTGCTACTGGACAGAGAAGGCAGCATTTTGCCATTCTTTGCTGTTCCCAGCTTCATCTTCCTCCATGCCAGGGGTCCCTAAAGAAGGAAACGGTCAAAGGCTTTTGACAAGCCATTGCTTTAAAGAAAGACACTCCAGACTCTGGATAAAAAGGAACATAACTAGCGGCCAGAGGAAGACACGGCTTGGAGTAGATGTCCCTATGGTTTTTCTAATTCACTTGTTTATTTCCTCCCAGAAAGATAGATGAGTAAGGCATTCCCACCTGGGTCATGGTCAAAAAATGTTCTCACTGTTTCATCACCAACTGGGCCCTTCTCTGACTACGGGAATTTAGATTATTTTTTGGAGGTGGGGACATCAAGCCACACGACACTTGTCCTCCTTCCTCCATTCCCATGACAGATCGTTAAATTATTCCAAGGGAGCCAGAGCTCTGAGGCTAAATTACCGCGACGGCCGTATCATGGCAACTGTACCTGTCTCCAGTCCTATCACTTTCCTCCGCGGCTGCCGCTGCTGAGAAACTTGGTCGAGAAAAGTCATTATCAGGGCCAGGTGGAGAATCCAAGACAATAAGTGTTCCAGAGCTCCCTCCTGTCTCCAAAACCCATTAGGGCAGTGCCCCAATCGGGGCAATCCTGGCATGTGTCATGAAGCAAATTGGGGGAAGGCAGCATGTAGTATGTGCAGTATGTGATACAGGGGCCTCTGCTGACAGCCAGAGCCTCCAGGGCATTTGCAGAGAAGTGAACTTTGATGACAGCAGTGTTTTCGGGAATGGGGGAGGCAGAGAGGGCCCCTTTGTTTCTGCAGTCCTGATTTTCACCCTCACCCATTGGTCTGTGGGATTACTGAATGCACGGTAGGCAGGGGGAGGAGGGGTGCATTGGTGGCCCAGACCCAAGACAGCCGTGCCCTGGCAGAGCTGAGGTGCATGTGGGGGAGAGGAACCATAAACAGGTGACACTGGAGTGCTGCATGCAGTGCTGACGTGCTGCGGGGTGAGGGGTGGACGGTGCCCAGGAGTGTAGCCTGGGTGGTCGGGAAGGGCTTCCCTAAAAAGGAGACTGACAAGGCTAACAGAGCAAGAGCCTTCGGATCTGTCAGCATTTGAGCCAGAATTCATCCCACTGCTTTAAATTCTTCAGTGAATGGCTTCCTTACAGATGTGGGCAGGGAACCCAGAAGGAGCCAGTGGAGACTAGGGGAGGAGGCTCAGGGCTCCCAGGGACCAACAGCAGAAGTCCGTCACCACAGGGGTGCCAGATATAGCAAATAAAAATACAGGATAATTTGAATTTGAATTTCAGTTTAAAATTTTTTTTTTAATAAGGTGGTTTGTTTTTTCTTTTTTTAGTGTAAGTATGTCCCATGCAGTATTTGTGGCATATCTACCCTAACCAATTATTCATTCTGTATCTGGAATTCTTAGTTAGCCCAGTGTCCTGTGTTTTATCTGGCAGCCCTAACCGCAGGACCAGAGTGACAGGTGGGGAGCCAGACTGCAGTTGAGCATGGGGGAGGGGCTGCCTAGGGGAGCCATCCTTGTAGCAGGCAGAACTGCTGCCAGGGAAGAACCTGGACAAAGCAAAGGGCACTGAGAAGAAATTCCCCATCCCCTCTCCACTCACCGCCCTACCCTTAAGGGAGTCGGGTGATGCCCTCCGTAGGTGTCTGGGGAAACAGATCTGGGAGAAGAGTAGATGGAGTTGTGTGCAGGTGAGAGCAGCATTGCTGGAATACTGGAGGTCGCCTGAGCTCCCTCGCAGCCTAGGGAATAAGGGAAGCAAGTGGTTCTACCAGCACCACAGATACATAGATCAAAGGAGAACATTATTTTAGCACTAAACTCTTAGGAGGAAGAAATGAACTAGCAATCCAGCTGTGGTTGAAAGGGGCTGGTATTTGAGGTGCCGTTGAGTCTTTTTTCTCCTCTTTAACAAAAATATATATATACATATTGTATATATGTATCTAATGTACACATACATGAATATGTGCATGTTATACATATTTATGATAAATAGAAAAAAAGAAGAGCTATAAAAAGGTATAAAGTGGCAGCTGTATATCTTAATTTAGTTCTTCCCAAACCAGAAGGTAAGAGAAGGACTTTGGTGCAGTGTACTGGCAGGTGACCCTGGGGAGCAGGGAGAGTAGGACAGGGAGGAGGTGACATACACAGTATGTGACCAAGGCCACAGCTGTGAGCGTGGGGCCTGGCCCCATGGAGACTCCTGAGGAATGTACAGAACACCTTCCAGAACAGTCTACCTGGGCTCCCTCGTCCTACTAGCTGAGGACTGCCCCCGCCGTAGCTGCCGTGCACTTCATATTGAGCAAGCTCTTAGGGCAGAGCGGGTGGCCCTCGGGGGGGTGGGGGGCCCTGGCAGGGGGAGACCACGCTCTCCTGAAGCCTGGCCCTCACAGCTGCAAGCTGGCCACTGCAGCAGGCTTCCTGTGTTTCACTCCAGAAACCTCACTCGGTGTCCATACACACCCCTGTGTACCAGTCCTCTCCACCCACCCTAGCCCCCCTTTTTCTAATTCATTGGCCCATGGCTTTTTTTCTTTCCACTTAATCTCATACCTTGGAGAGGCTCTAATGAGGAGCACTTTCCTAACATTGCCCCCAGGGACGTGACCTTGGACTGCGTTCCATCTGGGTCAGAGGTCTCTGCCCCAGTGTGTCTTGAGTGAGGGCGTGTGCAGGGCGGGGGATGCCCTGTTCCTTTTGAGCACCGTGTCTTGTCACTCCCATGGCAGGAGATCAGATGGCTGTCCCTTCTCTTGGTCCTGCAGAGAGAAGCTGGGTTGGGGGCTCCTGCAGTGACATCAGCATCAGCTGTCTGCACTGGCAGGCTCCCAGGAAACAGTCCTTCATTAGGGCCCCCCAGGTAAATGACACACTGGAACGGTGAGGTGGAGAGTCCTAATGAAGCTTTCTGCAAACCTCCCTAATTACTGGTTGACTTGGATTTTCTCACAGCCTCTAATAAGTGTCCCCAGCTCTAATAAGTACCTGATTAAGGAAAACAAATAACTCAGGAGAGAAGAAGTAAATACACGTACTTTTCGGGGTGATGTGATTAGGACAGTGCCATGTAGGGTCCTCCCTGAGCCAGGGACAGTGATGGCGTGCTGCTCAGCGGAGTGGGATTTGGGCCAGGAATGAGATTGCTCTAAAACCAGGGGTGTCAAGCTTCTGTAAAGAGCCTGTGATGGTTAATTTTATATGTCAACTTGACAGAGCCACTGGGTGCGCAGATAGCTGGTAAAATATTATCCATGGGTATGTGTGTGAGGGTGTTTCTAGAAGAGATTAGTGTTTGAATCGTGAACTGAGTCAAGCAGATGGGCCTCCCCAGTGTGGGTGTGCACCGTCCAATCCACCCACAGCCCAAGTAGAACAAAAAGGCACCCATTGCTTCCAGAAAGGCCAGACCCTGAAGAGCAATCTGAGTATCTTACATTAGTGGAAATACGAGGTGCTTATAATTATTATATATTCCTTGACAGACAAGGTTTGCATAGAGTCAGGTTTTTATTTTTTCTTTCTTTATGCCTTTCATTTTCACATTTCTGACCTTGGAAGATCAGGTTCATCTCTGTCATCCCTGAGCCCTTCACACATTGAGAGGCTTTTTCAGATCTTACAGTCAGCTGGGACCGAGAGAACCTGAGTAGTAATCGAGGCCCACCCGTCCTTCCTTCAGGAAATTCCCATGCCTTTGGAGCTATTCCATGAAAATGAATTCAGTGATTTCATCAGCTTGGGAAGTCCTCTTCATGGAGAAACCTTTAGTTTCCTCTCTTTATGGAGCATCATTGATATCTGAAGGGTCCTCAGAATTTCTGCAGTAAAGAACCCCTTGGAGGACTTCAGGCTAAACCAAAAAATGTCTACTGATCTGGCAAGGAGAAATCTAAAATCAAGGTGTCATGAAGGCCATGCTCTCTCTGAAGAGCCTAGGGGAGGATCACTCTTTGCATCCGTCCAGCTTCTGGGGGTTGCCCGCAATCCTTGGCTATCAGACGGACTCCATCAGTCTCTGCCTTGGCGTCACGTGGCTCTCTTCCCTGCCCGCCTCCTCACAGGATCATCTTCTCACTTTGTGTGTCATTGCGTCCAAACTGTCCTCTTTTTACAACGACTCCAGTCATTAGATTAAGGACCACTCTAATCTAGGATGACTTCACCTTGATTTGATTATCCACGAAGACCCGATTTCCAGATAAGGTCAGATTCACGGGTTCCATAAGTTAGGACTTGAACAAATCTTTCTGGGGGACAAGCTTCAACACATAAATAGCTAGTCAAGGCTGAATGTGTAGGATGGCTCACTCACGTGGCTGGTGGTTGAGGTCCATTGTCAGTAGGAGCTCAGCTGAATCGTTGACCCGAGTGCCTCATGTGGTGGCCTGGGAATAGCTGCACTTCCCACATGTGGTTGACTACATCCTGGCCCACCACACATCCTGAGCACTAGAAGGAAGCTTCCTGGCCTTTTCTGGCCTTACCTCAGAAATCATATAGTACGTTTCTGCCCAGCGTTGTTGGTTGGAGCGGTCACGAGCCTGCTCAGAGTGACAGGCACTTGGACCACGCCTCCCAGCAGTCTAATCGTTTTAGTGCGGGAGGGGAAGTAAAAATGCGAGGCCGCAGCAAACTTAGGTCAAGGGCACATTGCAATTTGTGTGTTCCACAATGTTTGTTCAAAGGCTAATTAGTATAAATCTTTAAAGAGACTACACAGAAATGAGAATGGCATGCAATTTCCTGTAGAGATAAAATTAAACTCAGGAAAAATAACTCCCTCTTTCTCTATTCTTTTTTCTTTTTCTTCTTTCCCTCTCTCCCTCCCTTCCTTCTTTCTTTTCTTCCTTCCTTCCTTCCCTCTCTCCCTCCCACTTTGGACTCCCTAAGCATGTAGTAGAAGCATTTCATAATACAGAATCAAGTTCAGATGCTTTATATGTGTCTAGTCATAATCCTTACAATACACATAAACAGTATCTTAATTCCTGTATTGATAAAACGTTATTCTCTAATATGTACTACAGCACCAAATAAACATGCATATTCTAGACTTAGGCAAATCTAGTCCCAGCATAGTTATGTTGCCTTAGTTTAAATAACAAAGCTATGTGGTGAAGTCAAAGAATATGTATCATAATAAAGGTAATAATCTGGGGGGAAAAAAAGGCAGAGGAAGGGCGATTTCACTACTTGAGCTGTCATCCATCCATCGTCTGCCCTTGGACATCAGCACTCAGGAGTCTCAGGCCTTCAGACTCGGATCAGGATTTTTCCATAGGCCCCTGGTTCTTGGCCTTTGGCCTGGGACTTAAACCACTGGCTCCCCAGCCTCTCATGCCCTTGGATTTGGCTAGAACACCGCCACCACATGTCCTGGCTCTCCTGCTTGTAGACAGCAATCATAGAACTTCCCAACCTCCGTAATCACATGAGCCAGTCCCTCATAATAAATCTCTGTATGTCTGTATATATCCTGGTGGTTCTGTTTCTCTGGAGAACCTGAATACAGAACCAGAAAATAAATATTTTCAGGTTTGTGGGCAATGTGGTCTCTGCCATAGACATTCAGCTCTGCTGCTGTCACTCGAAAAGAGCCATAGACAAGACATAAACAGATGGCCATAGCTGTGTACCAGTAAAGTTTTACTTGTAGTAGGCCAAGTTTGGCCTGTGGGCCATGGATTGCCAACCCCTGGTCTAAAAGAACCAGTCACTTTTTCCTCATTGTCACTTGGATTGGGAATAGCCATCCCAGTGCTAAAGGGCAGGAGGGAGCAAGCAGGCATTAGGCCTCACTTGGCTGTGCCTTCCAAAATGGTGGGCGCATCAGAGGCACTGCATAAAACTGCACGGAGAACTGGACCAAACTTAGATTTTGAAGACCAGCCTCCTGAGCTCTCGTCCCAAGGATTGCTGTTTTTGAGCTTATGTCCTTTTGCCCTTTTGCATTTCAGCGGCTTCATTGCTGCCTGCTCATAACCATCTTTGTCCCTCCCCTAAACACCTCCTTTTTAATACCTGTATTAGGGTAGACTCAGTGTGCTACATAACAGGTGAGCCCCAGAACTTGCACACAACCACAGCTTCCATGCATGTCCATTGTGGGTCAGGAGGGGGCTCCACTCCACATACTCGCTCAGGGTTCCTGGGGGAGGGAGGGTCTACCTACTCAACAAGCAGTTTTGAATTTCTCCTTGGCAGGGAACAGAGGCTGGACAGCCACGCTCAGGCTTCTCCTCACACTTCGTAGGCCAGATCTGGTCCCATGGCTGCACCTAACTCCACCTGCCTGCAGGGGCTGGGAGGTGTGGGCGAGCCATGAATACTTGGAGAGGATGTGATAGCTCAGCCACAGAAGCTGACCCCACCTCCGTATGCCTTCAGTAAACAGAACATGTGATGGTCACTGGTGTAGCAGAAGGGGTTTCTCCCCAAGGGAAACCTTGTTTCAGGATAAATTGCACTCCAGAATCCCAGCGTACAAACCATACTTAAGCGGAGCTTCCCTGCTTTGAGTTGGAGAGGGCGGGACAACACATCCCCAAGTGCCACAGGGGCAGCCAGCTCAGTGAGCAGGGGCTTCCATTTGTGGGCTCTCAGTCCCACCTCTGCCCCTTGGCATTTTGCAGGTTGGCTGGGGCAGGCACCTTCTCTGTTCCTTATCTGTAAAGTGTAACTCCAGACCTAGCCCTGAGGACAGGAGAGAATACAACATCAGAACCCTTCCCAGGGAGGTACATCTGCACCTGCCTCCTTCATTCTGCCATCCACTCCTTCGTTTGTTTTGAATCTTAGTACTTGCCACAGGCCCAGCTCTGTGCAAAATGCTTCAGACATACTATCTCAGGTCATCTGTACCACAGCTCTGGTCCTGTGTGGGGACTGCTGTCCCCATTTACAGATGAGCAGGCTGAGGCACAGAGTGAGGGGGCCAGCTTCACCCCCAAGCTGCTGCTTGCAACCCCTACGTGTCTATGCCTCCAGACTTCCGATCCCTCCCAGTTTGAGTGGGGACCCCCAGAACATGGAGTGGGTGCTGTCAGAGGACGTAATTTCTATTTCACTGGGGGATTGTATTCAGCCAGAAAAAACAAGTCTGGTTTTAATTTGCTCCCACTCTTCCCCACAAGGGCGTGAAAACCTTCAGCTGTTTTTCTCTGACAGTAATTCCCCACCCATCCCCACGCCCACCCCAAGGCACAGGCCCAAGGTGCAGGTCACTGCAGGCCTGCTGCCTCAGGAAAAGCTGTGGCCACACTTCCTCGTCTTCCAAATGGAACGGTGGGGGAGGCGAGGACGGGAGGCGCAGCGGAGATTCACACAAACAGCCGTCTCCTGTGTGCCGAGAGGGAGCGGGAGATAAAGCACGTCTAGGGCTTTGTGCAGCGCCAGAGACACGATAATTTACTTTTTCCTCCTCGCGAACTTTGCAAATGATGCTCTTTAACTCGCTTGTGAGATAAACAGTAGTTGCTGCAGAGGGGCCCCCCTCCCTTCTGACTGCTGATTTTTCTCCTTTCTCTTCACCTCTGCCTGGGGCTGCTTGGTTTTCCCACACCCCAAATCCTATCTGGCCCTAATTGGGTTTCTTATCAGGAAAAGGTCCCTCCCCACCCACACACACCAAGATGTCCTGTGGTGGGCCCCACCCGGCTCTCTCACGCAGGCCGTCAGACTCGCTCCCTCCTTCTGTGACATCGGAAACCAGCTCTGCAGAGCCCTCTGCTCTGTGTCCCAGACCCCAGGCCACACGCAGTCCAGAACAGGCCCCTTTGGCTCTCGGCTTCTGATGGACCACCCGATCCCAACTTCCTCTCCTTCAGTAATTGAATAGGTTCTGTGTTGGTTTACTTGGCCCCAAACAAATGGGTCCCCTCACAAATCCATTTCCACTTCTCCCTGCACCTTGAAACTCACCAGCCATCCTGAGCTTGAGTTGTTTTATTGTGTTTTCTTTCCCAGACTTTTACAGATAATATTTGTCCCAGCCAGGGCGCGGTGTCTCTCCTCGCCCCGCACTGGCAGGCTCAGCAGCATGAATCACGTCCCCGCTGTTTCTTGGCTGCCCCTGGGAGGGCCTCCGAGGCCTTCACCAGTTGGCGCGAGCTGTGAATCTGCTGCTCTCGGCTTCTGCAGAGATGTCTCAGCCCTCGTCTCTTGGTGACACTAGGCCTGGCTTTCTTGGGAGGCTCAGATGTTGGGGCTACTCAGTTACCTGAGGCACATGGCTAATCTGAACCCCACTGGACCAGAAAAGTGGTCACCTCCCCACTGTGACTTGTCGGTCTGCAGCTGCCCTGGGAGACATGGTGACCACACTCTCCACCTCTCCCCAACTCAGAGAGACGCTTGAGACTTTCTTCAAGGGGGTGGAGACTGTCCACTGTGGGCTTTCCACAACATGAGGGGAAGTTCACAGACCTGGACACAAGCCCCCAGACCTCCCCTCAGCGTCTCACATGCACCCTGGGAGCGCTTCTGTTTCGCTGAGCTGCCCCGGGCCATGAATACAGACCATCCAGCACACATCTGGCACATGGTAGGCACTTGGCAAACACTGGTTCCCTCCCCACCCTCTATTCCTGTTTCTGTTATTGAGGACCTAAGAAGGACCAGAAACATAAAACTGAGGGAAAGACAAGCATCCATGCATGACTTGGCCAGTCAGCAGCCAGCAGCGGTTTGCATTGAGCACCTGCTGCCGCCAGGCACCACTGGCCTCCTCCTGGGCACGGGCCGCTCAGCAGCCCAGCAGAGGAGTCGGACTTTTGTTCCAAATGTACAACAGGATGTAAAGTCAGATAACATGGAGGAAGACGAACAGAACAGAGGACAGCAAATGCAAGACCTGTGCAAGAGGGCCTCCACCCTGGCAGCCTTCTGTCCTGCTGCTGCGTGGGACAGCAACGGTTCTGGGTCCTCATATTTGCCTACATGCCGAGTAGGTCTCTGGGTGGCGAGACACACCTCTTGGCCCCACGGGGCCCGGCACCCTCCACCAGGTGCAAACACACAGTAACTCAGCTTGTCATTTCTCCCACCACTGAATAAGGAGGGGTCCCCAGTAAGGGACTTTGCATCTACGGGTTTATGCTTCTGTCCTCTCTGAAAATGTTGGCCACTAGGTGGAAGTCTTCCTGAAACACACCATGCCTTTTCCCATCTATGCAAAGGACACTGACCCAAGCTGCTATACAGGGACAATCAGCTGTCTGGGTGTGTCCCCTGTTTGCCCTCGCACCTGACCACCCAGGGCTACTGTACTTTGGCTGTTGCTTCAGTATCGTATTTGGGTTTTCGGGGCTCATGCAGGGCTCATCAGACAGGCTCATGGGCCAGCCCCTTTTTTGTAAGTAAAGTTTTATTGGCACAGAGCCACAGCCATTCGTTTACATATTATCTGTGGCTACTTTCACACTTCAGCGGCAGCGTTTAGTTGCAAAGCCAAAAATATTTACTATCTGACCCTTTACAGAGGAGATATGCATGCCCCTGGTCTAATCCATGGCTGTCAGTTAACACTTCTTGAGGCCTCTTAGGAACCTGCCACTATTAACCCCTTTGCCCTTTTCACCTGCTCTAGGATGAGAAATGAGAGAAATAAGTTTGTAACGTAAAACTAAATAGGCTTTCGGGGGGGTGGGAGGGGCAGGATTAAGGGCTTTCCCATAGGTGACAGGCAGAAGCTTGGTGTGTGGACTTCATGGTGCCATTCTGTTTGCCAGTGGGGAAGGGGTGGGGGTCTCTTCTTCCCTCTGGATTCTATATGAGTGAGTGACAATACCTCCATGTGCAGGCCACGGGCATTGACAACACATACTCTGCTGTACTCTGAGCCCCCTGTTCCCAACTCTCTATCCCACTCGTGCTCCCAAGAGGGCGCCTGCCACCATCCTACCCCTTTCTAGAGATGCTTTCGGGATACCACATAGACTTGTCTGGATGTTAAGGTGCCACGTTATGCTCCTCCAGAGTGGTCAGTAGAGACAGCACCCAGAGGCCATGATAGGGGCACCCCAACAGTGACAGGCTGCTATGTTGTCAACCTTGAATCTCCCCAGGATGCCTTCCTCTTGATGAGTAAGTGCAACGAGGTGTTGGAGATGGAGGGCTGCAGCTTGACACTCTTAATGGGGCCAACAGAGGGTAGTCTTCTAATCCCCTGGCAATGGAACTTTCTACCTGCCCAGGGGTGCCTCCTGAGATCCCAGCAAAACCGTGCAGCCTCCGGGAAGCCCTCCCATATTCATGAAACTTTCTTTCCCTTTCATGTCTTCCTTATTCTTGTCCCTGCCCTGCACGTTCCCCTGTCAGGAGGGCCTAGATCATTGGAAGACTTGTGGCCTTAGCTTGCGAAGTTAGAACAGGCCATGACTGGTATGGGAGACCAGTGCAGGACTGGTGGCAATCAGCTGGAGACATTGGGGATGCTTGCTGTCCGGCCCTTATGTGCAGTGAAATGGATCCGAAAGAAGTGGAAGGGACAGGGCCCTTCTGTGTGTGTAGGAGACGTGGCAGGGAGGCAGTGGGTGCTGAGTGGGTGTAGCAGGTCCTGAGAAGTTGAGTGACCACTCTTAATTCAGCCTTCTCAGGAGGCCTGGCCATGACCTGGCAGTAGGTGGTATGTGGGGGTGCAGGGGAAAGGCTGGGCCAGTGGCAAAGGGAGCCCCGCTGCTCAGCACCCCAGGCCTATCCTGAGACTAGGGGTCCAGCTACCTTTTCTGTTTTGCATGGGCACTCACACCATGTTCTCCTGCCTCATAGAGGCCCTGGGGACAGACAGCTGAATCCACTGTCAGAGGTTTCTGAGTTTGGTGGTGACATGGGGCCTGGGAGTGCACCTCTTAGTGGTCTGTCTTAGAGCAGCAGCAGAGGTGGGCAAAACAGAAAGTATGGTGGCATCACAAGCTTAGCCATGGCTGATGGCTGCCTGGGTTTTCTCCACCCCCTTTCATATTTTCTAGAGTTTCTGTGGAAATACCGGACATGATGGAGATAATAGCAATTTCCAAGATATGTGGCAGATTAATTCTTTAACCAGATTCAAGCCAACAAGAAAGAGCCTGGGTGGTTTTTCTTTTTTTTTTATTTTTCATTTTTTTCCTTCCTTCTCTCAAACATTTCCTGTGCTGAGGATAATGACACCAAAGGGTGTTAAATTGGTTCTGAATGTCCACCTCTAGCTGGCCACATTCTTGTAACGATTTCATTAGCCTGAATTATCCACTTTATTTCCTTGTAATGGGATTAGCTGTACTTGAAGCAGCTGAAGACCAGAGGGGGAGAAAGTGGAGGAGAGTGTCTGCTGTGTATTTCATTAACTCACTCGGACAGAGCCATGGAACTGACCAGAACATGCGCCCCAGGCTGGGGGTTGTGACTTGATCCTCTCCTTCCAAAAGGCAGAGGGGACACGAGCTGTTCAATGGGTTTTCTCAGCCTGAGGGAAGACAGAGGTGCCTGAGTCTGGCTGAGGGATGCCTCCTTGGAGACAATTTCTTCCCAATTATCTTGTAAAACTAGTAGGACATGTGAATAAGACAGAGAACTGCTTCTTTTTTCAGGGCGCTGAGAATCACAAAGTTCCATCTGGCTCTCTTAGCTCAGCTCTTTGCTGAACCCCTGGGGTCCACCAGGAGGGGCTTGACTGGCCCAGCCCACTCCTCAGCTTCGATCTGAAACACCATTAGGGCTTGGGAGGTGTCACTTGCTTGTCACCAATCCAGATCTCTTAAGAGACCAGAGCATTTCTGATAACAGCTTCCATTTCTTCATTTCCAATATATGCAGGGAACCAGAGATTCAATAGCTTTGTGTGGTGAGGTGATTATTCCCATTTTACAGGTGACAAAACTGAGCCTCAGAAGGGAGACATCAGGGCTGGGATCTGAACCCACATCTGACTCCCACAGCAGCTTCCCACTTTGCAGAGTCCCTGGTGAGTCAGAAGTGCCACCCGAGTGTTCAAGGCAAAGGCCTTACCTTAAAGGGTATGGTCAGGCCTTCCACCTTACTTAGTTTTCATCTTCCAAATTGCCCTTCCCAGCTCCATTGAAGCTGTGTTTCCATCGAATATCAGTGTCCTGAGAAATCCTAATTGATTTTCTTGTTGGCTGGTGGGGGTCTGTGGCCAGATGAGTTTGAGAAACACTGTGTCTTCTCTCTTGCTCTTCTGAATAGATCCTCCATGCACTTAACGTCTTAAAGGCACTGACACTGTCTGCAGCAGAGAAGCTTGCTGAGTTGTGTTTAACCAGATAGCTTCCCTTCCAGGTTTATTTAATTCCACAGGTATTTTATAGAAAACACCTATTAATATCTTTCACAACACGTTTGGAAAGGTTATCTCTCCTTGAAAACTATACGAGAAACACTCCTTGTGACATTTCTGCCCAAGGACTATACTCAGGTTCAGCAGACAGTGTTCAGCCTCCAATGACTTCTTAAATCCTTCTGTCATGCAGAAACATACCCCTGGAGTGCAAGGCAGCAGTTAGAGCGCGGGCTTGAGAATTTCATCAGACCTAAGTTTGAGTCCTCGCTCTCATGAGTTCTGGCCAATCCCATAAGCAACCTGAGCTTCATTCAGTTTCTCCATATGTAAAATGGGAGCACAGCCTGCCTCACAGGATTGCTGAGGAATGGCATGAGGTTGTGGAATATGCTTAGTACAATGAAGGCCCGCTCTGTGCCTTCAAAGGGTGTGACTCCAAAAAGTGCCTGTGACAGGCAGGCAGCTGAGCAGGAGGAAAACATTGCAACTTCCTTTTCTATTCATGTTTAATCTCATCCTTCCAAGCTTTCTAATTTTTAAATATTTAAAGATGCACATATAAAATGAAACAGCAGTACATACACACATCCTTTATAAGGTTAAAGTGTACATATATTGGGGATGAGTGCTCAAACTATTTTACTGAGAATGTGCACCAGGGGGAAAAATTGAAAAACACCAGCTTATTATGATCTTTGAGAGGGAGTCTGTGTCCACAAGTGTACCTGTGCCTGGAGTAGATGCTGTAGAACAAACCACAGTGGCCAGACCCTCTCTGTCCTCAGGAAGCTTAGAATCCCACAAAGGCCACATTATGTGAACACAAGCAACCATGGGGGGGCCGGTGGTCTGCTGGAGGCCAGGAGGGAGCAGGCAGAGAGGCCCAATCTTGGGTAACAAGGAGGTGAGGGAATTCCGTCATTTTGGAAACAGACCAGCCGTCCTGATCTCCGAGAACCAAATCAGAAGAGGAACTGCAATGTGGAGGTGGTCAGCCCACAGGCTGTACCTGTTGCTTCTGGAAACATAGTGTTGAAAATATTCTAACTTCGTTAGCAATGTTTTAAAATCTTGTTTCTTAAAAGAATCTGGATTGCAGGCCTCTTCAGAAGAAAGAGATCTACCATTCCTGCACCCAGTGTCCAGCTGGCTGTCCAGCCTGAAGCTGAGTGGGCCCTGCCCCCTCTGGTGGCACAGCGGACCCCAACCTCTCATCTACACGGAGGGCTTGTTATGACCTGCATTGCCACCTCTGCCCAAGAGCTTCTGACACAGGTGGCAGGGCACGGGCCGAGACTTGGCATTTAGACAAGCTCCTAGATGGCTCCCGCGCCGCTGGCCCAGGGCCAGGGAACACACAGAGCGGGGGCGAGCTCCTGTTCCTGTCCATCATCTGTCTGAACCCCGGATGTGTCTCCCTCTCTCTCTCTCTTGCTGGAGAGGGCAGAGCCAGGCTGGGATTGCCCATCTCCCACCTCAGGAGAGTCTGCCTGGAACGTGGGCCCCAACCCTGATTCAGAGGCACCATTTAACTGCTCTCCTCGGGACTCCTCATCTAGAAAACGAGAGGGTCACGCTTGCCTGGAAAGGACCCCATGAAAGGCTGTTGAAAAAAGCTAAACGCTGTCCTCCGCACTTCTTTTCTCACTTTCTTGGAAACCAGGCCATTTTTCAGCCTCCAAGAGGTAAAAATGAGAGGCAGCACTGCACTGATGGAGAGAAGGTAACCTTTCTGCATCCGACTCTCACATGATGAGCTGTGAGTAATTGGAAAGTTCAGTCTAAAAGGCACTCTTGAAAAAGAGTGAACAAAAAGAACACTCGTAAATACGCCTCCATGAGATGGCTCGCAAAGCCACTGGCCCTTGGGCAGAGCAGACTCCACTCCGCAGCCCACCAGCGTAACCTGGCGGCGTGGAAACCGCCGGCTGCAGGCTGTGCCATGCAGGACTCCCTGCTTGCCTCTGCTCCTTGGCCAGCCTTGTCTGAGGAGGGAGCAACTTCTTTTTTCCCTGATCCAGCAGGGCACAATTGTGAGCCTTGTTGTCTAGGTTGTCCCTTGGTAAATAATCAGATCATCCCCCTTTTTGCTTGCTTTTACTTATTTACTGCAGTTGAGGAATAGACGGGGG
The DNA here is from genome assembly GCF_040802235.1 of Manis javanica. NCBI lineage: Eukaryota > Metazoa > Chordata > Mammalia > Pholidota > Manidae > Manis > Manis javanica. Next base: position 71,270,254 of record NC_133170.1, on the reverse strand, counting down.
TACTTTGGAAGGAGCATTGACCCCTTGGGGCCAGATAGTCCTGGTAATAACTGTGGTTGTAGTACATGGAAGCATCTTGAGAACAGAAGGACTGAGTTTCTGCCCCCAAACGTGACTGTGCCACCACAGTAATATATGCATCATATGGCATGAGCCATGTGAAGGGTTGGGACCTGGCACTTAGGGTGCACACAGTACATGGTGAATACATGATTGAATGTTTAGAGTGTTTTTGATGTGCTAAGCACAGTCCTAGGTTCTGCAGACACAGCAGAGACTATGAACCTGCCATCTTGGTGTGTTCTTCCTCTTTCCAGAAAAGGGAGGAGAAAGACAAATAGGTAAACAATCCATTTCGGGCAGTAAAATGTCTCAGATGTGACAGAGTGGTCATCTGGTGGGGCAGGGAACAGTGTTAAATGGAGTGGCCGTGGAAGTCCTCGGAAAAGGTATCATTTGAGCTGAGATTGTGGGAATGTCTTGGTAAGGAGAGCTCCAGGTAATGAGAAGAACAAAGTCAAAGGTCTGACAGGCAAAAGTTTAGGGGTGTTGGGAACAGGAAGAAAGCCAGTGTTGCTGTATTAGCCTTTGTTTTCCATTGGTGAGGTTTGGAGGATTGGACAGGCTGCCTTGATCAAAGGCTTTGGCTTGGCACATCAGAGGTGGGCAGTTTGGACGGTGGGTCCTGTTCCCAGACACCCTCTACTGCAAAATAGCCTGTTACAGGTGGAGGGATGGGTTTGTCTGTAGGTGTCCTGTGGGCCTGTCTTTCCATCTTACCTCAGCTGGGACCCTGAGCCACATGGGGACTCTGTAAGGAAAGGGGACACAAGATAGGACACCAGACAAAGCAGCTGCCAGCCTGCTACGTTTCATTCACCTAGTGGGCATTGCTCTGTGGGCCCACTGAAGGTGGGTAGGCATGAAGAGAAGAGCAAGCAAAGATCAGAGGCCCTGAGCTGAAGCCCCTGATCAGCTAAGGTAAGGGGTTTGTCCCAGAGCGCTTTTGTGCCTCCGGGGCAGCAGAGTCCCACTGCATGCCTGCTGTCTCTCCCTACTAGACAAGTGTCCCCTGGGAACAAGGTTGACATCTGACCCACTGTTGACTCCCTCCCAGCACCTGGCACACAGGGGGGCCTTTAGCCAGTTGTTGAGAAACAAGACAGTTCCCTCAAACTCTGAGCACACAAGGGCATAAGCTTAGGGGCAGACAAGCCCAGCTCAGCTCATCACCACCTGTGGGGCCTTGGACAAGTCACTTGACCCCCGTGGTAGGTAATGGCTTGCCAAGGGACCTTGGAGAAATCACATGACTGAGTTCTTTTCCCCTTCCATAAAATGTAATGGCCGAACCTAGCTTATAAGGCTGTTGTGAGATCATGCACAGCAGATGCTTAAAATGCTTCAGGGCACATAGCACTGAAGTACCAGAGGGATTCGCTGTATGTATTGGGAAATTGGTGGTGGTGGTGGTAGAGATATAGTTGAAGGGCTTTTTAACACCAAGGAAGTTGTAGCCCTTTTTTCTTACCTTGAGAAGGAACAGAAAGAAGCCCGCAGTTTATGTAATCACCATCCACCCCTTCATCTTGTCGAGACCATTGTTATTCCAACTGTGGGTCCCTTGGGTGGCATCTGATTTTTTTTCCCCCCACAGCGATGCCTTGAGCGCAGGTGGGAAAGAATTCAAGCCAGCAAACTTGCCCACGTGACTCGGCACTTCTGGGATTCTAGTTCCTCCAGCAGATCAAGATAGGAGAGTGATAAGGACTTGTGTCCTGGGAGTGGAGGGGTCCAGGTCCCTCAGGGTGTGTGCCTGACACCCACTTGGTGTCAGCATGCGGGCTAGAGGGTTAGGCTCGCCTCCTGGCCTGCTCATTAAGCCCCAAAACCCAGGCATCAGAGCAGCTGCAAATTGTCAAGTTCAGCGTCCCTAGAGGCTTCTCTCTGCCTCCCCCTCACCTTTCCTCTCGCTCTCTCCCCCTGATCCCATCACTTTAGTCAAGGAGGAGAGGTAAAATGAGTCATCCTTTCTCAGTAGCAGGGTCAAAAACCCTAGGGCTGCCACTGGCCAGGGCTGCAGCAGGTCCGGTCAGGGGCCACACAGCCTGCTCCCGGGGAGGAAATCCCCACACAAACGCACCGCACATACACACAAGCATTGTGTCTGCAATCAGGTCTGTGTGCAAACACAATTTGCATGCCTGGACTTGTTTATGAAGGCTGGGCGTAATTGGCTTGCCTCGCTCAACACCTCGGCGCCCCTTCCCACCTCCTCCTCCCCACACACCTCGGAAGAAATTAGAAACCTGACAACAAACTCCGGTTGTCGCGAACCCACAAATCTGCCACCAGTCATGCGCTCTTGGCGCGGCAGCGGGGGTGGGGCCATGGCGTGGGGGAGTAATTGGTGAACCCGAGGTGAATGAAATAATTGGAAAAGTGAGGTGTGAGTTTGTTACGAAGTGTGAGTGTGGTGGGGGAGGGAAGGAGGGCCATGTTTAAAAGCCCGATGTGTCCTCTTTATTCACAGCTTCTGATACAGTAATTGCTATTTTGTGGTTTCTATTATCTACACAGTGGGGAGCTTACACGTCTCCTTCCCGCGACAGGCTGGGCCCCAGGGAGCTCCTGGGTGCCCGGAGATTTCCCCCACCCTCTGGTCCCTGGCGGCCCTGCCCAGCCTCGCCCAGGTGGCAGCCTCTGCTCCCAGGGGAGGAGGGTCCCTGCAGAACTTCCTTCCAAAGCCGCTCTTAAAAATGGCTCCACGGGCCTCACCGTCAGATAAGAACCTTAATAATGGCTAGTATTTATATATCGCTTATCTCCAAGGAGCTAAAGGTACTTCATCGATTTTTTTTCTCCCAACCTTTTTTTTTCCTTTTTAATTCTTTCGATATCGCTCTGAGATCATTAAGTATCAGCCTTGTATTATCCCACACAGCTACACAAGCAACCAAAGCCATCCACTTTCCCAGCATTGTTCTTGGCCCAGGAGAAGGGGCCGCAGTGAGAGAGAGCTCGCCTGGGTCTTCAGCCCCGGCGGTGGGCTGTGGGCAGGCGCTTCGCGTCTCTGGCCCTCGGTCTGTGCACATAGAGGCCCTAGCACTCGCTGTCCCACAGCTGTCGCACCTGGAAATGGTAGGTCAGAAAGACCCAGCACATAGCAGACACTTGGCCGTTGGTGGCTGCCGTGAGAGCAGGAGCGATGGCGTCCTGAAGCCTCAGCTGGTCACTTCAGGGCCTCACAGACATCAGGAAGTTCCTGCTAAGATCTCACCTCAATCTTGCAGCTATGCCTTAAGCCCCAGCTCTCTCTCGTCCTAGTCTCAGAAGGAGGGGAGAAACTTCACCATAACCATTTTTCTGATCCCCTGAAGAATAATGGGGTTTTTGATATTACTAAGGTCCTCGAACCTTAGAGATGTCATTTGCCATGCAGATGTCTGTCTGCAAACCCCAGGCAGAGACTGTGACCTCCCCAAGGCCCCCCAGCTGCCTGGGATAGGGTCCCCAGGGGATCCTGCCTGCAGTGCCTCTTGGATCCAGGTGCCCCTCTGTCATGGCTCCCCTGCTGAGTTCCCAGATGCCTCTTCTCCAGGCCACAGCACACCTCCTTCAGCCTCTCCCCACCAGCCCTTCTCTCCACCTTTTAATTATTTTCCTTGCCTTTCTCTGGACCCTTAGCTGCTTGCCATGCACGGAGCATCCGCCGCTTGCAGTGTGCTGCAGAGAGGGGGGAATTAACCTCAGTGGTCTCTCTCTTTCTCTCTTTTGTGTGCACATACACACAGACCAGCTCATCAGCAATCAGGCAGGGCCAAGTAGAAATCTGGACAGAGGCCGTTGAGACCATCAAGGGACTAGATCGTAACCTATGTGGGCACAGGGGCTGGGACTCAGTCAGCCTCCCTCACCCTAGGGTCGTGGTGAACTCACTGGATCCCTCAGAGTCATGAGGGTGTCCTAGCCACCCCTGCATACAGCCTTCCTGCTGTATGCCAAATGGGGCCACATCCCACCAAGAAAGAGACCCCCGCTCCTGAAAGTGGCCAGTCCCCATCCAGGTAATTGAAGGAAGATGAAACATGGGGCACTGGAAAGAGGGAGATACGGCTAAACCTCAGACCCGCCGAGTTCACTTTCTAACCCTGCCACTTATTAACAAGAACTGCTGCCTCCCTGAGCCTCTGTTTCTTCATCTGTAAAAGGGGCTGGTAAGACTAGTGGTTGGCATTTGTGCTGTTTGTCTGTACCCCGTGGCCTGTTACATGTAGTGCTCAGCACAAGCCTCTGAGTATGAGTGTAACGTACCAGTGGTGGTGTCCGCCTCCCAGAGCTACTGTTTACTTGTTGGTTCCTTCCAAAAATACCATCAGGCATCCACGCCGAGCCTGGCACTGGGCTTCCTGCAGATGCCTTGATGAGCAAGACATATATGGTTTCTGCTACTGCAGAACCGAGTTCCGGTGCCAGGGGAAGGCAGAAAGCCACACAGGCATCCACACCACAGTACTCTGGTTGGGAAGCAGAGGGAGTCCTGCCCACTGCTGGGGCATTCAGCCCAGCAGATCAGTAAAGGCTGCTTGAGGCAGTGACAGTTAAGCCAAGGCCTGAAAGAACCTGGAGCTGAGGCAGGGGCGGAGAGCCGGTGGCAAGAGACACACACCCACAGGCTGTCTGTGGCCTTGTCTGCAGAGCACCCAGCGTGGCCCAGGCCCAGAGGAGGCTAACCAAGACTTTCTCATACCAGGTCTGAATGCCCTCGAGACTCTAGTGCTCATGGCCATCAGGAGGCCTGTCCCTGCAGTCCCTGGCTCTCTGAAGAACTTGGAGCCAAAGGACCATTTATCTGAGTGAGCCTATAAGAAAACATCCATCCCCTGCCTCCCTGGCCAAGGCTCAGGGGCTTCCACAGAGAAAGGGAGGCAGCGTGTCTTACCATAGGACGTGCCGGCCATTAGGTGGCAGAATAAAGCAGTGTTTGCATACTGGAGTCCTCAGCCCTCTTATGTCACCTTTTTGCTTGTCCCCACCTGTCCAGCCCCTGGGCCCCAACTGTCCCACTCCAAATGGGCCAGAGCCTCAGCACGGGCTGGGAAGACTGACAGGGCTCTGCAGCCCCTCCCCTCTCCAGGAGGCTGGCCTTGTTGCCAGCCCAGGGGGAGAGGCTGGGGAGAGCTCAGAAGAGACGTGCGGATTCATTTTGAGGATTCATAATGCCGCATTTACACACCATCCTGCCTTCAGAAATTGGGCTCTGAGATGCCTGGTCATGCTGGCAGGGCTGTGGGTTAACGCCTAGGATTTAGCTTATATCATTTCATGAGAGGCTTACTGCCTTTACTGTGTTTTTTACCCAATCAGTCTTTGGCCCTGAAATATCCTAGACCTTTGAGTGTTTGTGTGTGTGCCCAGGCACCTGCAAGTGTATGTAGATTTTCAAATAAAATAATACCTCTCTTCAGATGCCATGCACATTAAATATTTATCAGCAGCAATTTGTGCATATATATTTGATAAATGGACATTAGGATAGGCTTGGAGCAAGGGGGTGAGATGGGAGGGAGAGAGGCCCAGTCCTTTTGTCTGGGAATTTCTCAAAGGTTTATCTAGGAGAGGACAGGAGGGGCCGAGGAGATGGTCCCAACCATGTTTACCTGTTTGATCCCTGTGAGGGGGAACCAAGCCATATTCTTCTCCAGAGCTTTGCCTGACTTTGGCTTAGCAGATACCAGAAAGAAAGCCCAGAGGCAGGGCAGGCAGGATTTACAGGGAGTAGCTGTGTGTCATTGAGCACCAAGTGCAGAAGAAACATCCTGGGTCCCACATGTGGGAGAAGGAGCTTGTCCTTGCTCAACACAGGTCCACTGTGCGCTCAGCTCAGACGTGGAGGCGGATCCGGGTCAGGAGACCCTGCTGAATCCACGTCCCGATCCCTGGCTCTCACACACACGCACGCAGCCAGCCCCTCACCTTGGCCGGTGCCTCCACAGCCTGGCCATGCATTTGCAGGGCCAGATGCCCCCTGCTAAATATTTACCCCCACAGGCTAGGAGAGGCCATGGGTGCCAGCCTGTAAGAGAGGAGCCGAAAATTCTACATTAGTATTTCCAACCTGATCATCCCCTTCCTGCCCAGCGTGGCAGCCAGGGCTGGAAGGGGAAGGCCACTCATGCCCCGGAGCACGTCCTGGTGGGGCAGCTGACACACCATGAGCACCCACTCCCCTGTGACCATGATTAGCATGTGAGAATCAGTCCTGCCCCCCACTCTCACCCCCACCGCCTTCCAGCCTTCGGTTCTTAAGACCTGTGATCTGCCTATTGTTCCTAGCACCTTTGGAGAGCTGAAAACTGTCCGCTTGCCAAAGAAGATGACCGGGACAGGCGCACACAGAGGGTTTGGCTTTGTGGACTTCCTCACCAAACAGGATGCGAAGGTGAGACAGTGGCCCCCGCCCGCCCCACCCGCCTCCATGGGCCCCCAGGAGCAGCAGCAAGGCCACAGCAGATGTGGGTGTGTTACCACCCCATGCAGATTTTCTCTCCCTTACCTGCTAATTTATTTGCACGATATCCTTGGGAGAAAAGACCCTGGGTTTTGTGTTTGGAGGAAGGGACAGTTCTGTGTCCCCTCCGTCTCCCATGTCACGTACACAGGAACCTGGGATACAAAGCAGGAAAGTGATTTTCCCAGGCTTCTCCAGGTCAAAGTGCCTCAGTCATGAGCCCCCCAAGGTGGGCAGCGTGGGAGATGCCACGCAGAGTGGAGGGGACTCAGGGGGCACCGCTTGGAAGGGAGGCTCCAAAGCGCTGTCCCCTGAGGTGGGAGCCCATGGGGACACATCTCCCTGCCAACACCGCCAGCTCTGGCTGGTTGCAGGTGAGGTCAGCCCCAGCAGGTGCTGCTGTGCATGCACATGGGGACCGAATTCCCCCAGGCTCCTTGGTGACAGAGCACCTTTCATTTCTAAAGCGAGGCAGCCTCCAGATGGGTGCTTCGTTTCTTGCAGCAGTGGGTACTGGGCCTGGACCAGCTGCAGATGTGGGAGCAGAGGCTGTGGGATTAGGGTTCCAGCTGTGTCCGTGGTCCCTGCCCTTCTAGCACCAAGTCAGCGTCCCCAGGGGACATGGCAACCACGCCAGCATACTCTCTCTGTGCCCACAGGCAGCAGCCCCCTCTCCACCTCATTTTGTCTCAAGGGCACAATAGAGTGACAGATAGGTCTCACTAAGGCTGGGTTCCCTTCTACCTCTGATAACACGTCTTTCAGAAAAACATATCCATTGGCTGTTAGCAAGTTGGCATTGCCAGAGCCAGGGGGTGAGCTGATGGTGACATCTCAGGGACACAGCTGCATCCTTTGTGGGCCCTGGGAACATGCACAGCCAAGGGGGCCCTCCCAGGATCTCCGGGAGTCTTGCCAACCACCTTTGTCTCAGCTTCTTGAACTCAAGTGCCTGTTTTGTTGACATGTGGCCGCGTGTGTCCAGACATCTGCTCCTCTTTCTTCCTGGCTGGCAGCCTTTCCCTTGCCTGTCGTCCGCGGCAGCAGAGGAAGAATCTCCTGCGTGCAACAGACCCCAGGCTTGGTTCCCGTCAGCAGGGCAGGCCCCTCTGGGGTCCCTGCTTGGCGTCCAGTGCGCCAGCTCTTACGGCTGGAGACTTGGCTTCCATAGCCCTGCCCTGTGACTCAGTTTCCTTATCCACAAACGGTCCCACCTTCACAAGGTGAAGGCAGGTGATAGACGTAAAACCCTGATGCCAGTCCTGGTACATAGCACTCAAGACAACAGCTGTTTGCTCCTCACTTCTACCAGCCCAGGTTCCTTCATCCACAGACAGAAGGGAAGTGCAGAGTGGTGTTGCCTCCACTGCCTTCCTCCAGCTCTGGGCCTCCAAGGGCTTGGGCAGTGAGGGAGCAGAACCACTGTCTTCCGTTTCATGTCAGGGTTCTGCATGAGACTGCTTAGGGAGAAGGCGAGAGGGGTCACCCCCTGCGCGAGAGCCGCCTCTTACTCAGGGCCGGTGTGAGGGTGAGTTGTTCCAGCACAACTGTGAAGCCAGCTGGCCTGCCTGGGTTTGAATGCTAGTACTGCCGCTGACGTGCTGTGTGACCTTGGGCCTTTCTGCGTGCCTCAGTTTCCCCCCTTATAAAATGATGGTGGGGCTTTCCTTGTCAGGTTGTCGTGAGGTTTGGCTGAGGTGATAGCTCGGAATACACCTGGCCCCTGTGAGCTCCGTGCGTTAGCTATGATGGGAGGAGGATGGTGATGGCGGTGATTTGTAAAGAAAGCAGAATGGGGCAGAGAAGGGCAAAGCATCAGAGCCTGTCAGCTCGCAGCCATCCTGCCTCCACACGGCAGCCTTTCTCCAGAGAGGCTGATGTCAGAATTGACATGGCCTTTGGGGCCTAGAGGGCTAGACCAGGCAAAGGCCCTCAGCCTTGAAAATCCACGTGCCCCGTTGCCAGGACATGGTTGGCACAGTGCCGCTCTCTGGGACCAGCACAGAAGGGGGTTCTCGGGTACACAGGGCAGCCTGAGTGTCCAACTGGCCGGCACTCGGCACTGGAGGCCAGGCTACAGATTTGCTTCCGAAGCCCAACTCAGCCCTCTGGCTATCTGTGGGGGGGCTCCTCCCCCTCCACCCCTTCCCTGCCCTCGGGTCTGGGTTCCAGGAGGAGAAAGGGTAGCTGAGGACAGTGAGGACTCAACGCACAGACCCTCAACGCACAGACCCTCCTGGCGTGGCTCTTCTTGGCCCTCACCTCCAGACAGGCGGCAGCCAGCTCCGGAGCTATTTCTGGCCCCGCCGTCCCTGAAGCAGCACATCCCCCTCACCATGGTGGGACCAGGACCCTTTGTGCCCAGCACCACACAAGCTGGTCTTCCTCAGAGTGCGAACCCGCCAGGAGCACCTCTCTCCTGCAAAGATCCCTTTGCTCTTTTCACTTCCTGGAGAAGCTGCCGCTGCTTCTTCCCCTCCTTCTCCCCATCTGTCTGAAGAACATTATTGTCTTCCGAGTGGCACATGTAGCTCTCTCTGCTGACCCCCAGAGCCATGCACACAGCATATTGGTGACTAGGATTCTGAATATTGTGCATACCTAGTTAGCTCAAACGTGGGCGTGAATCTGAAGAGGGAGAGTGATGCTGCAAGGAGGTACTGAGTAAAACACCATCTCAGCAGAAGGAACCGACAGGAATCCCGGGGCTGACCGAGGCCCTTCCATGGTCCCAGGTTTCCCACAGCAGCTCTTCTCTTTAAGGGAAGGACCTCTCCTTTAGAAGTCCTCCCTAGGGCTCGACTGAACCCTAGCCCGTGGACTCCCTCACCCAGCGCTCTGCCCCCATTTCCCGTCAGGGCACCATCCGTGAGGATCAGCAGCAGGTCACCCTCAGCACCAAGCCTCCCATGGGGGCCTCAGGCAATCCTCAAAATAGAAAAGGTGAGGGGGTGGGCAGGTGTCAGGAGAGAGGCAGCAGGGAAGAACCGCTGATTGTAGGGCCCTGAGTCCACAAAACCTGGGAGAAACAACTGGTTCCTAGGCAGGGCCGGCCTTGAACCCAGGTTCCATGACTCCCCGTACAGTGCTCCTTCCCCAGCGCCAGCCAGTCCACTGTGCCAGCTGACAGAAGAGAGGAGAATTAGGCCCTGGCCAGTCCCTGGAGGCATCCTTTGGTACCACCATCTGCTGGGGCCCCAGCACAGGCCCATCTGTGTCCTCCTTGCAGCCAGGGATTCCTAGTCTTCTGACCTTTCTCCATGACACCGTGTTCCACCCTGCTCGTCATCAGGCACTCCGGGATCTGTCAAGCCCCTCTGGGGCAAGCACATACCCCCCAAATCAGACAGACTGTCCTAGCATGGGGCTCCGTGAAGGCTGCTGTGGCAGAGCTCAGAGTAACCAGGCAACCAGCAACAATAGCCAGAGGCTTCCGTCACAACGCCGGCTTTGTATGTGACATGTACACAGCCGCACAGCAGCTCTGGGAGTCGGGAGTTGGGTGGGAGACCTGCATAGCTCCCTCCCCGACTTCTCCAAGCGTTTGCTCAGCTCCGTCTGGCAGCAGCTACAGAGCCCTCTGCAATGACAGGAAGTCCAGACCTGGCTCTCTGGCTGTGAAGCTAAGCTGGAGGAGGGCCGTCTGCCCATCACAGGCTCGGTGACTGGCATATCCTCCCCTCTGAGGGCATTTATCAGTCCCTGATATCCCAGGCAGTACATGTCAGTCCCTCTGAAACTGCTGGTATTACCTAAACCTCCAGGTGTGATGATCCAGTGTTCCTCAAAGAACTTTTCCCCGTGTGGTACAAGGAAGCAGGGGACAAGGGCTGTTGAGGGAAGACGGAAGTCAAGGACTCCAATGCACCCCAAATGTAGCAGTCTTCACCAGGTCTGTGCCAGTGTGCATGCTATCCGTAGTGGCTCAGGCACCACACAGTTCTCTGGGATTTTCTGGAAGGGCAGTATCTTGGTGTTGATAATAACTATAACCTTCTAAAAGCCCATCCTCAAAGTAGAAGGTGCTGGGCATTTGTATCTGTAAGGTAGTCCTCCCAGGGCTCCTAGATGTGGTAGGGGGCATTTGACAGATGGGGACACTGGGGCCCAAAAAGGTGACATCGCTTGCCCAGGGTCACACAGCCAGTACTGAGCAGAGCTGGGGACCTTCATGCCAATCAGATTCCAAAGCCCATTCATTCAGGACTTCCTCACTTGTTCACTGACTCACCTGAGCCCCAGCTCCATGCCAAGCACCACGCCAGCCCCTGCTCTCCACCTCCCCCATCATCTCTCGCCCAGCCCTAACCCCTCACTGAGGACAAGGACTTGCCAGTTAGAGCCACTTTGGAGGAAGGTCAAGAGGCTGGCCCTTAATACATCTCTTGGGAACATACCTGGGATGAAATTAGCTCTTCCACACACCCCTGCCCCGGGCAGAGTGGGCACCCACCAGGGACCCCACCAGCACAGAGTCCCCTGCCAGCCTTCCCAAGGCCAGGAGCAGTCTCATCTCCCAGGCATCAAAAGTCCGCTCAGGCAGGGCAGCTGGGGTTCCTGACCAGGTGTGCCCTCCCTGCCAGCCCAGAGGATGCTGGGGGCCATTGGGATTCCACTTAGAAGTGGCTACCACCTCTCTCTCTAACCAGCTGGGCTAGTCTCGGAGGGAGAAAGGAAGGGTGGCACAGAGGGGAAAGAACATGAAGAGTGGACTTGAAGCCTGGAAACCAGAAATACTGATTTTTTTCCCATGCATGCGCCTTTCATGCTTCCCTTCCCCAAGCCCACCACGCCTTGGTACTTTTGCAGTTGCAGCTGTTTTTATTTGCCGCCACTGCTGTTGTTTTAAAAGGTCTATTTTCACATGGAATGTTATCCAATTAGCAGAGCAATGTGTTGGCTTAAATAAACACTTGGGGGGAGCCGGCAGTAGGGAGACGCGATGGCGGTTGGCACTGGCAGGCAGAGCTCTTCTCGCTGTGGAAAACGAGCGCAGCTTTAATTTTAGGGTTGCACAAGCTAATGTCTCCTTGCTCCTCCTCACCTTCGCACAATACCAGGCGAAGGGACAGAGTGATGTGGATGCATAGCCTGGGCCACCCTATTTGGGGAGATGTCGAGTGTTTTATAGGGGCTCCCATGAGGCCTCTCCACACCCTCGGCCTTCGCCTTGCAGACTCCACCAAAACAAGAGTTCTGGTGCAAAGAGGTGCCACTAAGCCAACCAGGCCAAGCTCCTTAGCGCAGGGACAGCCACCCCTTCACTGGGGACCTGGTACCCCCAGCACAGTGCCGGGCTGCACTGCACTCATGGTAAACTGGTCACCATCATATTGCCAGTGGCATGTGCTTAACACCTATTTGCTTAATTGAGTGCAAGGAGGGAATAAGGACAGTCCCGACGGGGGCCCTGAGGGAATGAAGCCAGGGTCTGAAGGGGTCCTGGTCTCATGGAAATGAGGAATCTGTGTGATGCCTGGGCAGCCACTAGATGGGCAAGGCTGCACAGTGGCCAGCTGCATGGCCTGCGGGGTCAGAGCTGCCTCTTCTAGCTGTGCGAATGTGGACAGGGTACAACCCCAGTTTACTCATCCCTGTGGCTGGAGGTGCTGTGGTTTGAAGCCTAGGTATTGGTTATTCTTTGTCTCCCGAGATGTTAATGGAAGCCAGTTTGGGAATTGGCTGTCACATTTAGGCCCATGTGTTAGGTGTGCACACTCAAACCCGTGTGTCTGTCGCAGGGTCTTGCATAGTTCCTATCATCAGAGCCCAGGGGTAAAAGAAAGTACATTTTAAGGCAGGGATTCAGGCTCAGCCAAACTCATTTATGATTGAGAACCCGGGATCAGGACAAGGCCCCCTCAGACTAGCAAACATACATCCTCCATCATCAAGGTTTTTCTCTTAGAAACTCACCCTCAGCTCCACAGTATCGTAACTTGAAATGAATGGACATGCTGAGGGGGGAGGGTTCATATTCAGAGTCACTGGTGTTGCGCACAGAGCTCCACTAATCCCGGGTCCAGCTCCTGCTTAGCCCCTCCTTTCAGAGGCCAGAAGCAGCTGGCAGGGTTTGCTGAGAGCTGCTTATAGGATTCTGGGTGCGTTGGGACAAAGATGAAACTGTGCTGTTCCTCAGAGCATGAATGTCGCCCATGGGGGACAACACCCAACATCCACGGGCACACCCTCCCAGAAGTCACAGGCCCCTGTTTTCGACCACGTCAGCAGAGAGAAGAAGCCAAGCCGCGGCCCAGTCCTCCCATTAGCTTGGCTCAGGTGCTGTGCTCCTGGGTGCGCATGGTCATTCTTGGCCAGCTTAGGTCATGCTTACTCCAGGTGTTGGGTGCGCAGATGGCTCGGAACAGCTTGCTGTTGTCCGTGTTTGGGTGGATTTGGCATCTGCTGAGAGATGCAGACTTCCCTCTCTAAGACATGGAGCAGAAGGGGCCAAGAAAGTGCCCCGGACTTCTAAGGAGCCCCATCCTCGGCTCTGCCCAGGAGCCTTTTCCCTTGTGACAAGAGTCCTGCAAAGGCATCGAGGAGACTTCCATTGCCAGGAGGAGGAGGTCTGTCTCCAGGGAGAGCCACAGAAAGGTCAGTCCCAGCACTATGCTGGCAGCCTTCTAGTGCCTTCTCTGCTCTGGGAACGTGGCTGTCGAACCTGGTCCCAGTCTAGCCAGTGGCTGTCACTCACCCTCTGCCTTTGCAGATTTCTTAACAGCAGATGCACAAAAGGCAGCTGGCTAGGTCTGCTGGTGCCCGCAGTTGTGGCTTAGGGCAAGGAGATCAGAGGTGTGGTTCTGGGACAGCCAAGCCAGAGACCGGAGGGCGGCCTGTGAACCTGCACTGGACCTGCTCAAGGCACTTCGCGTCAGGCCTGAGATTCTCTGAGCAGGGCCCAGGCCTGAGACCCGCTGTCTGAAGTGGGAAGTCCTTCTGCCCTGGGTCAAGGCAGCAGGACGGCAGGCAGGTCAGAAAACAGAGTCAGGAAGCGGTCAGAAAATCTGGGTCAGGAAACACAGCCCACCCCCAGATGGAGCAAATAAAGAGATTTATAGGAGAGTAAGTAGGGCTCAGGGACTTGCTAGGGATGGTGAAGCCCCCAGGGACCAGTGACAGTAGGAGCTCTCACCACTCTTAGGCCAAAGGGATGCTTGGAGGGAAAGGTGAGAGCCAGAGCCCTCATGGGGCCACTGGCAGAAGCCCTAGTCCTGGAGGGAGGGAGCAGGAGGCGAAATGCCCGCACTGTCCAGTCTCCCACCAGCGTCTCCTGTTTTCTTGCCTGAATGTAAACCAGAAGGTCGGGTAGCCCTGCTTACAGGGCCCCTGGGGGTCGCTCTGAAAGCTTGGAAGGGGCATTAGGGACAGCAGCAGGGATAACCCATGCTGGCCGTCGGATGACAGGAAATGGCTCCTCTTCTGTGCAGTTCTCGGCGTAGTGAATGTCCCCTTAGAGTTCCATTCCGGATCTTCACCCTTCTGCAGTGACCCAGCTGGGCAATCTGGTGTCACCCTGTCCCCATCCTACGAGGGCCTAGTTGCCCAGCTTAGGAGCAGGTTCTCTTTCCCTCTGAAGCCAGGCCCCCGACTGTGTATGTGTCAGGTCTTGAGCTGACCCAGAGGCAGTGTCCCACCCGCACGGACAGAGGTGAGCCAGGCACCTTTCCCTGCTGTACTGTCTGAACCACAGGGGTGTTGATGCACCGTGGTGGGACCTCTAAGCCAGCCCTCATCTCTAGCAGGAACAGTTTAACGTCCAGCCCAGGTTTCAAGACTCAAGGAAAGAGTTTCACTTTCCTCTGCAAGCCCCCCTAACTGTGGTTTGTTATCCTCAGTTTCCAGAAGCAGATGACCCCCCTGCATAGGGTCAGAAGGTCCATCGTAGCCTAGCGCTACATCGTAGAGCCTCCATCATTCACATCATCATAAGAAGGGGATGTTAAGATGTTTTTGAGTGAGAAAGACCACATTCACATAACTTTTATTACAGAATACTGTTATAATTGTTCTATTTCACTATTGTTAATCTCTCAGTGTACCCAGCTCATAAATTACACTTTATCGTAGGCTTGTAGATATGGGAAGAGCATGGTATATATAGGGTTCGGAACTACCTGTCGTTCCACTGGAGGTCTTGGAATGTATCACCCACAAATTAGGGGAGCTGCTGTATTTACCGAGCAATACCAAGGGTAGCAAGGGTAAGACCTTCCTTCCGAGGTTCAGGGTCAAGCCGGGGAGCCCAGCACACACACTAGTGTTAGCGGGGCAGGTGCTGAAATGGAGGCCGTGTGTATAAGGCACACGGAGGGTACCGGGCTATAACCTGTACGTGGAGGGCAGGGCCTGCCCTGGGGTGCCAGCAAGTGGGCTGTGACGAGAGGAGCTCTTCCAGGCTATGGAGGGTGTTACGAAGGCCCAGGGGCAGAATGTGTAGAGGCTGAAGAAAAAGTAAGAAGGAAGCTGACTTGCCTACAAACCTTGACCAGTGCCTCAATTTTCCCTCCACTCAAATAGGAGAGTAATGTGTATTCTCACAAATAGGCTGAGATCATGTGCCTAGAGTCCTGTGGAGCCCTGCAGATCCATAAACCATGCTGAGAAGAAGCAGTTTTGGTGCCAAGGGAGGAGAACAGGCAGAGCAGCAGGATTGAGACGAAGCGAAGGCCAGGATCACCTAACCCTCCACCTCCTCTGTTGAGACACCCAGCACTCGCTGACCCCTGAACGGCCCCAAGATGAACATACACCTTTGGCACCATTTTGCCAGAGGTGTGCCATACTTCCAGCTGAGATTTAGTAACCCTCCAGGAAGACAGTGGCATGGGCCTCAGTGGAGTCAAGTGTGGGCTCAGCAACTGCAGAGGAAGCTGCTGGTGGACCTCAGGCCTGAGAGGCTGAGGCTTCAGGTTGCCCTCTGCTGTGCCCAGAACTTTCCGTGCACCTTCGTGTCTTCTCCTGCACTAGCCCAAAAGCCCCTGGAGACCCAGAGCTCTGTCTGCCTGCTCACCCTTTCCCCTAGGATGCCACAACTCTAACAAGCTCTCATTAGGCCCTCTCAATAAAACGCAAGTACCCTGAATTATCCGAGGCCAATTTTAGCTTCGAATCACTGTCCTCACTGCTAGCAACCACATCCCAAGCACCAGGGCAGTGGATGCCAGGAACACCACCTGATTTCATATTGGCCCGAGGGGACTAGAACTAGGAAGAGTAATTCTGCTATTTTTGGAGAACCACACATTGCGCTCCAACTTAAAATACAAAAGAGCTTTTGTACCCTACCTACCATTGTTCCTGCTCTCGGTGTGATCACTGGAAATCAAGGGCATACATAATAAAATAGCAGTCAACATGTGCTGAGACTCCCGAGACTTACTGCTTGTCAGGCGGTGTTGTCAGTGTTAGACTTAGAAGTTCACTACATCCTCCCATCCATTCTTTGCTGAGGAAACAGAGTCTCAGAGAGGTTAAGCCGCTTGCCCAAGATCACACAGCTTGTAAGTGGTGGAGCAGGAATTGGAGCCAAAGCAGCCCATGTCCAGAGCCTCCAGTCTGCATTGCCGCATCACCTCACTTCTTGAAGTAGAAAACCCTTCCATAGAGGAGATGAGAATTTGTGAGGGTCAATGTCAGAAGGTGGTCAGAAGAGGGAATTTTTAGCAGCAGCTATGGTGAATGGAGACCTCTCCAGGCTTTGTGTGGCACCGGAATGGAGAATGGTTTTCCAGGGGTAAGAAAAAAAAAACATCTGATAGCTGGAGTCAAACAGGAAGGTTCGGTTTGAGGCATCCTGCCTGGACCCCCCTCCCATGGTCTGTTGTTCCTCCTTCCAGCTTGGTGTTGGGCTGCACCAGATGCAGCCTCTTGGCCACCCCCACCCACCATGTCCCTGGGACCACAGCTCCTCAGGGATCCTGGCACCAGGATGAAATATCCGCCATACCAGGCTTCCAGCCGATTTCTCTCCCCCATCTTAACACCCCAGCTCCCCCGATCAGGCTGTTTCTCTGCCTTGCCAGCTGAGAACGCGTGTGTTTTAAAGCTCTGAATGGGCCATTTCGGCTCAGAGTCCAGATGCATTTTTATATCCACATGGAAAAAAAGGCAGAGGCTCTGCTGGCAGTCAGAAAGAGTTTTTTAAATTAAAGTTAAAAAAAAAAGGAAAGAAAAGTTTCCTGCACCTGGCCCTTCTCAGAAAAGCACAGAGGAGAACAAAGCATTGCTTTAATTTGGCCACATGTCTAGTTTTAAAAAGATGCATATCCCAGGCACCTCCCCGCCAGTGCTTTTCAGATTCCGTTGGTTATTGAATATATGCTATGTGCTACCCGCGAATCTTGGTGTGTGTGAGTTCCAAAATCAGCCCTATTATACAGGTGAGGAGACCAAGGCCCACTGTGAGGCAATTGGCTTAACCAAGGTCATGGTATTATTTTCCTAGGCTGCTGTAACAAAGTACCATGGACTAGGTGGCTTAAATCAACAGCAGTTTATTGTATCCCAGTTCTGGGGGCCAGAAGTCCAAAACACAAGGTATCAGCAAGCATGGTTCCTTCTGTGGGAGAAAATGTTCAGGGCCTCTCTCCTAGCTGTGGGGACAGCCAGCATTCCTTGGGGTCCCTTGGCTTGTAGACAGATATCCCTCCAGTCTCTGTTTTCACATAGCACTCACCCTCCGTCTCTGCCTTTATGGGGCCAGCTCTTATTAGGACACCAGTCACACTGACCCAGGGGCCCACCCTACTCCAGTATGTCCTCATCTTAGTTTAACAACATCTGCAAAGACCCTATTTCCAAATAAGATCACATCCTAAGGTACCAAGAGTTGTTAGGACTTGCCTTGTTTGGGGGAACACAAACCAACCCATAGTGGTCATGCTGCCATCAAGGGCCCAAGCTGGATCCGTTCCCATCTGGAACCCTACTGGTCATGTGCTGCCTCCTCACTGCATCACAGAACCGAAAGGGACAAACCCCACAGCTCATCTTCTCATACCAGATGGTGCTGTCTGCAACCCAGAAGCAGAGAAAAAGACGCCGCTGTTAGCCACTTTCTCTCCAGTGCAGACGAGGGCCTGAAGCCGAGGCCTCTCTGCTGAAAGGAGGAAGGTGCAGATGTGCTAAGTCTGTAGGAACAGCACAACCACAAATTAGCACTGGCATCTGCTGAGCGCTTACTGTGCCCCAACCCGTTCTAGGCCCTTCCCCCGTTCACTCCTGTCCGTCTTCTCTAGAACCCTTAGATTGGCATGCCACGAGAATCCCTATTTTATTGACAAGACTGAGCCTAGAGAGAGTCGTTTCACTTGCCCAAGGCCTCGAAGCCAGGAAGCTCAGGGCCTATTCTGCCCAGGCTGGGTGGCTCCAGAGTCCAAGCTGCTGGCCAGTACTGCAGTGACCTCTGCATTCCACTGGAGCATTTCAGGAAGATCCTCCACTCAGTGCCGTTTAGTTGGAGCCCTAGCGATATGTAAGAGAGAACTCACCAGTACCAT
The DNA here is from genome assembly GCF_040802235.1 of Manis javanica. Classification (NCBI taxonomy): domain Eukaryota; kingdom Metazoa; phylum Chordata; class Mammalia; order Pholidota; family Manidae; genus Manis; species Manis javanica. The sequence goes on along the minus strand of NC_133170.1, from coordinate 71,252,242 downwards.
AAGAGTCCATGGATGTGAAACGTCAGCATAGCCTAATCCAGAGACAGAAAGCAGATTCATGTCTGTTGGAGCTTCGGGGGTGAGGGTGGGGGGGTGGGGAGTGATTGCTAATGAGGACAGATGTCTGCTGGTGATGATGGCAATAAGTTGATGTGATAGTTGCACAACTCTGAATATACTAAGGATACTGAACTGTACACTTCAAATGGGTGACTTGCACAGTATGTGAATAACATCTCAATAAAACTGTTACCAAACAAAAACCAAAAAAAGAGGGAAGTAGGCAGAGTGTAGAGGTTGGGGACAACAGAGAGAGAGCAAAGAGTGTGGTTCTGATGGTGGAGAGGGCAGGGGCCCTGAGGAGACTGGGGTGGCCTGCCCTGGGACAGCAGAGAGGGGCCAGTGAAGGACAGTGCCAAACCGGGCTCGGCCTTCTCACGTGGGGCTGCTCCTCACAGCCGGGTGTGAGGCCAGTGGCTAACGGGGCAGCCTGCCCAGGTAGGATCCAGCATGGGACGGAGAGGCTGCCCGGCCCAGGCCCAGGTGCGACCTGATGGCAGCTATATTGATGGCACAGCCACTTGCAATTCTCTCCCTGGGATTGCAGCCCACCAATTGAACAGACATGCCTGACAGCTCTCACACCCTCTCCACAGAGCAGGTATCAAGCTGGGGCCTGGCCTTTGAGCTCAGGTCAGGGGTGGGCAGAATGCAGCATCTACCGGGAGGTCTTAGCTAAGGTGCTATTTCATTTCTTGTCCCCACACCCCCAGAAAGCCTTCAGCGCCCTGTGTCACAGCACCCACTTGTACGGCCGGAGACTGGTCCTGGAGTGGGCTGACTCGGAGGTGACCCTACAGGCCCTGCGGCGGAAGACAGCCGAGCACTTCCACGGTAAGAGCGGGGCTCCCAGAGGTCCACCCTGCCGGCCTGTGCGGGCGCCTCCACCTGCCCTCCATGTCTGCCCTCCGCCCTCCCCACCCCTGCTCCATGCTGGGAGGCTGAGCTGTGTGGACAGCATCAGTGACCTCCATGCCTTTCCAGCTTCAAGTCCGGTCAGGTCTTTGGGAGGCCTGGCAGGAAATCAAGGAGAGGAGGGGAGTCGGGTCAGGGTGCTTATCTCCCTGCCTCCCTTCCTGCCAAGTTGCCACCAGCCGGCTGACACTGCCACCAGAACAGCCACTGCTCCTGTCCAGCGGCCCTCTACCCAGCGCTGTCTGGAGGTTCCAGTGGCCAGCCCAGGGGGCCGCTTGCCCTGAAATCCCTATACCCTCCTACTCTCCCTGGTTATTGAATTTGAGGACCGTCAACTTCCTGCCAGGATCCTGATGGTCAGAGGACCTCACTCTACCTCTTACACACCTTGGTGGCATGACATGGGCTCACTGGTTTTTCAGTCCATCCTCAGAAATTATTTGGTGAGCTCCCACTCTGTGCTAGCACTAGGGGTGCAGCAGTGACCTAGCAGGGCCATGGATGTGGGTGGCAGAGGTGAGCAGGTGGTCCAGGAAGGCCTCCACACAAAGGTGACATTCGTGCCCATGAAAGGGCTGCCAAAGCCGAGGGGCCCCAAGTTTGGCACAAGCGTGGCACATCAAGAAGGGGCAAGATGTTTGCTGCAAGGTCCACCCTTCCCCCAATCATGTGTGTAGAGATGGGACCTGGAACCATGGCCAGTTTCCAGCCATTTACTGCCCCAGCCAGTGACAGTCAGCTTCCCAAATCAGGCAGCAACTTGGGAGGAGGTTTCCTTTCTGGAGCTGTGAGTTTTCTAGCTGGCCCTCCCTGGTCTGGCTTGGGGCTAACAAGCAGGGCTTCCAAGACTGCATCCCCTACAAGTGTGCTTAGAACTTCAGAGACAGGATAGAAGCCCTTCGTACCTTCGTAGCTCAGCCTGCCAAACCCTTCAGATGATACTCCCCTGCCCACCCCAGGGGCCTTTCCAGCCTAATCCCTCCTCACCACCCCACCCACAAGAATTCGCTATTCCCCAGATGACAGGCAGGATTCTGTGTCTTTGCGTATGCTGTTCCCTCTGCTTAGAATGCTTGCTCCATCACTTTTTTTTCACCTGGCAGTGCCTTTACAGCCTTCAAGGTCCAGCTCAATGACACCCCTTCCAGGAAGCCTTCCCTTTCTTTCCCTGCCCCTCCCCAGGTCAGTAATTGCTCCATCCTGTGCTCTCCTTGACATGTTATAATTTATTTCTTTATGTCTCTTGTCCTCACTGGACTGCTGTCTCTACCAGCATGGAGACTGTGTTGTCCTGCCCATCTCTGTTGGTTCATCCCTGGGCCCCTGCACCAAGCACAGTGTCTGACCCTGGCCGGGCCCTCAGTCTGAGGCTGGGAGATATATGAGCCAAGCAAATGAGAATTAGAGAAATCGGGGCTAAGTACACAGTCACAAGCTCACAACTCAGTATGTCCCCAAATCCTGACATGCAGAGAGAGAACCTGTCCATATCGACAGCCGTTGACAGGCCCAAATGCACGGGTCTGCAAATGTTTGTGTAAGGGACCTTCCCTGTCCTCCACAGGGCCGCAGAGGAGTGCAGGCTCAGCACCTGTGCCCTGCATTGGAGAGAAGCCCCCTTCAATAAATTGAGCTCCAAAGACGGCGTTTATTGCCTCAGCCCAAAAGAAAGACTCAGCCTGGAGCATTTCTGTGCTATTGGCTATCTGCATATCAGCTGCAGGCCAAGGCCAGAAAAGGGCAGATATACTAATAATAGTAATAAAGACAGTAGTTTATTTGCTTACCTCTTCCCACTGATTTCCCCGCAGCCCTATCATATGGGCATGAAGAGCCCCATTTTATGGATGAGAGAACTGAGTATTGATGTGACTTACGACAACTACTGTTTATTAAGGACTTCCTGTGTGTCCTAGGTGTTTGGACTCCCTTTTAAAAGGCCCCCCTGGAGGAATATTGCCCTCCCGGGGCCTGGAGGGGGCCACCAGCTCTGAGCTAACCAATTGTGTGGAAGGCAAGTGCTACCAAACCCTACCCACCCCCAAGGATAGGTCACCAGGGAACAAAATATCCAGCACATGTGGTGTCACACGAACGCCAGAGCATGTGGCTGGGTGGGAGCCAGGTTTCCTGGAGGGCAGGAGCAGCCGCGCCTGCCATGGAGGGATGTGACACGTGACCCGTGACACAGCCCATAGGAAGGGTCTGCGCAAGCCCAACCAAATGGCAAACCTCCAAGCCGGCCACGCCCATGGGTCATGAAAAGGCAGCAAAAAGATGGCTGAGAGTTTGGGAGCCAAGTGTCTGAAATTAATTGCCAGTCGTGTTGTTACAGCACTCTTTGTGAAGAAATACATGATAATCCTCTGAAAACAAAAGAATGTTCTCTCGAGAGCACAGCAAGATATGAGACGGGGACTGGCCTCAGAGGGGCTGTGAACACCCAGAAATGTTGTCATCCTGTGTGTGTGTACCTACCACTCTGGCAAGAAGGTCTATTATTGGCTTCAGATTTTCTGCAGGGTCCTGGTCCCCAGAAGGTTTGCTTTGTACCAGCAAACCCTGGGTCATGTTGTTTCCTGGCTCAGTGTCCCAGGACAAGCCCTTGCGCCCTCTGGGCTTCCGTTTCCCATCTGACCAGTGAGGATGACAAAGGCATCCATCACCTTACAGAATTTTGTAAAGGTGATAAGGAGAATAGCAAAGCAGCATAAGCTGCCTTTTCTTCCTCACCTGTGTAATAACACTTAGGATGTAGATGCCGTTAATCTTCCCATTGTGCAGATGAAGGGATGGAAGTGCACAGAGATGAAGCAACTTGCCAGGGGTCACACAGGTAGGAAATGGTGGGAGCAAGCCTTGAACATGGGCAGTCTGGCTAACATAGCCCCACACTCGGGGTGGCCGTTCCCAAGTAGGCTGGACACTGGGGTGGAGGCGGAGGTCGATGAGTGAGCACAGAACAGGTGCTCTGGAAATGTCAGTCCCTCTCCCCACTCCACCCATTGTCTGATCTCTTTGGGAAAACAGGAGGTGCCTGGCGCTGCTCTGAATGCTCCGAATAGGGCTGCTGGCCTCCTGCCCTCCTGTCCTGGCTGGACCCTTTTTCCCTGCTCTGCCCCTTCCCTGTGGCGAAAAATACCCAGCTCATTTGTGTCGAAGTCCGCATTGTTCAGAGCTTCCAGGGCCCTGGCAGACTCTGAGGGCAGGTGGGCTCCATGCCCAGTTCCCTCCCCCGGCGCTGCTCTCTGCCAGGAAGGCACTCAGGTCTCAGGTGGAGGCCCCAAGCCCCATTTGCCCGGCCTGAGCACCAAGGCCACAACAAAGGGCTCCCGTGGAATGTGGGCTCAGACTGAAAGGCAGGCATCTTAACCGTTCAGTCGGGCCCAGTGGGAAGATTGCTGGTGACACCAGGACCTTCGAGCCACCCTCGGGGACAGTGGGAAGTGGCCAGAGCAGAGCTTTGGCCCCAGCCAAAGCCTTCAATGTTGGTTACCCCGAATGCAAGTTACCCCGAGTTTGCTCTTGCCCCAGAGCTCAGCTTCCTCAGCAGGCCAACCGCTAATCTGGGGGAGACTGGAAGCAAAATGCTGGTGGGCTGAGACCCTCTCAGCCCCTGTGGCCAGCCTCTCTCACCCCACGTGTCCCTGACAGGCCTAGGTCAAGGGGAACAGCTCCATGTGCAGTTCAGGCTAGATAATACTAATTATTATTACTGTAACAACCTTCATTTGTTAAGCCTTCCTGTGTACCAGGTACTATCTATGGGCTGCCACAGGTATTGATCCTGCAGAATCAGAATCCTAGGAGGCAGGTACTGTCACCGTCTTAGGTTCCACAGATGAGGAAACTGGGACACAGACAGAGGGTAGATAACTTCCATGAGGGTACCCACTACTAATGGCCGAGTCTAGAGTCAGACCTGAGTTTCAGCCATCCTGCTGGGCCAAGCCTTTGTCCCAATGGGTGCGTGCCTCTGCCCCTTCTGTTTTACCCCAGCATGTGCCCTGATAACCATTCTGTGACCTCACACAAGTCACTCAGCCACTGCTTTGTCGACTGTACAATGGGACAAGGGTGCCTACTTCAAGGAAATTGGGGCTGAAAGACAACGATGCCTAGAAATTCGTGGTGCACAGTGAGCCTGCAGCAAACGTTACGGCTCCCTCCCCATCAAGGCACGAATTCTTCTACCTTCTCTGGGCTGCCCAGAACCTCCCTGTCATCTTTGTATTCCAGTCAAACCAGACAGAGGATGCTCTCTGGGCAGGGGAGTAAGACAGAAAAGACCCTGGTGTTTACAAGGCTGGACAGTAACGAGAGAGAGAGAATATGCCCAGCGCGTGGGCAGTGCTCAGGATGGTGTGTGTGCGCGCCGGCTCTAAATGCCACCTGGTCTCCTGTGAGTTGAGCATGTATCCCTGTGCCTGGAGCGTGGTGAGTGTGTTTCCACACACAGAGAGGGGAAGGAGGATTCCTCCCTGGTAAAAACATTCGTCATGTGGTGCCTTCCAGTGCAGTTGTGGGAAACGAACATGCTCAGTGCCTGGTCTGGGCTCACTTGCTTACCTAAGCTCCTTATCAGCTGTCCAGAGAATCTTGTTGTAGACCCCAGCCCTGTCCACCCCCAGTGGAAGCTTTCTTTTTATCCCTTATCCCTGCCAATACAGGGCATTATGTTTTCTCTTAAAAGTTGATGCTTGTGAAATACCTGTCAAAGTGAACAACAAAGTGCAAGTCTTTGAAAGTCATTTGAAAAGCTGCTCTGTGTAGGCAAAGACCTTGACACCAGACAGAGGTGCTTTCGAAAGGCAGTAGCAAGCCAGCCTGGCCATTTTCTGCAAAGCTGCCCCTCCCCTGTCCTGCCCCTGCCTCCCTCACCAGCCCAGAATCTGCTTTGTCACCTCCAGCGGCCGTTCCCAGTTGGCAAAGTGATGTTCAGTGAGGGAGGGTGAAAAGAGAGCACAGGCAAGAAAGGAGAGTCGGCCACTGGCTGTGTCCTTTTCTTCCTGAGCGTGTTACAACCCAGCAGGGCCATGGCATCGAGAAGCTTTCAGGGCCTCGGCAGGCCGCGGTTCCTGCGCGTGCCACCGAAAGAACATAATGGCCCAGAAGCAGTCCGCCTGCAAAACCCTCTGTTTTAGAGCGCCCATAGCCAGGGAGGCCTGGGCAAACAGGCTTTTATTTGGCCGGGAGCACAGCTCTGCTTCCCGGCGTTGTCTTACTCCAGCTGGGAGGGTTGATGGGCTGTGGTTAGCAGTGGCACCTTTCCCCTCCAGAACTGGGAGTGCAGACATGACTGGCATGGCAAGTGGCTGGCAGCGGCAAGTGCCTCGCCCTCCCGAGCCAGGCCAGGCTGGAATGGGATCTGCTGTCTTCAGGGGCAGATGGGTGCCTGTGGCCTCTGGCACACAGCTGCACCCCCCTGGAGTCCTGGTGCTGTCAGCCGGGCCCCAGCCCCCTTGCCTTCAGGTTTCGGCCCCAGTGTCAGCAATTCAGCTTTCCCAACACCCTGTGTCTTCTCCATCCCCCCATCATACCCTGCCTTGCCTTCCTGCTGCTCTGGGTTCATGTACAGGGTCTTTCATCTCTCTCCCCCCCGTGAGGCTTCACCCTCCAGGGCACATGGCCCTCTCACAATCCCCACCTTGGCCTTACTTCTAGCACAGAGTTGCTGCTCCCCAACTATTTTGTAGGATGAAACAATGTGAAAAAATAAAAATCTAATTCTCAGAATGGCCCATTCTGATTGAGCATCTAATATGTATGAGGCAGTGGGCCAGTGTCAGCCCCAGTTCACCCTGTCACCCCACAGGTAGGGACACCAGGGGTCAGTAAAGCTGGACAGCATGACCCAGACCCCACAGTTAGCTAGCCTGCAGCCAGCACTGGGGCCTGCTTGGCCTGAAGCCAGATATTCCTAACCTTGAGACTTGAAACACCACCCATCTGAAAAGAGGCAACTGTGTGACTTCTTACTAAAGATCAAGTCAGGTGGAAGAGAAAGGAAAAAGGGAGAGCTTTGTTAAGGACCCACTATGTGCAGGGAGAATGCCAAGTGGTACTCAGTCTCATTTTAGCCTCGCAGCTCCCTGGAGAGAGTGCTGTTCCCATTTTTCTGAGGTGCAAACTGAGACTCAGAGAGGTCTAATGATTTGCCTAAGGTCACACAGCTTTGCACCTACAGAACAGATCACATGATTTCACTACTCCCTAAAACTCCAGTAGTTCCTAAATCCCCAAATGCCCCCATTTATTTGATCTGGGCTCACAGTCCACATAGGGCAGTGGTTGCCAACTACAGACCACAACCAGGACCTGCCTGCAACTTGTTTTAAATGAAGTCTTTTTGGCACACAGCCATGCCCACTGGCACACAGTTCATGCGGTATCTATGGCTATGTTCTTGTGCTGCAAGAGAAGAGTTAAGTAGCTGCAGCAGAGACGCTGCAAAACCTAAATAAGCTATTTGCCATCTCACGGCTTAGACAAAAAGTTTACAGCCCCTAGGGCTTGTGAAGTGGCTGCCCTTATTTTACTGAAAAACCGTGGTTGCTGATCCCTCCCATGATGACCCCTCTTGTCTCAGAGAGCATATAATTCTTAGAGGCATCCTAGCCACATCCTCACCCTGCTTAAGAGCTCCAGCTTTCCCTGGAAAGGAGGCCCCTTTGCTATGCTTCTCATTTAGTCCATTCATTCATTTGTTCGGTCTTTCTCAACACTGAGGACAAAGCAGTGAGCAACAGAGGAGGTTATCATCTGGCTCTCCTGCGCTCCTGGAGCTGACATTTGAGTGGGAGAGACTGGTGATAAAACAGGAAAAGTAAATAACAACAAAGTTCTGATAACAGCACGCCCTACGGGAGAAATTAGAAAGGATAACATAACTCCTTGGGGGTGAAATGGGAAAGTGAGATTTCCTATATGGTGGTTGGAAAGAGCCTTTCTAACGAGTCGATGTTTTTGTGTGGTGTGAAGCCAGCCAGCCAGAGATCTGGGGGGACAGCGTTCCAAGCAGAGAGAGCCACAGGTGCAAAGGCCCTGGGGAAGAAGCATGTTCCTAGCAGGCCACTGTGGCTAGAGAACAGTTCTAGGGTGGAGAGTGGTAGGAAACAAAAGGCTGTTAGGGCTCCCTGGTGGGGCCTTGGTGGGTGTGGCGGGGAGCCAGGCCTTTGTTCAAGATACAGCAGGAAGTCCCTCAGATTTAGAGAGGGGAGATTTACAGGCCTTGTCCTTGCTGCCCTGTGGAGCATGCATTGTAGAGGGGCAAGAGTGGAGGTGAGAGTCCCGCTGTAGTTGTCCCAGTAAGCAAGGACTGTGACCTGGGTGGGGACAGAGACCCCATGAGGAGAAGCAGTTGAATGGAGCCTGTGTAGTAAATGTGGAACAGGAGGGAAATTAAGGCCCGTGTAGAGATTCCTGCTGGGAGCCACTCAAAGGATGGCAGCGCTTCATGGTGATGAGCCCCAGGAGGCTCGGGAGAGCAAGTCAGGGGGTGGGGCGGGTCGGTCTGGACACATTGGTTTGAGGCGTCTATTAAGACTCCCCGTGCAATGTCAAGCAGATAGAGCTATGAGTTTGGAGCTCAGGGGCAAAGTCTGGGCTGAGATATAAATTTGGAAGTCATCAGCATACAGATGATATTTAAAGCCTGCAACAGTTCACCAACCACCACCACCCCCCTTCCATAACTTAACCATTCATAGGACGGCACATTGTCAAAAGATTGGGGACCAGGAGAGCCCATTATCCCCACACCAGCCCTTGCAAATATGCCTCCTTGATCTTGGCCATGAAAACATAATCATCGGGCTTTAAAAATCACAGCCAGGAAAGTTCAAGCAAGTATGTGAAGTCACAGAATTTATTATTCAAAATACCCCATTGCTGTGGATCTTTACAGTTCCCTGGAGATGGAAGGTTCTCATAAGCTCCCTGGCCTCATTTTTATTCCTCCGTTTGGGTGCCTCTTACTCCTTCTTTAAGGCCTCTCTGTGGCAGCCCTTCCTCCAGAGGTGTGGAAGGCCCCAGCAGGAGGCAGGTGATGGGGACTGTCCAGATTGCCATGAAGTGTCCTGACAGGAGAGGCCACCCAGGGCTGGGGGCACCGACTGCAGGACACGTTCTAGCCCTACCCACTCGGAAGTGGATTGCCTTCTCTGCCCTAGGTGGTGGGCTGTGTTCTTTCACCTGCTCCCAGCCATGCTGGTGGGTGGCATCAAAAGACAGGTTGAATGTAAGAACTTGTTCGTTATGCTTCAGAAGATTGAAGACTGTTGAGAATTAGGCTTGGGGTTGATTAATGATTGTGCATTGAGTCCCCTATACAGAATTTTATTGTTGTTAACAACCATTTGATCAATAAATATGAGAGATGCCCTCTCAAAAGAAAAAAAAAAAGGTTGAAATTGGCAGGGAAACCCACTTTTTCTCACACCCCCAGCTGCCCCAGTTGGTGGAGGCAGAATCCGAGAAGGAAAATCAAGAAGGAGAAATTGTTTGGGTCAAGGCGGCTCCTCCATGGCAGCTGCTGTCAAGGGTGCAAATGGCTGGCAGTGGGGAGGGAGCCACGTTCAGAGAGCCCACCGTGCCTCCCTACAGAGGTGCCTAGAGGCTCAGGGAGCTGGAGGTGGCTGGAGCAGGTGTCCTCCAGTCTCCCCTCCTCCTCTGCCCTTCGGCCCCGGGCCCCGAGCTTCTTTGAGTGGTGTTTTGGAAATATTTCCAAGCTGCTTCAGCAATAGCCTGCACACTCTCTTTTCCTTCCCCCGGGAGTGGCTGTCCGTGCGGGGAAGGTACTTGCTCCCAATCCAGCTAAATTGTTATTGACTTGTGTTCTCTGCGTTCCGCAAACATTTCACTCAGCCGTCGCCAGCGAGGCCAGGAATCCCTGCTAGGGCTAACGGGGAAACCAGCTGTGCCGGGCCATTTCTCCTGCTCTTCCTCATCGATCATGGAATTAAACTGACAGAAGGAGAATTTCAGAGCGACTTGGGAGGGGAAGGGGCTGGGCCCAGATTGGACGAGAGTTCGGGGACCTGGGGACCAGAGTGCCAGAAAGAGGGCCTGGAGCAGGGTGGGCTTCCCTTCAGAGTTGTGACTGGCAGCAGGGGGTGGCTGGTTTTGTTTCTGAACTGTAGGCTGGCCCAGGCTGGAGAAACCCAAGGAAAACACACAGACAAGGTTTATATTACTGCTTCATGACCACAAGTGAAACTAGGGGGGTTTTGTAGACAGAGAGGGAAGAGAGAGAAATGAGAGGCCACACTGGTAAGCCATCAGCTGAGATCGGCCATAGACCTTTATTTTGCCCATGAAATATGAAAGAATATTTTCTGAATTAACTGCCACAGTTTTGCTCTCAGAAGATTCAACCTGAAAATCAAGATTCTGGCCTCTCAAAAAATCAGGTCTGATCACCGGGGTCCTGGTTTCCCATAGGGCTAGGCCCAAGTTTCACTGGCTTTCCTTTTGCCACAGTCTACAGCCCTCCCTATAGTCAGCCACTAGTACCCCTGCTCCATCATTTTCCTGCCTGGCCCCTTCAGGCCAAGGGATCTGGTGCAGACCTCATTCCCCCCCCTGGCCCACCGAGGAGATGTTACCAATTCCTCCCTTTCAACCATTACTCCCAACCTGGGGCCTGTGCCAAGAGGAAAGGGGCAGGTAGCCAGTGTCAGCCCAGCCACTAGAAATGGAAAGATCCCTCCAGGCCCAAGCAAGGAAGTGGGAGAAGCTTAACAACCCTCTCCCTTTCCTTCTTTGTTCCTCTGCAAACCAGTCACCTTCACCTGGACTCCCCACTTCCCCTCAGCCTGCACAGGCCTCTCCGGCATCTAACTAATGCAAGCACATGCAGGACCAAGCTCAAAAGCCCTTGGTTTAGCCTGGCCCCATGGCCCTACCATGGGCTAAATCCACGATAATCCAGGCCAAGACACCTTTGCCAACCCCTGTGAATGGGGAGCCGCCTGAAACTGCAGAGCAAGGTTGGCCCACTAGGCAACACTGTGTCTCTTGCTGCCTAGAGAGCTGGGGTCCTCGGCACCATGTGGTCGGCAACAGCAATGATCCGGGCATCTCAATAGCCAGGGCCTACCCTGGGCCATTCACATCAGCACCTCTAGGGATAGAGTCCAGGCTTCAGTGGTTTTCTAGATTATTCTGTCGGGCAGTTGGTTGGGATGAAAACCACTGGCCTCTGGAGAAAATTGCTGATGCAGTCAGGTGGGTGCTGCCCTGGGGCCTGGATCTGCTGCACACCTTTCCTGATGAGAGCTCCCTAAGGGGATCTGCTGGGACAGGAAGGCCTGCCAGGGAGGAGTGTCTGTGGTCACATGAATTCCCTCAAAGCTAGAGCACGGCTTCCATATCTGGCAAATGGGACAACAGTATCGTCCAGCTCCTAGGGTTTCTGCATGTCCACATCCAGCCTGCTGCCCAGAGCTGGCCGGTACCTGTGGAGTTGTCCTCCTCAGCCCTCAGCACTGACTCCGCCTACTGGGTTCCGAGACGACTGGGTGGCTGGTGGCTCAGTATGTCCATGGCTGTATCCCCAAGCACCAAGCCTGGCGCAAAGTATATGCTATGAATGATGGGGGCAGTCTGGGACAGGAGAGCAGGCCCTGTCCCTGTTTAACACTTAGGGGCACTGAGGTGTGGAGTTAAGCAACTCTGTTAAGACCCTGAGGGGGCAGAGGCAGGTCTGGGGCCCAGTCTCCTGCTTGCTGACTCTGAACAAGGGCTCACATCACATCTAGTTCTTAGCAGGACCAGCCATGTCCTTAAACAGCCTCCTTGTACAGATAAAGAGCCACTGATTTGGTCTTATGGACCAGGCTGACCCCCAATCTGTAAAGGGCCCTTTATTCCATGAACTTCTGGTGTATGCCTGCTGTAAACAGAGCCGTGGATGCAGACTTATCAGGGGGTCTGAGGGCAAGGGAGCTGTAAGATCCGGAGGCGGGGGCACCCAGGCAGAGGCATCAAGAGTGGGCAGCCCTTGGGGTGCCAGCCTCCCAAAGTCCCCACACCCTAATAGTCCCAAAAGTGAGATTTGCACGTTATATACGTCCCCCTGCATGGCCCAGGACAGTAGGCCACCGAGTCAAGGGGGCCAGGACATCTGTCCGCCGACTCCCTGTTGGCCCACTCACTGGTGGAGGGTTCTTCTTGGCGGGACTTGAATCCCAACATTCTAGCCTGCCCCCACGCCAGGGCCTTGCTTGTTCCAGGGCTGCCTGCTAATTCTGTGGCTGCTGCAAATTTCCAGGGCTGATATTGGTGTCCCCATTTGAAAGAGAAGGGAAGATGACCTGCCTGCCTGCCTTCAGTAACAGTGTCTGCTAATGACAGAGCTCTAGCCGCTATTGAGTGCTTGCTGTATGCCAGATACTGCTGTGAAGGCCTTAAGTATGTTTACCCTCCTAACTCTTCTAAGCTCCCTCAGCGCCAGGTACCATTCAGAACCGCTGGGACAGCACAGAGAGGAAAGGCTCCTGGCCCAGGTCACCCAGCCAGGAGCAGCGGCTTTGGTCCTGGCAGCCTGGCTCAGAACCCAGCCTTCTGGCTGACACCTGCCTGTTCCCAGGCTCCCTGCAGAATTCCCTTTTCCCCGGGCCAGCCGCGCTCTTCCCCCCCACTTGCCTTTCCTTAACGTTCTGCCTCCGGAACAAAACCATGAAGCGCTTTCTCTTGTCCTCCTGACAGCCCCCCGCCCACCCGCCGCACCTTTCTCTCTGCCCGCCTCTGCCTTCCATGCAGGGCGCCAGCGCCAGCCAGGGATGGGAGAGAGAGACACAGGCTGGCATTCTGTCAAGGAATTAATTGAAAAATAAAATCATTAGATGGGAACTCCAGAAATGCAAAATGGTGGTTGGCGGGGGAGGGTAGGTGGGCAGGACTGGGGGGTTGTTGGGGGACGGCTGAGTTTTTTGTCGAGTTAATTTCTTGGGTATTGATGTTTGGTGACATTCACTTGTTGTTTATCTTCGGGTGCAGCTGTAATACTGGAAGAAAATGCACAGCTTGTTTCGTTTATTTATTTTACACCTTTCTCCGGTTCTGCATTATGTTTGTTTGGTGAAAACCCACTGAGGCTTTTGATGTCAGGGAAGTGGGATTTCAGCAGCTGTTCCTGCAAGCAGGGTGCTCCACGTCAGGCAGGGTAGGCAGGAGGATGCCCGGCAGTGTTTGGTGGGAACTGGGACCTGACGCATCCTCTGGGGGAGACATGGGGGACCCGACCTGAGTCAGATATGCCAGGCCCACAAGAGCAGTAACGGCTCACGAGGCCCAAGCCCTTAGGTGTGCCAGTTCCACGCATGAACTCACTGACTCTCACAGCCACCCGGGAGGTGGGTCCTATTTTCAACCCCAGGGTACAGACGAGGAGGCCGCGGCCCAGAAAGCTGAAGTGATTTGCCCAAGGTCACTGAGCCATTAGTGGCAGGGCTGCAACTTCACATTATCTGACTTTCAAGGCCGTGGAGCCAGACCGTTGCTGACTGCTTTCCGTGCCCCTCACCCCACGGCCATCAGTAGATCCCCTGTGCCTCACTTGCCAGCCTGGGCCGGGCAGGGGGTCGGGCCTCCTTTGGCCTTAAAGAACCAAACCACCAAACCATTTCATTCACTTACCTAACGACTATTGATCACCTACTCTGTACCCACCTTCCTCTGCCAGTCCCACCCTGTTGGCACTCAGTGGCCAAATGGCAAAGGAACATGTTAACACCTCAGATGTGAGCAGTAGCAGCAAGTGGCCTTGACCTCAGCGCCAGCAATGGGGTCCCAACCAGGGACCAGGCATTGCTCTTTTCAATACCTTAATCCCCACCCCAACCCTGTGAGGTAGGTGTTAGTTGTGCCCCCATTTTACAGAAGAGGAAACTGAGGTGTACCGAGAGGCTAGTCGGTGGTGGCGGTGTGATGTCAGCGTGTCATCCCTGAGCATGGTTAGAAGTGCTGAGGACAAGTGGGGGTTTCTATGAGAGGCTTTCACAGGACAGCACTCCTCCCTGCTCCAGATGGTCAGGGCCTGCGGGTCAGCGGAAGGAGGCCACAGAGAAGGAAGGGGTGGGGGAATTGCCCCACTCCCCCCATTTTATTCATGACGGATTGAATCTCAGACGGGGTGCGTGCCCTGGCCAAGGTCACGTAGCTTGGGAAATGCCAGTGCCGCATGCACACGATCCTAGCCAGACTTGGTAACCACAAGAGGCGCCTTGTCACTGGCTCTTCTGTGACCTCGGCCCCTCAGGAAAGGCCACGTGGCACAACACAGAGCAGCTGTGGGTTGTAGATTGGACAAGCTGGAGTCCTGGGCTGCCGTGTGTTTACTGTGGGGCATTGGGTCACGGGCCTCTCTGCACCTCCGTCTTCTCACCTGTGAAACGGGGGATGACGCCCGCCTCCTGGAGAGGCTTATGAAATGCAGGTGAGACACTGCTTGTGAAGTGCCCCATCCTGTGTGTTTTTCCTCTCCTGGCTGCACCCCCTTCCCTCGGGGCCTCAGTTTCTCCAGCCAGATGACATCCTAGGTGCCTCCCAGCTCTGCCACTCTGTTCTGCTGCTATCCCAGCAACAGCAGTTTTATTGTTTAAAAATCACTACCTTGATGCCCTAGGACTCGTTCATTCATTTAGTCCTTCATACATTCATTCTTACGCTCAGCATATGTTTACAGAGCACCAACCCTGCTGGGCCCTGGGACACAGCACCCAACCAGACAGGCCCAGCCCCACACAGAGCCCACATTCTGGTAGGTCTGGGGCCACTGCGGTCCTGGGGATGTTCAGATGGCCAGCCCCTCAAAGAGCTGGCCAGGTGTTCAGTTCCCTGGGCTGTGCTTCTCTACAAGGTCTTCTGGGTGAGCTGGTACCCACGATGCCCAGGGCTGGGCGCTGGACCACCAGGAGTTTAAGCCAAGGTCACTGCCTATGGTGTGCTCGGGCTAGCTGGTGACAGCTGGACACAACCTGGAGGTTTCCTGCCCTTTTGTATTCCAGACCATAGCTGTGCTGACACTCCCTTCCTAAAAATAAGAACATGATAAGGCTGGGTACAGGAGTGGGAATTCACCGGATGCAGTGGGGCTGGCTGAGCGAGAGATGCAGAGGACCACAGTGACGTGCCACATCAGGCACCTCTGGGACTCCTGTCAGACTGGCAGTAGCTCCTGTTCCCAGAGGCAGGGCAAAGGCTCGCAGAGGTGCAACTCCTGGCCCGAGGTCCCACCTCCGGTGCCATGGGTTCTTATTCTGTGGCCTCAGGGACAGTTGGCTCTTTAAATGATTGCTTAATGACCACAGGGGAGTCTTTGGCACTGGGTGATTCAGAGGAACGTGGGCCATCTACAAGGGGCACAGGGTAGGGCTGGCACTCCAGCAAAGGCATGGAAGAAGAACTGGCTCTCGAGTCTTTAAAGCAGTGAAGCACAGCTCCTGGGCAGAGAGTGAGCATAGCTGGTACCCATGGAACTGAGCTGAGGTTGAGAGCTGTCTCAGAGGGTGGGGGCAGCCATAAAACCATCTGTACAACTGCCTGCCAGTGGTAGACTGGCAAAGCAGGATGGAAGGACCTGAACTTGGAGTCAGTGGGGTTCTGACCATGTTTACATTGTCACCTCCTCCAGTAAGCTGCCCTGATCGCTCACCACTGGAGCAGGTGCCTCCCTATCATAGTGCTAATTACGCCCAAGGGAGCATTGTTGTCTGGCTCCTTTTCCATCTCCTGTGCTGGACCAGGAACTCCCTAGATGGGGCTGGGCCTGTCTCATGGTCACTACCATGCCTGGCTCAGAACAGAGACTCCCCAGTCTGTTGTGTAAGGGGTTGAAAACATGGACAAAGGTTGAAGACCACTTTTGGCCTTGTCTCTACTTCTGTTTGTCCTTCAGCAGCCTAAGCTTTTCAGCCTCATGTCTCCCTGTCATGCATTCATTTAGCCACTCAGCAAATGTTTTTTGAGTATCTACTGTGTGCTCAGCACAGTTCTAGGCATTGGGAACAGAGCCTAGAACAAAACGCAAGTGGAAA
Organism: Manis javanica; assembly: GCF_040802235.1. NCBI lineage: Eukaryota > Metazoa > Chordata > Mammalia > Pholidota > Manidae > Manis > Manis javanica. The sequence goes on along the minus strand of NC_133170.1, from coordinate 71,236,229 downwards.
AACTCTGCCCTCCTAGAGCTGACATTCCAGGGAGGGAAACAGAAACTAAACAACAAAATATAGATGGGTGAGTGCTGTGGAGAAAGAGGAATGGGGAGGGACTGAGGGAATTGGGATTCTAAACAAGACAGTTGGAGAGACCCCATTGAAAAGGGGAGTCCTGATTCGGGGGAGTATTCCAGGCAGTGGGAACAGCAGGTGCAAAGGCCCTGCGGTAGGCGTGCTGGGTGCCAGGAACCAGGTGGCTGGAGCAGAGTGGGGGGTGACCAAAGGTTCAGAGAGGTAACGGGCCTGCTTGTGTGGCTTTCATGCCATCGTAGAAGCTTTAGCTTTGCCCAAGGTGTGATGTATCAATGGAGAGTTTAGACAATGGAGCAGCATATTCTGATGTGGGTTTTAACAGAGTCCTCTGGCAGCCATTCTAGACCAGCCTCTGGGCCAGAGGGCAGAGGGGGCTTTTGTCATCCTACAGGCCATAGATGATGGCAATGTGGAGCAGAGGGGCCACCACAGAGGTGGGTGTGGGGGAGGGGGGATTTGCTTGAAGACCAGAGCCATTTTAGAGACCGAGCCACATAATGGGCAGGCATAAAGCCTGCTGCCAACTTGCCAGTGTCTGAGTCGTGATCAGGCTGTGGTAAAGAACAAAAAACTCCATGGAGGTGAAGACCACCATGGTGCCACCACTGTGGCTACTGCTGACCACCACTGGCCCTCCTGGACCCCAGGCCAGCCCTGACCTAGGAGAGCAGGACCACATCCCAGGAGCTAGTGCTTCCCCTGCACTGTTAGCTGGGAGGGGGCATCAGTGACAGGCCCACAGGCCCTATTCTGCTGCCCTCCTATTTTGCAGCTCCTATTACCTGCCCACAGATTGAATTTCCAGAGGCCATTGTGTACCTCCAGAGTCTGGCAATTATTATAAGGAAACCAGGAGTGTCGAGGGGGAAGCCAGGGAAGGAGGCGTTTGTCTGAGCCTTGGGCTGCTGCCGCACCCCCAGCCCCTCCTGCCCCCCTCTCCCTTTTCATGATTAACAATGATGGATACAGCCGCCAGGCCTTGAGGCTCCCTGGGCAGGCAGGCGGCCGGGGGTGGCCTCCCCCACCTTCCTCAGCCTCCACCCTGCCCCCCTTACTGCTCCATCACTCATCATGCCTTTGGCAGATATTAATGAGCACCCACTGGGTGCCGGGCAGTGTGCCGAGGCAGGGGCACGGCACCGAACAGGCAGTTCCTGGTAAGTGCCACGGAGCTGATGGGGGTGGAGAGTGGGGGGTCCCGTTTTGGACAGTGGTCCTCCTGAGGAGGAGACACAGGCACTGGGGCTTGGACCTGAGGATCTGGGTCCTGTGGGTGTGGATGTGGCGAGCGGGGCGCACACTAGACAAGCCCAGAGAGAGGACTTGGATCTCCCTCTCCACGCAGTGCCAAGCCTGGGAGCTTGGAGACCCTGGAGCAGTAGCAGCTGTTCTAGAAGGGTCTCTCCGGCTACTGTGCAGAGAGGAGGCCAGGCTGGAGCAGGCAGTGATGGGGGCGGGCGCAGGGAATTGGTGAGAAAGTGGAAGCACTAGGATCGGGCAGGTAGCCATGGAGAAGGTGAGAAGGGCCGGTGTGCAGGTCGCTTTCGGAGGAACAGGATGAGGAAATAGGCTCAAAGAGGCCAGGTCACCTGCCAGTACCACCCAGGAGAGACCCAGGGTTCTTCACCTGGATCAGGTGCTGGGCTGTGCTCTGGATGAGGGAGAAGCGCCCTCAGGAGATCCTAGCCCAGAAGGGAAACCGAGGCAAAAGGTCACAGGGGCAGTCTGTTTGCCCTGGAAGCCTTCACCATTGTTTGAGCAGGAAGGGGGCGCTGTCTGCAGCTGCCTCCATACAAGTGAGGCTGTGTCTGTGAGTGAGACTGACCAGTGGTGAATGGTGAGACTAGTGGAAGGACTGACAGAGCAGGCCAGCCCTGAGCCCCACCGCCCCCAACCCCAAGAGGGTCAAGGGGACCAGTGCACATTTCCTGCCACCCTTTGTCTCCCTGACATTCTCTGGCCAGCACTGGAGATTTGCATGGCAAGTGAGAAGACCGTGGGCTTTGGCATGGTTTGGGTATGAGTCCTGCCTTTGCCACTTCCTCGCTGAGTGATCTTAGACTTACCTGTGGCTCGGTTCCTTCACCTGTAAGAGGCAAGAATAACTGCCTGTGGGGTGTCGCGAGGAATAGAACCATAGAACATGCTGTGTACTCAGTAAAGCGTTTGGGGCCCAGAGGACATGTAGTTTGCTGAGCCCACAATGCCCTTTCATATTGTGCATCTGCATCCCCTTGCCCTGTCCTCACAGAGAACTCCTCTGCATTCTTCAAAGCCCAAGTCAAATAACCCTCCCTTCTGAAGCCACCTCTAATTGTTCTTCCCTCCACCCCTCCTCTGGAACCCCTAAGCATCTATTCACAGTACTTACTGAGCACTTACTGTATGCCAGCCACGAACTCAACCATTAAGAGTCTGTGACCTCCCAGGAAACAGAAACAGCTTCTACTTGTTTCCCCAGCCATATCCCTCACCCGACTCATCCTCTTGGAAGGTTTCCAGCTCTGCCCACGCCAGGCAGCGATCCATTAACCTCTGCAGCTGGGAGGCAGCCTTCCTCCCGCCCCCACCCCTTTCTAACTGGAGCTCTTTCCAGTCGGAAGACTGAGGAGGTTGGGGCAGGGATGCCAGCAGAGCAGCAGAGGCAGCTGAAGCGGGGCTGCCTGTGTTGCCCCCCTCCTCGCATGCCTTCCCCCGCCCTGCCGCCTTCTCTGCCACTCCTCCCGATTCTCGCCCGCTCTTCCTGTCTTTCTCCCCTCCTCTCTCCCGCCGCACCCCTACTCACCGCCCACCCTGCCCTGCCCGCCCCTGTCCTTGCCCGCCCTCTCCACGCCATCTTTCCTACTGCCCCCCAACCCTCTCCGCTGTTCTTTTCTCCTCTCTTGCCATCTGGGCTCCCACAGAGCCCCCGAAGAAAAAGCGGTCTGTGGTGTTGGACGGGATCCTGGAGCAGCTGGAAGACGGTGAGGACGACAGTGAGGAGCGAACCCTTCAGCTGTGAGCTGGCACCAAGAGGGTATGTGCTCCAGGCCCCGGGGCTGGACAGCCGCTCTGGCTTCTGTGCACCCCACCATGCTGGGGGGCGGGGGGAACGGCAGTGCGCTGTGGGGTGGGGCCGGGGCAGCAGGCAGCCCCCAACCTCCACTGGCCCGAGGTCGGAGGTGGCAATGGCCTCAGTCCACTGCCAGGTCCTGAGTGCGTGAGACAGGCTCCAGAAGCTTCCATTTGTGCTTTCCTCTCCAGGGCTGCTGAGCTGGAGTTCCCACCTATGTCTGTCCAGGGGCCTGCCCACAGCTTGGGACTTGCCTTCTGTCCCACCCTGTCCTCGTCCCTTGGGACCGTGAGCCCTGGTTTAGTCACCGGGGCATGCTCTGGCCCTGTTGTCCAAGGGCTGTAGGCTCTGCGCTGCCCGTTACACTGGTCACCAGTCACTGGTCTCACTGATGGAGCTCAGCTGCATAGCTACTGGTGGACGCCCTCTGCTGCCGGGCCGCGGGCCCTGCGAAATGCAGCCAGGTCCCCAGCCCTGGCAAACAGTGTCCCGAGGCTTATCTCGGGCTTGGGCCCTGAGTACAACCTGGGATGGTCTGAGCCCAGCACATGCCAAGAGGCGGGATGGTGGAGACGAAAGAGCTACAGCCCTTCTGACCTGGGTCTGAATCCCAGCTTGGCCATTCCCATCCTCCATATGACCTCTGACTGGCCAGGTCCCCTCTGACCCTCAGCATCTCTTTCCATGAAATAGAGGTGATACTGCACTGACCTCAGAGATGGTGCTTGGACTCAATCAGTCAATCCAAGTAAAGCCCAGAGAAAATGTGCATCAGTACTTTTGTTTACTTCTTAATCTGGGGCCACAAGACAGGGCCCCAAGTGAGCATCCAGGGACCTTCCAACTTTGTGCATAAAACTGAGTCTGTGTGTTTTTGTGGGAGGAGGTTCCAGTCTTCATCGAACTGTCAGAGTGGCCTGGATCCCAAGCACGGCTCCTCCTCCCCGTTACCTAAGCACACCCCCACTCTGTGGGGCAAGGATTGCTGACCAACCCTAGCTCATCCCCAAGATGTGACAGAAGCAAAAGACACAAACCAAGAGTAGCTTGTATACCAGCTCCTACTGTGGGGTGTTGCACAGACAGCAGGTGACCCCAGCATCTGGGTGGGGGCTGTGTGGTCAGTGTTAAACCTTCCCCTGCCGGGCCCCTAGGTTGCTGGGGGTCTCGGGCATGACAGGGCGGCGGTCCTACCCTATACTTCCCAGCTGCTCATCCTGCTCAGGGGCCTGTGGGTCTCTCCAGTTGAATATATAGTTTGTACTCACATTTCTACACCACCAGAATTGGGAGGGTGGTCCATGGTCACCAAAATTGAGATCATCATACTGTGGGCCTGGCACAGAAGGAGGCATCACTGGCACCATCCTAAGGGTGACCCAGTGACTGTACCAGAACATCCCCAAAGCAGATATGCCACCTTCCTCAGCCTGATGTTATTTGGGCTCTGTTCAGACCAGCCTGTGTTATGGATAACGTTCCACCACTCACCAGCACTGTGAGCATGGGCCGGTGGCTTCGCCTCCCAAGTCCCCAGTCTCTCACCCTTAACAATGGGGTGATGCTCATGGCGCCTGGCGCAAGGTGCTGGGAAGCCCAGAGAGCTTTGGGCACCTGTAGGCTGTGAGCCTGTCTGACCAGGAACTGGGGTCACTACCCTTCGTGCTTGACTGCCTTCCCTGGGTCCAGAGGAAAAGCCAAGCTTGCCACAGCCCAAACCCAGAGGGAGCTAGGACAGCAGGGGAACAAGGGTTGCACTGCTGATGTCTGGGAGAGTAAGAGGACGGAGGGCTACCAGCCACACAAGGCCTAGGGAGCAAGGAAGCCAGGGGACCATGTCCGCTTCCCTCCTTCCTGCCCCGCCTGGCCTGTGTGCCCAGCCCAGGGACCCACTGTCTAGACAGGGGGCAGAACTTTAAGCAAATAGCAGCAGTCGATTCCACCCTCCCTGGAGATCTTGGGGAGTCCTGTCACCCCACCTTCATGCATGCCTGACCCTTGCTGATGCCCAAGGTAGATGCCAACCTCACCTCCTCCCCTCACCCGGGAGCACTGCATTCTCCACATGCAGCCAGAGGGATATGGCTGGATCTGTGGACGGGATCGTGGAATCGTGGCCCAGAACTTTACAGGGCCCCGCACACTTAAAGTCACACTGCTCCTCCGACAGACGGCCTCTTCCTCAGCCCCTGCCCCTCACCCCTCACTTCCTGCACTCTGGCCTTCCCAGTGCACACCCACCCCAGGGCCCTTGCACTTGCTCTTTCCTCTGCCTGGGACCTCCTATTTCTGTTTCTTCTTTGGGGTCTTAGCTTAAATTCCCATTTCCTCACTCAGAGAAACAGTCCCTGACCACTTAAGTGAATGTAGCCACACTCAGCTCCTCCCCCACGCCCACAGCCTCCCCCCACTCCGCCGTGTCCCTGCCTCAGACATCCCTGTTCCTGTTCCTTCAGTCATAGCACTAGTGCAGGCGACAGCCTGGGGTTTGAACAGATGTCTCTGTCATCCTGAGACCTTTCCGGACCCCTTTGGAAAAAGCTGCTACTGTAAACCGTTTAAACTCCTATAAAGTTGACGCAAGTTTCACTATTGTAATCATCACCATCATTATTCCAGAAAAACTATAGCTAGGTAACAATATAGTAAGTAAAGCTCAGTAAGTATGCCTGGCCCCGAGGGGGTACCTGTCCACCCCTTTGGGACAGAGGGGCTGTGTGGAAGCATTTTAGGAGAAATGCAGCCACACCGTGAATGCCCGGGGAACTGGGGCAATTCTGGGCCTTTGAGCCAAGGCAGCCGGGAGACGGTTGCTGCGTCACCAGGGAGCTGGGGCATAGGGGAGCTTCTGTTGAGGCTTCAGCTGAGTTACAAGTGATGATAGAATTCAGTCATCCCAATCCACTGGGAGATGTAGGAGAGCGATCCCAGGAATAAACCGCAGGGAGGAGCTCTGCCCAGGGTCTTGTTGAGCCTCGTGATGCCCATGCAGGCCCGTGCAGGATGGGGCAGGCTCATGCATGTCTCACGGGGACGGTGGCCCCGATGGTCAGAGAGCTGGGAAGAGGGCTGTACGGCTGCTGGGCGTGGGCAGGCTGTGTCCAGAGTCAGCAGGTGGAGCCCTGCCCTGCCAGGCACCCCTTGGCCACCCCCAGCCTGCTCTGACTCGGCCTGACCCCTGCAGGTCACATTTGCCAGGCTACCCTGCCAGCCAGCTTGCAGTTGGGTTTCGCCAGGGGTGGGCACCAGCAGGCCTCTGGGAACAGGCAGACGAGAGAGGCCAAGGGCCTTCCTAAGCCACCTTCTGTCCTACACTGCATCTCCACTGAGGGCCCAGCCCTGGACTGTGCTAACACCACTGCCTCCCTGAAGCCCTCCAGTTGGGGATGTTGTTGCCCTCTGGGCTCTTCCAGCTCCTTTGTTACTAGCTCTCTGCCTGAATGCCGCTCTGGGGAACTGGCCGAGGGGTACAGCAAGGACCCAGGGAGCTGGGGATGGCAGGAGGGAGGCCTGGTGGTGACCCCAAGGAGGGGCACAGGAGAGCAGAGTAGGGAGGGTACGAGTTTGGTCGGTGTGTGCACACAGGGCTCCAGAATGCTGAGCAGATGGAGACCGGATGGATCACTGCAGAAGCTCGGTGGTCTGGGGGTTGAGTACTGAAGGGTGTTAGAAATGGGGGGCATCCCCCAGCCGCTTTGCACTTTGAGCAGGAGCTGGTTTGGAGGGTCCAAAGATCAGAGTGAGCCCAAGTTCCAGCAGAAGCCCCTTGGTCCTGGGGGAGCACCAGGCAGCTAGTGGCTTCTCAGAAAGCAGTAGGCACGTGGGCAACCGGCACTGGGAGCAGAAAGGGCACAGGCCAGAGGCCCAGGCTGGCAGAGCGAGTTCTCAAAGCTGATCACAATCCTCGCCCATTCATTCATTTATTCATTCACTCATCAAATATTTAGTAGGCACCCCTGTGTGCAAGGCACAGCGTCAGGTGCCAGGGATACAAGGACACACGCACTGGGTCTGTCTCCTGGCTTGAAGATCCTCACGTCGGCAGAGGACAGCCTCCAGCAGCCTTTGCCCATGGGTTTTCCTCCTTTGCATTTGCTGCCATCTTCAGCTTTTTTGTCTTTCGTGGCCAGCCCCACTCTGCGCGTTGTCTGTGCTCTGCAGCGTCTAGGATTAGTGCAAGCGGAGCATGCAGGCTTTGGTGAACAGAGCCGAGTTTGGTTTCAACATCTAATTCAATTTGTTCTGCCGAGATTGAAATATGAAATGGTTGCCAGTCAAACGTTCAAAGGACAGCGAAGAGAGAGTGAGCGCCTTCTGAAATTTAAATTTTAATGAAAATGACTTTAACCCTTTGTGCATCTTGCAGAACTAGAACACATTCTCCCATTCTACAAAAAGCCTCTTGGGTTCTCTCCTCCCCACTGCTCTTTTGCCCAGCTTCGCTAATAATATGTAATCATTTTCTTCAGCAGTATTAATAATAGAAGATTAATAGAATACTTAATAATAATTTCCCCTGCATTGCCTGAGCTGTTGAAATAGGCACCTTCCCATAGATGGCTTTTCCAAGCCCTATGCCAGACAAGCCCAGGCCCCTGTTAGGAGCTCTGGTGATCCCCAGGCACTGGGCACCTGTCACACCTGTAAATGGCTGTGTTTCAGTTTCCTGCCTGACCACCCTCTCTGGATCTCATGTCTCAGCTGAGTATGGCTATGGATGGCACCAGGCATTGCCCTCACATTCTTGGGCACCAGAGTGGAGAGGGGGCTGCTGGGGTGGCCCTGAGACTCCACTGAGGACAGCTGGCTCCCAAGGGCTGAGCCCTTGGCCTCGTCCCCAGGCTCCGCTAGAACTGCAGAGCCCAAGGGGAGGTTTGAACCGAAAACCCCTTGGTCCTTGGTGCGTGCATGCAACAGATGTTTGTGGAGCCTGCTGCATGCCAGGCTGGGCACTGAGTGCTGGGAGCTCAGGAGTGCACAGAACAGAGGACACTCCCCAGTCCTGAGAAGTTGACCGTTTCTCTAGTGCCACTGAGGCTGTTTTCTGTATGAAGTGTCCCAGGGGTCAAGGGGGATTCCTGTGCTCAGGGAAGAATAAGGAAGTGCGGGCAGTGGAGCCCGCTGTGCAGGCTCAGGCGTGGCTGTTCCAGGGCCCAGGGATGGGAGCAGAATGGTCTCCTACTACTGCTGAGTTGAGTGAGAATCAGCTGCAGAGGGGCATACCTGAGTATGGAGGCTGGGGCACTAACCTCAGGAGGTGGTGACTTGGACCTGCAGAGGGGAACAGTGTCCAGGTCCTAGTCATGCTGAAGGTGGACACCACGGACATACTAGATGTCTGGCTGAGGGGTGTGCACGGCCGGGTTGACACCGTGGTTTGGGGCCTAAGCATGAGGAAGAAAGAAGTTAGCGTGTGCTGAGATAGGCTGCCTGCAGGAGCTGGCTTGGAGGGAGACCAGGAGTAGGTCTCCCTTACTTAACGCATTAGGCTGGAGATGACCCTTAGCCATCAGGCAGAGGTGAAGAACTTCCTGAAGAAGCTTGTGTGTCAGGTTCACAGGAGAGGCTGGACCAGAGGCATAATGGGAAATCATCTTCTTTGGTTTTTTGGTTTATCTAAGAAGCAATATGGGGAACTCACAGCCCTGTGTAGGCAGAGCCAGGAAATCCTGGCTCAAAGCTCAGACGTGTCAAGTTCATTTTGTAAGCTTCTTCTAGATGGTTCCAAACTCTTGGCCACAGGACCCAATTTTCCAAAGAAGAGTCTTACCCAGAACACCAACATAGCAAAGAGAGAAAGCAGAAATGCTCCATTCAAAGTCGGGGTATAGCTTGGCCCCACATACTTAGCCCCTGCCTCATCAGTTTGCAGACACGTCTTGCAAAGCATGGAACAGAGGGCTTCTGTGGTACATGAGGTGATTTTAGGCAACCCACAAGCAAACTTTCATTTTTAATCGAGTGTATTTTCACATGTCTATTATAAATACACAGCTAGATCATCTAAACTATGATTTTGTCACACTCTAAGGAGGAGGTCAAAAATAGCGAGTTGGTGTAAAGAAAATTATTAGGAACATGGATATAATAAAACAGAAGTGGTAAAGAAGGGACATGAATGATTTAAACCAGGGGTTGGCAGAGTGCAACCTGGGGACCAGATCTAGCTGCTGTCTATTTGTGTAAATAAAGTTTTATTGGCACACAGCCTCACCCACTGGTTTATTGGCATACTGTCTATGGCTGGTGTCCTGTTGTAGCAGCCGAGTTGACTAATTGCATAAGAAGAGATCATATGACCTGCAAAGCCTAAAATATTTACCTTTTGGCCCTTTACATCAAGTCTGACAAGTCCTGATCTAAAGCAAGCCCCTGCAATACAGCTCAGAAGGCTAGATGCTGGAAGGGCAAGTGGCTTCTACAGAATCACACATGGCTGAACTCCGCATTCTGTGAAATTCCCGCCCAGCCACACTGCCCCCAGAGCCAGGCTCCCTGGGCTTGAATCTACCAGCTCTGCCGCTTACCTGCTGTGTGACCTTGAGCCAGCTCCTTGACCTCTCAGTGTCCTCATTTGTCAACTGAGAACAGTAGTACCAGCTCACCAGTGTCACCAGGATTGTGAGTCCAGATGTGCTGAGGGCTGCAAACATTGAACCACAGGCTAAGCAGCCTGAAGGCAGGCCCCTGTCTCCAGGCAGTGACACTTGGCCACAGCACCACAGTCTGAGCCATCCTCCCTTCCCTCTTGGCTTTGTGGAAAAAGGAAGGAAGCGTGACATGTGGCACACTACGTGCCACAGCCGGAAGCACTGGGTCTATGGTTCTCAAGTTTCATTTCCCACAATCGGGAATGAATGGGTTGAGTCCAGAGTGCCTCCCGCTTTCAGTATTTTCGATTCCTAGGTTTGGGTGCCCATCCTTGTGGTATAAGCATCTGACTGCAACAGTTTCAGGCTTTGAGGTAGCTTGTGGGCCTGCAGTGCAAGACAACACCTTCATCCGGTGCTCAACCAAAGAACAGGTCTGCTTCAAAGTGGGGAAACAGTGCTGTGCTGGCCTCCCAGAGAGGCCATGTGTTGTTTGGACTGTGTTTCCACTACTGTGACAAACCCAAATGTCAGCTGAGTCCGAAAATAAGATGGAGGTTAATTTCCCTCTCAGTTGACAGAAGGAAAGCAGGCCCCACCTGAGCAGGGACCTGGTTCCCTCTGAACTGTTGCTCTTCTGCCCCTCTACACAGCCCAAGACAGCCCCGCGCAGTGCCAGGACCCAGCCCACAGGAGAGGGAAGGGCAAGGAGAGGGCCTGGTGGGCCCTTCAAGGACACAGCATGCACGTCTCACATCTGCCCACATCCCTCTGGCCAGTACAGAAGCCACGGGGCCAAACCTTCCCAGGAAAGGTGCTGGGAAATCTCTGTATTTCTTCCCAAAGGCCGGGTGCCCCACCGCGGAGACTCTCGTGCTGCAGGGGGCAGGAGGAGCATGGGAAGAGCTAACAGCCTGTGCTGCCAAAGGTAATCAGGCTGCTGCCTGGGACTTCCTGGGGCATTTTCATGATGAAGTTGACTGTCCCTGATTTCCACCTTTTGAGTCGACTTTAGAACTTAACCCTGTCAAAGGTCCAAAAGTATATGATACTCCCATGGATTCTTAACCAGGAAATGTTTAAGGTCCACTATCTCAGACGCAAGCACTTGTCAGTGAAAAACCCCAAAGAAATGCGTGGGTCTTGCTGCGGACGCAGACACGTTTGTTGCTTCCCCGCTGGCCAGAGCAAGTCACATAGATGGCAGAGCCCAGAGTCAGGAAGGCAGGGACTGTCGGGCGTGGATGCGGGGGTGGAATGGGGTGAAAACTGGGGCCATGGTGCAATCAGTGTGCCGTACTCCTTCCCCCTTCTCGGGCACATTGTAGCCCCTGCCGCTGTCTCTTGCCTAGTTTATGGGGATGGCCTTCCTTCCGTCTCTCCTGGTTGCCACCTGCTCGTCCTTAGGCCTAGACATCACTTCCTCCGAGCCTTGGTGCTGTTCCTGGGGTGCCACTTGCTCTCCGTGGGTTTGTCAGTGCTGCACTGCTTCCCTCACTGCAGGCTGCGTGCCTTGTCACTCACTCACTGGAAGCCCTTTGAGGAAGGGACTGGGTCTTGTTCACAGCAGTGTCCACAAGTGGGCGGCACCCACTAAGTATTTGTGGGAATCCAGGTCACCCAAGTCTGGCCTCTTGAGAAACAGGACACTTAGGGACTCCTTGCCAAAACCAGATAAATTCTAGCCAGGCAGGTGGGTCCAGCCTCCCCGATGGCTTGTGTTCTCACATCAAGAGCATTCCCCCTGCCAACGGGCCCAGATGGTGCCCATCAAGCCCCCAGGTGTGAGTAAACCCTAGAGTTAATTCCCTCCTGCTGGAAGCTTCTGTGCTCTTTGAATTCCCTTCCTCCATGCTCCGGTCTGTCCTGCTTGATCATCACAGCCAGGCACCCCCAGGACGTCCCAGGGGTCACCGGCAGACACCCTCTGCTGGGCAGCCTCAACCCCAACCCCCAAGGAAAGCATCCATCCCTGCATGTCCACGTGCACCTGCTCAGGATGGCCTGGACTGGAAATGGGTTCACACCCCTTTAAAAGGTGTCCTAGGGTTCCTTAGCAGCCCCATCTGGCTCATTCCAGTTCCCAAGACTATCGGTTCAAACCCTATTTTCTCTGGGAAACATTAGAACTTAGAAATCAGTGTTTGGGATTTAGTCACATTTCTCTGCCTGTGGCACCTCTCCAATCCGTAGGCCTCTGGGCCTTGGCTTTGCAGCACTGAATCAGGGACAGGCAGCCACCCCACCTCATCACCCAGTGGGTGCCGCCTGGGTTCAGGGGGATTGAAGAGCAGGTCCTCCTGGGAGAAGCCCAAACTTGAACTTTCTAGTGTCTGAAAAGCAAACCCAATTCCTGCCTCTCTCTTCAGCCGTGGTTGGTGATTGACACACAAGAACAGACTTATGCCTATCCTTTCAGCTCCCACTGGGCAAAGCAGTTTTCAGAGTGAAGGTGGGGAGGGTGACGGGCAGGGGGCAGTGCAGACATTTCCACTGAGCTGTCAAATATTTGCTGTGACTGCATCTTGCCTGGGAGTCTCAGCTTCTAGAGCAAAATCCACTGGAGCCTGAAGACGAGGGTACTTCCCCGAAACCCGAGCCCCTGGACTGAGAGTTGGAGCCCCCAGAAGCACAGGCTTGAGAATACCCCAGCCGAAGTCCTTCCTGGGTTCCAAATCTCTGCTTCTGCTTTCTCTGAAAACAAAGTAGACCTCCCAGGGGCTTACAAGACCCCTGGAGGTGTGAGCTGAGCCACAGCCCAGGGCCCAGCCCATGGGAAACACTGCGCTGCTCATCCCACCAAGTTTACTGGAGGCTGCCCTGTGCCAGGTCCTGGATGGTGAGCCGAGGGTGCAAGCCCGGGACCCCATGGAACTCAGCCTGACACAAAAATGAGATTGCAGACTGCAGTGGCTTTGAGGCATGTGTGCAGAGACAACACAGTGCTGCATGAGAATAATAGTGGGGAGCCGGACCCAGAGGGGGTGCTGGGAAGGTGTCTTCAAGAAGCAATGTCCCAGCTGCAGGGGAGTAGGAGGTAGCGAAGCAAAGGGGAAAAGGAGGTTCTGGCAGGGGGTACTGGGAGCCCAGCCTGACCTTCCCAGCCCTGGCCACCCCTTCCACCCCCCATCCAGACTGGAAGGCCCTGCTGGCACTTCCCAGTCCCAACCACTGCTGGGAATGGGCCACTGACAGTCAGGGGCCATTCACAGGGCACCCTGCTGTCCCCAGCTGGGGGCCACTGCTGCGTGTCTGGACTGCTCAGGTCCCTGCATCCTCAGAACAGCCTCTTCCCCAAGGCAGAGTCATGTGGCAGCTGAGGTTTCTAATGTATCCACTCATGAATATCAATCAGGCCTGGTAATTCACAGTAAGTGGGACCCAGATTGACTGGTAAGCAAGGGCTTTCACCCCAAACTGGGTCCCGAGAAGGAGAGTGGCAGTGGCATGCAGCAGCAGCAGGTGCGGGCATGACGTGACCAGGATTGGAAAGCCTGACAGAGCTGCAGGTGGCAAGGTGGCCTGCAGCCACTAACTGTTGAGGGGTGGCCAGTGTGGGTGCAGCCAGTACCCTCAGGTGCAGGAAGAAAGGCTGCAGCGTGAGGAGGGTAGCTCTACAGGGGTGCTGGCGCCCACCTGGCATCCAGCTGGCACTGGGGGCCCCTGCAGTTTCCTCTGCATCTCAGCTTGAGAGCTGGGTGGCTTTTCTCTCTGGCTCACCTGACCACAACTGGCAGCCCAGGACAGATGGGTTGCCTGGGGCACACCATTCCAGGAGGACCACGACCCTCGTCCGCAAGGGAGGGAGACATGGTCCTGGAGAGACAGCACCCTGTTCTGAGCACTTCTGGTGGGTGTACAGCCTCCCTGCAGCCTGAGGGCAGGGGGCCTGCATTGTGACAGCTGAGTGGGAGCAGCCCCACTGCTTGGTGGGTCCCAGCACTGCTGCCCCAGCTTTGTGACCTTGGACCCAGGTCACCTGGCCTCTCTGGATGGCAGGAACACCCACCTTAGGATTCACTAAGGCCTTGGCCTCCTTTCTAGTTTCAGCTTGTCTACCCTCCTGATATAGTGACATTGTTACCATCGCCCCCCCCAACAGATTCATTCATTCATCCTCTCCAAATGGGCACCATTTTCACCATTCTCAGCTCCAGTGAGGAAGCCTAAACACAGAGAGGTTAGGCACCTTGCCCAAGACCACACAGTTCCTGGTGGAGCCTGCGGCTCGGGTCTGTACTCCTCACCTCCAGGCTGCACTGGGTGTGCCTCTGCCTGTGGCCTTCCAGATGTGGAAACACAGCCCTGCCCCTTGAGAAGGCGGGCAAGGCTTTGGAGTCCCTGTGAGCTGTAAACCCCCCCAGCTCCCGGCTGTGGGCTGCTGGCGGCCAGAGCTGTCCCTCTCCCTCAAGCCCCAGGAGGAGTGTTGGACTTTTAACAGGAGCTTGGGGCGGGTCCAGAGAGAATACACCCTCCTGCACCCTTGACCTTCGTCCTCCCACCCCATCCTCACGATGGGTGTGGGAGCTGCGTCAGCCCCTCCAGCTCCCAGCGAGGATGGTGTTCTGTCTCCAGAGGCAGAGGCAGTTCTGTCAGGGACAGTGGTCACCCTAGAGTAGGGAGGTAAGAAATTTGGGGCTCACCCTGCTATCTTTGAGAGATTCTCGGGCTGGGGTCTGCGTCCTAATGACTCAGCTGTCTTCAAGAGCTGAGTTCTAGGCTCTAGGGATTCCAAAATAAGATTAAGTCAGTGATCAATACTGGACCCTCCCCACCTGCTGCAGAAGAGGCTGGAGCCTGACGTCTGACGCCAAGCACCGGGCCGCCGATGGAGGCCAGTGAGAGGGCCCTGTGCGTTTGCTCACTCAGCAGAACATCCTCTGGCACCGCTCCAGGCCCTGAGGTTCTCAGGGAAGGGGCAGACACACCCCCTGCCCCTCAGAGCCCACAGGCTGGGAGGGGAGCAGATGGGTTCAGACCATTATGCCAGACTGAGAATACTGAGGTGGGGGTACGCCCTGGGAGCACAGGGGGCTCCCGGCTCCAATGGGGCATGAGTGTGTGTCCATGTGGTCATCTGGAGCTTAGTCTTAGCCTTCAGGAGGCTTTGTGCCCAGCGTAGGCTGCCACCTCTGCCATGGGCCCAAACAGCAGCCAGGGCATGTATTCAACAGCCTCCAGGCACTGCCCACCACCCAGCTCTTCATCTGATGCGGGACAACAAGCAGGTAGCTTATAACTGCAGCTTGTGTGACCCAGGGAGGAGAGGAGGTCACAGCCCAGGGGCAGCCTTGCTGACAGGTGACAGTCATGCTGCTGATGTCACTGGGGTTTTGTGACAAGCTGAGACCAGCTTGCCAGGGGCCTCAGCACAGTGCCTGGCGCATAGTGCGTGCTCAGTAAACAGCTGCCCCTGAGATGGTGCTTGTTTGTATTCTTATTACTTTTCTCAGTCCCTTTGGTTCTTGAGCAGATGCTGGGTCAGCTCCCAAGCCCTGTCTACACTGCAGGGATGGGCAGCGTTCACCAGGGTCTCGGGTAGGAGGGCTGGCTTGCACTGCTCCTAATTCTTACTTGCATCCTGAGCAGCCACCCGCCTCCCACATGTAGGGAGGCACAGCGATGGTGGGTGCCGCAGGCTCCGTTACTCTCCGCACTCGCAGGCTGGTGAGGGTCGGCCAGCGAGCTCAGGAGGCCAGCCACTGCCTCCCATGAAACACTGGGTAGTTTCTCATTTTCCCCTTGAGCAGTTTCACAGTGCAGTTAAACCTGCAGCCAAGGCTCGCTGGGATGAAGACCGAGGCCCAGGAGGGAGGCGGTGAGGGGAATAAATACTCCAGCACTGTGCCCTGCCCCCACCAACAGTAAAGTGCAGAAAGGAGGAGTTCAGGGGAGAAAGTGATTTACAAATACTAGCCCTGGTCCCTCCCCAGACCCAGTAAGAGTTCGCCAAATGCCTAAGTGCACCCAGCACGTGGAGTCCACTCTGAACATTCATTTTGCAAACTGGGCAGCAAAGTATACAAAAGCACCCTATTACAGTGCCTTTTAAAGCAAGAAGTTACCCCTACTTCATCTCCTTAAGTATATAGTTCCGCCTGCCCCAGAATTCTTCACTGATTGGGATCCTCCTAAGTGGGCAGCCAGAGTCTGATCATCTTCCATTGACGGGAGCCGTACTGTGAACCTCTTGAGCCAGAGTCTTAATGATGCCTTCCACAACTGTGAGAAGGGCTCATATGCCCATTTTCCAGGAGCAGAAACAGAGGCCCAGAGAGGTGTAGTGACTTGCTCAGGGTTACACAGCTTGGAAACAGCAGAGTCAGGCTTCAGGGAGGGCCCAGGGTCTATCTGACTCCAAAGCCAGTGCTCTTTCCATAAAATACCCCAATGGACAGCCCCTCCACGCCCATCATCTGGGGCACCGTCGCCATCCATGCTCCGAGAGTCCTGGGTCCGCTGCTGTCGTGACGCTATCGTATGCCTGGGCAGACACCATGTTTAGGCATTCCCCTGGCGCTCTCTCTACCCAGTCAGACTCTGGGATCAGATAAGACTAGGGGCCGTCCCGACTGGGCTACCAGGAGTCCAGCTTTGTGGGCCTCAATGAGCGTCAGAGGCTTGAGGGGACCAAGCCCCACTGTACCCCACCTGCTTTGTCCCACAGCCCTCAGGCCCCAGGGCTGGGCCTTCCCTGTCCTCTGTCGAGCAGTCTCTTGCCCAGGTTTTCTCCAGGCCTTGGTGGGACTCATCCAGGAGGCCTTCCCTTCCACGGCGCGCAGCGTGGTGGCCCAGGATGCGCTCTGTCCCCCAACTAAGTCTCACTTTCTTCCTAGCCTTCCCGTCCTCTGGCATGCTATCTGTTAATTAGTTTATTGTACTTTCTCTGCTTTCCCCCAACTAGCATGTTCTATGATAGCAGGTGCGTTATTTGGTCTCTGCTGAGTCCACAGAGCCCAGGGTAGAGGCATGTTGATACTGGGCAAGTGGATCTGTTAGCAGGTTCTCCCTCCTAAAGTCGGCAGCCCCGTGAGGTAAGTCTTCTTACCCCACTGCACAGATGAGAAGACCAAGGCCCCAGGTCTGGGAATCATCCTCCTGCACAAACGCAGAGAGCCCCCATTTCTACCAGCCACAGGACTCTCTCTACAACTGAGGGATGTCCAGCTTGGTAAGACCCTGCCTTCTGAAAAAGATGAAGGAGAATAAAATCAAACAAGAAGTTGGAAACTTGGGCTGGCCAGCATGTCTCCAAGCCCCAGGCAGACCGCAGCCGCCGTCTGCGCCTGAGCGAGCGGCCCCGGGGTCTGGGGGTTTGCTGGCAGACGGCGGCTGAAGGCCGGCGCCTGCCTTAGTTAGAATGCAGCCGTTAGATCGCTGCCTGCTCTCTGATGGCTGCAAGTGATTGACACTTACAAATTACCCAGCCGAAAGTGTCGAGTCTTTGACCCCTGAGTAACATCTTTGGCAAGCCTGAGATTTGCCAGCATTTTGTCATCTAATTACTGCAAATCCCTTGAAAATTCACTGGCTGGTGAATTTTTAATGCGGGGCAATTTCAATGTGATGCATTGCCCAGATGGGTTCTTGCGTTTCTCACCTCTTTCTCCCTCTCTCCCCTCTCTCTGTCTCTCTCTCTCTCTCTCTCTCTCTCTCTCTCACTCCATCCCTCTATCCGTAACTTTAATAATCTCACAAACTTCTGAGTGACCCACCCTGAGAGTCTGAGCAGAGCTGCTGGAAGCTGTGCGGTCTTTGCATCTGATCATTTCTGTGCCCTGCTCTTTGGAAACGTGCACACAGGCCAGGGGCCAGAAGAATGCCTCACTCCTGCCTCCCAGACAGTGTGTGTGTCTGCCTTCTCCCCCAGGATCCCTAGCTAGCCCAACAGACCAAGCAGCACAGATAAACCAGCCTCCTTCGGGGGGTGCACCTCATGAGCAGTCACTTTCCCTGGGCAAGTGGGCTGGTGACTCTCTGCAAGGTTGGTTACTTTGGCACTAAATCTGAGGCAAAGCAGGTGTTCACCACATTACTTTCTTAACTCATTCTTCAGGTCCTCTGATGATGGCCTCACCAGGGCAAGAGAGAGATGGCTGCCTTTTGCAGAGCAGAGGAGAGGTTGTACCTTGCACCCCATGTACCTGGATAAACTCCTGCCTCTTCAGATCCCAAGGGTGAAGCCAGACTTCCTCCAACCAAGCACCACACAGATCTGCCCATGCTGCAGAATGTACTTGGAACTTCAATCCCCAGGAAGCCAGCACGTAGAACTTTGTTCCCCACAGGAGCAAAACTTTGTCAAACCTAGAGTGACACCACATAGCAGGCCCATGAACAAAAAATCTGGCTGCTTTTCCTGCACAATTCTTAAACATGTTTCATTTTTTTTCTTCACCTATATGTATATTAGATTGTTATTTCTAAATACAAAGCAAGGTGCCTTTTAAACTTCATCTCCAGATCAGCCCTCTGTGAGCTCCTTCCTCCTTGACAACATGGAAGGTGAAATCCGTGGTTGCAGCCATGTTCTTGCTGTTGACCTCGGAGAGATAAGTCCCTTCCCTCCACCTCCACCAGCCCTCTCCACCCCCTCCTCCTTTCCCCCTATTCAGGGAAACGAGGTTTTGCTTTTCAGCCCCATTTCTGGTTACATATGTACACGGCTGATAAAATATTCCACTTCACCCCTTCTCCCTGTGGGACCTGCCGTCTTACGGGGAAAGGGTTTGTATGACAGCGACCGCGACAGCCTGTGTGTCGCCTGGAAACAGCAGTGGGGGGTGGATCTCTCTCTGGCGCCTCTATTCACATTCCCTCTTCTGGTTCTGATAATGGCATTGCGGGAGAGAAAAGGCCGGAGCCTCCTCCATGGACTCCATTCGACATTCGAGGCCCAGATGGTCACCCTCCTGTCCTTGAGAGGGGACATGCTACCAAGGTCCCTGCTGTTTGCTGCCTGGCCAGACTCACCTCCTGTGTACTTCACCTGGAGCCCCCCGCACCCTTCTGTGAAGTGGGCAGTGTCTGCATTCTGCACAGGAGGCTCACCTGGTCCCACATGAGATGGTTCCAGCTGAGGATGTTTGAAACTTGGGACCAGAGCAAAATTTGGGGGAATGCCCCAAAGAAGCAACTCTGGCTGGATATATAGAACCCAGCAATCGACAAGGGCTGGGCATTGTGCATGGAGAGATGTCCTGACTGCTTGTCCAGGAAGGAAGATAGAGCGGTTTGGGGTTCTACCTGAGGGCTGTGCAGTGACTGCAGTGGTGCCTCTGAGACTCTGATTACTGTTTCTCTGTCTACCCACTTGGTTCTCTCATGTCTCTCTTCCTGTGTAACTGATAGTCTCAAATCCAGACTCGTCAGAGGCAAAAGGCAGGGAATGGAGGGAGACATCCTTATGCTTCTTTCTAACCTTTTACAAAAAGCAACCATTCACTTTGGTCTGCATTACAGAAATAGGAACTTTGTACTCAGGATTCTGAAAGTGTGCCCCCACACACACACACCCTCTGAAGGATCTTGACTCAGTAACAGATGTTTGCAGAGCTTGGTGATGGGCCAGGCACAGGGCAGAGCCCTGAGGGGCAAAGCCATAGACTCTGTGCTAAAAAAAGCTTTAAAGAGGATGCGGGTTAATAAGACAAGAATGAATTGTAAACTTCACACAGGAGGTACAGAGTCGTCCAGAAGATCGGAAGAAGGTGGGGTTCAGACACGAAGGCAGCAAGCATTTAATAAGAACCTGCCACGTGCTGGGCACTAGGGTGGCAGAGATGAGAAGCACGGTCCCTGGCCTTGAGGGGTTAAGGTTAGTGGAGATGACCTTTCAGAAGGGGGCATCAAGGTGGGAGGTTACCAGGATGGTGAAGGGGCACCCATAGCGGCCATCACGGGCAGGTAACCACATGAGCTCTGAGACCCTCAGGCCGTGCTGGGCAGATTTCAGCCTGGGCTTTTCTCAAACCAAGGTGCAGGTGTGCATTATGTGTGAAATACAGCCTGCCACCTCCATGCTGTGGCTCGTGAGCTAACAACACTGGGCCCATGTGGAAAGAAATGCATTTGGACCTAAAAATAAG
The DNA here is from genome assembly GCF_040802235.1 of Manis javanica. Classification (NCBI taxonomy): domain Eukaryota; kingdom Metazoa; phylum Chordata; class Mammalia; order Pholidota; family Manidae; genus Manis; species Manis javanica. Next base: position 71,216,418 of record NC_133170.1, on the reverse strand, counting down.
GGAATTGCTGCCATGATTAGCTCTGTTATCTGCCCACTGATGCCATCCTAGCTAGCCTTATGGTCATCAAGACAGGAATGCAGTAGAACGGCGGGCAGAAACACGCAGCTTCTTTATTTGTATTATGCCTCAAGTTCTTGTACTACTTGTTTTGTTTCATTTGTGTGTGTCTGTGTGTGTGTGTGTGTACACGCGTGCACACGCACATGCTCATACACATGCATCTTACTCCTAACAAGAATGCTGCTACACACATTGCAAGTTCTGGGCTTGAGCCATAGTCCCCACTTGACAATATCTACTAGCAGTTTAAGGCTATCACCTATTTTTTTTTCCTTTCCCTTATTCATTCAACAAACATTTATCAAGAGCCTAGCCCTGAGCTCTGCAGCAGCATGTACTGCTAGGACAGAAGGTTCTTACCTCCTTAGGTCACATGGGAAAAGAAGTGATAAACCAGGAACAGGTAAATGTATCATTTCAAGTAGGAATGAAGGCCAGAAAAAGGACCAACTTCGGTTAGCTGGTCTGGGAAGGCCACTCTAAGGAAGTGACATTTAAGCCAAGGCTTGAAGACACCAAAGAAGCCACCCATGCATGCTGAAAATGGAAGTAAGGCAAGCAGCCACTTGGATGACAATCAAGAGCAGAGGGCCAGAGGCAGGCAGGCATTGTGTTTGAGAATTTAAAGTTGACCAGATTTCTGGGACATAGTGGATGATGTAAAGAATGGACTCGAGATATTTAAGCACATAGAGGCAAGTGTAGAGGGCTCGCCATTCAGTCAAATAGGAAAGACATAAATGAAGCAACAGTGAAGTGTGGGAGATGGGGTAGACACAGGATGGGGTAGACACAGGATGGGGTAGACACAGGATGGGGTAGACACAGGATGGGGCAGACAACGTGGGGAAACCAGCGGTCCAATTCCTTCATCTCCGCTGCCTTCCACTTGCTCTCCCAGGCCCTCTAAGGCTAGAGGTGTCTGAGACAGTTCTAGCTGATCAGACCTAAGCAGAAATCTGCTGGAAACTTTCAAAGAAAGTTGTTTTCCTGAACAAAAAGTGAAAGTGCAGGCCCTTTCTCTTCCCCACTTCTTTGTGCCTTTAACTCAGATATAATGCCTGGAACTGCAGCAGCTATTTTGCAACCTCGAGGGAAAGGCTGAGTGCATCACAAAGACAAAGGAGCCATGTAGTCAATGCCAGCCACCTCACTCCAGATTTTTCATTACATTCAAAGAATGGACCCCATTTGTTTACAAAAGAGTTAGTTGGTTTTTTTCTGTTGTTTGTTGTCAAAAGCATCCCTGGGCTGATTACACAGAGTAAGGAATTGGGGCTAGAGAGAAGTGAGTAACAATATAGGTGAGTCTGAGTTCAAAAACAGCAGCCTTGAGATTCTAAATTGGAGCACCAGGTGTGGAGGAGCCACTTTTGATGGTAAATAAAATGTACTGTTTACTTACATATAGAATATTTGTGTTTATATGAAATATGGAACTACTTCAAGTTCCGTATTTATTGGGAAGGGCTATGGGAAATGAATCCATATAGGCACAGATCCTTATTTTAGATGTGATCCTTATTTCAACCAAAAGCAAGTTTGGTGTACAGATACCACCATTCGAGAAAGACTGCTTTCTGGAGTTTGATTCATGGTGCACTGAACCCAGGTGGGGAAGGACCAAAGCTGGTGGACAGGAAGGAGAACACGTCTCTGCACAAGCCCTCAAGAGGCCCAGTGCCTATCGCTGGTTGTCCAGGCCTCAGGCACACTGAAATAAATTTTGTGGAATAGGAAAGAAAAATTATTTTTGTGCAAATTCTTTATACAATGTTAGAAAATGAAAAAAAAATCATTTATCCAGTGTTTTGTGTTCTCTCAAGACAGCCACATAAATTCTTGTTAAGCAAAGTTATACACTGAAATAGAAATCATACAGTGGCCACCACCTCCACATATCCTAGGATTGAGGCCTGAAAGATGTTTTAAGGGGATGGGATGAATGTGTGAGGCCTGGTGCCGAAAGCCCGGCAGCAGAGCAGCCCTGATCCAGCCCCGTGAACTTACTCCCAGCTGAGGACCACGGAAGAAACCATCATGCCCAAGGGGAAGGCATCAGTTCTATAGCTTAGATGCTTGATACACAGCCCTCTGCCTGAGCTCATGGCATGGTGACAGTCAATAAACATTTGCTGAAGACCTACTATGTACATACTGTCCTGGATGCTGGAATCATCTAAGACCAAAAAGGATGATAAAAGACAGGTGTCACAGTAGCTGTCCCAGAACTAAGAATCGAGAACATCTAATTGCCACATTCTCAGCTAGGTCGTGTGTTCTCAGTTGCCTCCCAACCAGGACATGGTCATTCTATGCCTGAAGAGCTCCTGGTGTGGTATAAATGCTGAAGGTTAGACTGATGTTGGAGTTACTGCTGTCTGGAACACTTGAGGACAGGGCAGTTTGGAGGAGGTATTCCAAGGCCCTTGTGTAGATGAAAACACGACGACTTACAGGGAAAAAGCTAAGAGACATGCAAGAACCCACGTGGTTTGGACTTGGCTACAATCAGATGCTGCTCAGCCCCTTCTACCACAACCAGGTAAGTTTCTGCAGAGAAACAGGTCTCAAACTACTGAGTCTCACCACCCCTTTATAATCTTCCAAAAACAGGGACCTCAAAAAGCTGTAATTTATGTGGGTAATACCTATTGATATTTATTGTTTAGAAAGTAAAACATTTTAAAATGTTTCACTGATTTAAAAACAGTGACAAACCCAATTACATATTAACATATTTGGTGGAAACCTCATATTATTTTCCAAAAGCCACACTAGATTCAGTGAGATGGTGAGATAAGTGGCATTGTTTTACATTTCTGCAAATCTCTGTGAAGCCTGGCGTAATCGAAAACACCCAGATTCTTGGATGCTGGAATCATCTAAGACCAAGATTCTTCCACAGCCTCTGCATTCAGTCAGATGCAATCTGTTGTTTGTGTTGAGGTATATGAAGAAAATCTGGTCACATAAAGTACAAGGTGGGAAAGGGAGGGCCATGTGGACCCCCTGAGTGGGCTCCTGGGGCCGCCAACGTCCCCTGAACCCTGCCTTACAGAGTTCACATCCTGGCTTCCCCCTCTCAGAAAAGCAGGTAGCAGGAAGCAGAGAGCTCATAGTAAGCTTTAAAATAGTTCCTAACTCTTGGGTTAACGACCACTTTCAGTATCTGATGACAGCTAAGGATCTTTGCCAGAAAAGAAAACTTTTTAGTGGATGCAAAAGGGGTGTACACGTGCATAACTTCAGGGACTCCGCCAGGCCTCCAAGGCCTGCTGTGATATCAAAGTAGCAGCCAGGAGCTGGGGGAGAGGGTGTCTGCAAGAGGGTACAGAACAGTTGCCTTGCAGAAACATCCCTTGGTTGATTCTAGGCCCTGAATGAGAGCACCGCCCCCTCTAATCCCTTCAATGTAAATTAGCACAACTTAGCACATCCAGAGCTAATAATAATAACAGCAGCAGCTACTATTTGAGGGGAGTTTTTATGTCATGCCAGAGGCTGTATTTGGTTTGCAAACTATCTAAATTACTCCTCACAAGGGTTCTGAGTGCTGTTAGTATCCTCATGTTACAGGTGGTAAACAGACGCAGAGAGGCCAAGTCACTCACCCGAGGTTACACAGCAAGGCAGGATTAGACCAGCTCACTCTGGCAACAACACGCCTCTCAGATCCCAGTGCTGCTGGTCTTACAACTGGAGTGTGTGTGTGCCTGTGTGTGTCTGAAAAAACAGATACCAAACCATTAGCAGCAGTAATTTATAAGGCTGAGAAAACCAACAGCCCTTCACTTGCTAAACCTTTGCTCATCACATTTGAAATTTTAAATCAGAAAAATAAGATCAAGATGAAAACAAAGGTCAATAATACCTTTCCTGCTGACTTGTGGAGCAGGCCCTGAGTGTGCGTGTGTATGTGCGGTGGGGTAGGAACAGAAACTTCCAGAAAGCCACAAGCTGGGCAGACTGTTGTCCATGTCCTGGGCACTGGGTTGCCAGGTGATTCTGGGCACTCACAGGTGACCCACGATCATGCTGCTTCCCCCAAGTCCCCAAGGTGTGGGCATTGGGGTGCCCCCAGAGAAACCCATAGGTGCCTCAAGCTGCTGGAACCTGCTGGGGCCACAGGCCTCACCCTTTGGAGCACCCACAGTCCCCTGCAAGTGTGAACACCTCCCATGAAGTCCCCAGAGTTCACACGACAGGAGATCCTCATTTTCACCCAAGAGACAGCCTGTCTGTCGGAGAGCTAGGAGCCTCCTATTTTTTTTTTTCTGAATGATAATTTCCGCCCATTTTTTGTAGCTAAAAATCACCCAGGCTTGTCCAGACGAGAGGGCAGAAAATTATGCGGTGAAAGAGAAGGGAAGATAATTTCTCTGGGTCACAGGCATTCTCACTTGTCATCCGTTTGCAGGAGGAGAAGTGGAGGGAGGGGGAGTGAGCCGAGATGCAAGGCTGGAGAAGGGAGATGAAGGCCGGCCCAAACCCGTCACCGCCCCTGCTGTGGGGTGGGCACAAGCCTGGGGAGGGCAGGTGTGAGGGACTGGGGACCTGGGCTCTGCTCTCAGGAGAAGGCTGTGAAGGGCAGCCCCACCGTGCCAGCTGGACGGCCCACCTGCCCCCTTGGGCCTCAGTTTCCCCACCGAGCAAACAGGGATAGTAACTCCCCACTCCACTCACGACCTGCACCCCGCCCCCACATGAAAGATAACAGACAGGGACGTTCTGGAGAATGCGGACCATGAAAACAACGTGTGCGAGGTGACAGCACTGATGTTCACCAAAGGCAAATGAAGCCCGCAGGCAGGTAGTGGGTTCCAATCCCAGCATGTCCCAAGGACAGCTTGGGCACATTGCAACCCCATCTGGACCTCAGTGTCCCCATCCGTAAACTGGGGGTAATACATGACCTATCTCACACTGTTGCTGTGAGGACAAAGCAAGTATGATAATGTGTCTGGCCTATTGTAATCACTCTGTCGTGATAATAGAAACAAGAAAACTCCCAGGGAGCTCCCAGTAGCCACCCACATGAACAATGGGTGATGCTGCAGAGTCTCAAATGCTCACGTGTGGAAGAAACACAAGCTTTTAAAGAGACAGGTTTGTAGAAAAACAGACTATAGTCAGACAACCTGGTTTGAGTCACAGTTCTACCACCTGCCATGCGTCCCTGGGCAAGTCACTTCACTTCCACATGCCTCAGTTTCCACATCTGCAAAGAGCGGGTTGTGATAGCTCACAGGGTTGCCAGAGGGATTAGAAATATTGTGCCTGGTACAGTAGTGCCCGCAATCTTCAAAGTACTGGCTCTTAGGCTAGCATTTCTTCCCTGTCCTCCTCCATCTCTTACTGACACAGCCACTCCCCAGGGTTTCGCCTTCTCTGCCTCCTGCATCACAGCAGGGAGAGGAAGCCTGGCAGGGGCCAGCAGTCTGGGTGGACAACTGGGAGTGAGTCTCTTTGCATGCCGGTTGTGCACTGTTTCTCCATTGATGTGTGTCAGCATCTCTCTGGTTGTCCAACGCAGGGGCCCTTAAACTCTGTAAGGGGCTAGATAGTGAATATTCTCAGTTTTGTAGGCTGGGTGGTCTCTGCTGCACTTCCCTTCACTCTGCCACTGTAGCAGAATTGAGGAAAACAGCCATAAAGAACATGTAAACAAATGGTGTAGCTGGATTGAACTGACACTTATTTATAACATGATCTGTGGGCCAGCATTTGTCCATAGTTGGTTCCATTGTCCTGGTCTAATGGAACAAAACCATAGCGATGAACAGGTCAGAGCTCTGCCAAGCCAACAGCACCCCAGGTATGTGTTTGAGCATCAGGATTGGCATCAGGGAGAGGCAATTCCAAAAGCTGGATTGGTCCCAGCCCATAGCCTTGGCCAGCACTGGGTATCCTCCATGACCCATCTTGGACCTGCTATTCCAAGTCCCACCTGCTGTAACTCCCTGCTCACACACACCCCTCTCCCCATCTTCTTGCTAAGCCCTGTGGCTCTCCAGCATTTTGCTCTTTGAAGTTTTCCCTGTTGGAAATGCTGGTACTCTTCCCCAGGCTTGTTGGTTTGGAGGTGACCTTCAAGAGTTGGCTCAAATACTGAGTTGAGAGTTTCAAAAAACAACCACAGCGCTACCTAAACCAAGATGGCAAATGTGTAGCACACATTACACAACTTCCATTCCTATACCAAAGCAGACATTACTAATCAATCAAGACAATCTTTCCTGCTTTAGGCAGCCATTAAGTCAAATAGGATTGCTTTTGAGATAAAATCTAACTGCCATTCGGGCTCTATAAGAAGAAAAAGAATAGCTGCTTTAGTGCTGTTTTCTTTGATGGGCCAGGGAAGTCCTGAGGTCTGAGATGAAAGTGTTTGTAAGACTCTTAGCACAATGCCAGCCACTTACTAAGAGCCCATAAATGGAAGCTGCTGTGCTTACTAGCTCCAACTTGGGCTTCTGGCGGCCTCCTTTGGAAGATTTGAGTCCAGATGGAAAAGGCTGAGTCTTGCAAATCCAGGGATAAGCTTCAGGGGTGTTTAGCTAAAAGCTAGGAGTTTCTTCCTACCCAAAATCCAGGTCCTCTAGGTGTCCAAGGAGGAAGAGTGTGGGTAAATACAAGATGTAGAAGGGGTGTCCCTCCCGTGGTGCTCCAAAGACCTCTTAACTGCTTTATAAAAAAAAATCCCTACTCTAGCTTCTCCATTTCTACAAGTTTATTGTGCTCCCTCCCATCTCAGGGCCTTGACACCTGCCGTTCCCTCTACCTGAAATGCTCTTCTGTGTCCCCTTCACCTAACTGATGCCTACATTGCGCTTCAGATTCCAACTCAAACATCACTTCTTCAGGGAAGCCTTTCTTGACAACCTGCATGTCCCACCCTTGATATTCTTCCTCATAGCAGGCAGTTTGGGATTTGGTAACATCACCTCCTCCACTAGAGATCAGTCCCATATGTACAAGGAGGGGCTGTGTATATTCATTGACTCATTCATTCATTCTACAGATTTCAATTGAGGACCTACTGTTTGTCCAGTTGAATGGCTGGGAGAATCAGGAAGCAAGAAAAAGCAAGATTCTTACATGGAAACAAGTACAAGAAGGCAAATGTGGCTGGAGCAGAGTACATGAGGGGAAAGAGTGAGGGAGGGGAAAAGGGAAGAGACAAGGAGCAGGTGGGCGTTGGATTTAAGGCAAAAGGCCAGGGGAAGCTGTATCAGTCAGCTGTTGCTATAGTAATGCTGCAGAACAAATCACCCCAACACTCTGTGGCTTAAAACAGTAGCGTTAGGTACTGCCTCATGAGTCTGTGGGTCGCAGTTGTGGCCTTCCTTGGGCCCCCTCATGCACCTGGTCAGCTGTGGGTCATGCAGTGGCTCTATGAATTAAGGCTGGCCTGTTGCATGTGCTCGAGGGTCAGCCGACTGGCATTCGTCCAGTAGAGCCTCTGCCTGGGAGGGCTTGGCTCTCCTCCACATGGTCACTCATCCTCCAGGAGGCCAGCCCAGACTCATTCTCAAGGAGAAAACAGGGCTGCAAGAGAGGGAGCGGGAGCTGCAGGGCGCCTTGGGGCCTAGGCTTAGAGCTGGCATAGCATGACTTCGGCAATACTCTGTTGGCCAAACCAAGCTTGGAAGCCAGTCTGGAAACCATTGCCCTATCTTTGTAATAGCACAGTGCTAGGCACAGTGAGAACCTCAATGTTTACGGGATGAATGTACAGGTGGAGGACGATGGATGGACATTCTCAGCCATCGGCTGAGCCAGAATGACAATATGGGGGTAAAATTCCTCGGTCTGGCCGATTAGACGCCCTGGCTTCCCTTCCCCAGAGCTGCAGTAAGGGAAGAAGACCGACAGTGCTCTCCCTCCCGAAGTCTAATTAAGAGATCTGCCCCCTCGGGGCTAATCCTGTTATCACTGCCCAGAGCTGGCCACAGGGGCAGTGTGAAATGCCAGCTGTCGGGAGGGCCTGGTGGGGCACTGAAAGCCACTGGAATCTGGGGACAGGCAGGAGGTAGAAGGGAAGCAGAGCCCCCACGGGGGCAGGACGTCCGCTTTCCAGATGGAACACAAAGGGGCTAAGCTCAATTTCAATCCCATCCCAGGAGGAGGCGAGGTGGAGAGCGTCTGCTAAGAAGCTTCTGGCTTGGATGGACTTTGTTTTGGCCGCTGCCCATCCCAAGCACCACATTCCAGAGTGGAACCCTCCAGGCCCGCATTCCCTCCCCTTCTAATGCACAGTTCGGAGCCAGATAAGCTTGGGTTTCGATTCTCTATCAACCACTTCCTGTGAGGCTTTGGGCAGATTACTTAACCTCTCTGAGCCTCCATTTCCTTATCTGTACAAGGGAGGTGGTAATATCCATCTTCCAGGGCTAGTGAGAAGATGCAGTGAAAAACCTGTGCCTCGCATATCGTGGGTTCTCAAAAAATCCTGCTACAGAGGCTTCCTCCTGCTAGGATTCTATTCCACGATGCATATTAACTCTTTTTTCCATGGGGAGGGTAAAAGAAATCCTGGGGTGGTGAGGACATGCAACTATGCCCCAAAGTCAGAAATCATGACCCTGGAGCCACCTTTATAATGATCACCTGCTATGCCCAGAGCTTTCCGTCTTCCCTATGCTGTCCTGAGCACTTACATTTCATCCTCCTGACCAGCCCGGGAGGCAGCCATTATTATTACACCCACCTTACAGATGGGGAAACTGAGACCCAGAGAGGTGCCCAAAGCTGGTATATGGGTCACTGGGCTACCGACCCAGAGAGTCCGACTTCATAATGGTCCATGATTTTAACCTCTTTGCTGTATGGCTTCTTGCCTCAGTTTCCCTACTTGTAGGGTAGGGCTCTCAGGACCTTTCCCGCAGACCTAACACGGGGGTTGAGAGGAAGTGAGGGGCTTCTCTGGGTGCTGAGGGCTAAGGCAGTGATGCAAAGTGCTCAGGCTCAGGCTCTGACACCAAACTTCCTCGCTGGGAGAGCAGGTCAGCCACGTGCCCGCTCAGAACCTCGGGACATCTGCCAAGTGGGCCTGACTTGCTCTACCTCTGGGTGGCTGGGGGTGCAGCAGAGCCGCACGTGTGTGCCTACACAGAGAGAGCAGGTAAGGGAGGCTCCCCAGCGTGTGGCTGGCAAACAGGTCTGAGTTCATGGGTGTTGCCGGCTGGAGATGTGGGAAGAGGCACATCTGCCTTGTGCCACCATGGTCTTCAGAGGTCATGTGGAAATGGCAACCCCAAAGAACTCCATAAAATCCAAGTGGTAGTTAAGTCGAACTCCTGAGTGAACAGGAGTAATTAGTGCACTTCCCAGAGAGAGTAAAACCCAAATGTCAGACAATGCCAGGGCCATTAAAGCCGGCCTCTGCTACGCTCCCACCCTGCTACCAGCTAGGTGGGCACCTCACCACTGACCTTCTGAAGGCCACAGAGTGTGCAGCAGAGAGTTGCCCAGGGCTGGGGACTGGACTGGGGGACACTAGGTGAGCTTCATGTTCTGCTCAGCTTCTGGTACCAACAGAACCTCATTTTTTGCATCTGTTAAATGGGTTATATAGGATCATAGGGAGAATTTGATTCGGTCATGGATCTAGAATGTTAGGCACATAATAGCCACTCTCTGTGAGGCAGTAAGTGCCACAGGGGGCACACAATGGGGGTAGCAGACGTTGCTGGTACCCCACCCAGGTCACCTTTGTAAGAGCACCCTGTTGGCTGCGAGAGGCTCTCACTCACTCCAACTCCAGAGACATGCTCTGCGCCAGTGGAAGCTGTCACTGAGTGGGGGGCTTTGCCACCCCCATCCCCCAGGGCACCTCACAGCCAATGTCTGGTTGATACAGGGGTATGAGAGTCAGCCCCTTGCTTCCAGAGTGGGGGCCACCCTGGTACCGTGTGAACTCCAGAGCTCCCCAGGGGACCAGGCAAGGCTGGACTCTAGCTAAGACCACACCTCTGTCTGCACCATCCTGCTCCCCCACCTCTCCAGGTTTCTCCTGCTCCTTCAATAAAACACTTCCTGAGAATCTCTGTCCCAGGCTCTGCCTACAAAGGGAATCATTGAAGTCATAGATGTTTAATACAGACTTGTTAAATCAATATATTGTCTCTTATTTTATAAAACAGGATGGGGACTAGGGTGAGGCAAATGAGGTACGCAGGAGTGAAATTAGTCATGCAAATGCCCAGTGCTACTGAAAACTGGGAACCCAATGGAACTCTGGTCAATCGAGAACCAGCTATGTAACTCATGGCACATCTTGAGGAGGTGGAAGATCATGGTTATGAAATTGATTCTTGAGTCATATGGGGATAAACCTGAGTTCAAATCCTGGCTCTGCCACATCATACCTGGAACTTTGGGCAAGTCACCATGCTTCTCTGAGCCTGTTTCGTCATCTCTAAAACATGCAAGCTAGTATCTCCCTCAAAGGGCTCTTGGAGGATTTGATGTCATGTTAATGTACTTTGCACACAGTACCTGTCAAGGAAGAGTAGCCATCGTGATAGCCTTGAAAGCGGTTTTCAAAGGTGCCGAAGGTGAGTTGTCTCCTTCCCACCTCTGCTCTGTGCTCATCCCAGATCTCGGTTGGACCTGTTGATTCTGATTCTTATGCCCTGCATAGTACGTTACTAATTTTTAATGATGTATACATTCCCTATGCTTACCAACCAACAGCTGAATTGGTCTAAGACATCATTTGATTAAAATGATGACAAACTTAGGTGTGCATAAGTGCACCCCATTCCGTGAACCAGCCCCAGCTGCTAAAAGGAAGACCACAAGTGAGGTAGAATCAGCTCTGCAGGGGGTGTGATGACAAGCACAGGCTTCAAAGACCCACATCTGGCTGTGCCTGGTTTCACCACCCACTATGTGGCTGAAAGCAAGCTACATGTCTTTTCTCAGCCTCAGTTCCTGTGTCTGCAAAATGGGTGTGATAAAGCCCATCCTACTAGCTAACAGTGACAGTGAGCTACCTGCGGGCTCACGCACCATGAGGCGATCCACCCTCAGGGATCCACCAGGGCTGATCACTTGTCTCAGGATGGCCAAAGTATCTCAACCCCTTGGCCTCACTGACTAGTCCAGGATGAGCATGTGACCCAGATTTGCCCAGTCAGAAGATTTCAGTCTTTCAGCCACACTGACTGGCTCAGATGGGTACATGAGCAAGTTCACCCAGTAGGAACTAGTCCAGGGATATTTTTCTAGAATCTTTCGTTATTTCTCCACTGCTAAAAGTGAAAAAGGAGCAGCAGAGGATATCTGGGGACTCTCACATGGAGCCTGAGAATGACAGTGACACCTGGGAAGCAGATCAGGAATGAAGACACACACCCCACACCCTGATGACACTGGATCAAGCTGAGCCTGAAGCCATCTATTCCTGGACCTTTGTTACATGAGACAATAAGTTTCTTTTTTGCTTAAGCTGGTGGAGTCTGGTTTCTACCACAGCAATCCAAAGCTTTGTCTGACATAAATACCAGGATTGTTTGCATTATACCCCCCTACCCTCAAGCTTTCTTGTGACACCATTTCTAAGCAACAATGAGGAAGAGCAGAGAGACCAGCAAATTTGGCATTAAATACACCTGGATTAAAATCAAGCCCCTGCACTTATGCAAGGTTCCCATTGTTCTAAGCCTCAGTTGCCTCGTCTATAAGATGGGGTTAGTAATACTCCCCTGACAGTGCAGATTCAATGGAAATGTGTCTTTGCATGTGTTGTTTCTTCCACTCAGAATGCCCTTCCTGTCCCTCTTCACTGACTTAGCCCTGCTCATCCTTCAGATTCTCAGTTTAAGTGGCCTTTGTTCGGGGCTACCTCCCCTAACCTCACTGGCCAAGCCCAGTGGCTCCATGAAAGTATCCCACACTTGGTAGCTCTTGTCACAGGTTCAATGTGTCATTACAGGCGTAATTGCTCCATTACATCCACCTCCTCCTAGAAAGTTGTAGGTGGGCAGGGGAGTGTCGGATTTGGTGCCCGCACATAGCAGACCCTCCAGAAATATTCCCTGTGTTAATTGCTCTGGCACCCGGTTCCCAGTCAGAACATTCAAGGGAAGTGGTGTCTGCACACTCAGCCTGCATAACGGTACCTGGGCCCCATGAGTCCAGCAAGAGTCCACATGGGTTCGTCTGACCATAACTGAGGGAGATGGGTGTTGGTCTCTCTGCGGTCAGTCTGAGTCATGCCGACGGTGGGTCTGCCTCCACGAGCCAGTTAAGTTCGCTCTCCCTTAGGACCAGGAAGGCAGGAACAGGAGCCAGCAGAATAAGGGGAGCTCAGAGAGCCCAGAAGGCCTGAGCTTGACAGTAAGGAGAAGCCGGGCTACTGTAGGCTCTGGAGCAGATGTGCTCCCGGAGGGCTCAGAACTCAGCTCTGCCACTGACTAGCTGCGTGGCTTCAGGCGAGCTTGATCCTCTCTGAGCCTCACTCTGCCTCTCAGCAAAGTAAAAAAAGTCATCCCTGCCACCTGGTGCTGGGACAAGGCCAACTGCCCGGATCCAGTCCCTGTCCTCCACCTGGCTGTGTGCCTCTGAACCTGTGACTCCCCCACCTTGTGCCTCAGTTTCCTTGGCCGTAGGCTGAGGAGCAGCAGAGCTTAATTAAAGAGAACAGACAGTTTACTTAACTAAGTGCCAGCAACCAAGCCTGAATGTAATAGGCACTCAGGATACATGGCCATGGCTATTCTGCTACTGTAGCAATACAAAATTAATACAGTGACTGAGCCAACTTTTGTCCAGGACCCAACATAGGGCCTGAGGGATCATTGGTCCCTTCCCCTTCTCCTGTTCTGTGTCCTGGCGGGGTCCACAGGATGACTCACCCCAGTTAGGAGACTCTCGTGTTAATATTGACACACAAAGCAGCCAGCTGGTGACCTCTGACCCCACCTCACTTGGGATCACAGGCTTATTTTGGCCCCAGCCCTCAGCTCTGAGAGCAGGACTCGTAATCTTCTTTGACACCAAGAGGAGTTGGCCTCACTCCACCTTTGCTCCCAGCATCCCTGGTTCTCGGCGTCCCCTGGGCCTGCTGGGAGTCACACCACCCACGGTATGGAGGGGCCTGGACTGAGCGGAGCATGGCCCGCATGGGCCAGTGTTTGCTGCTGGGAGAAGAGAGAGGGAGGGGCAGAGTGGGATGGAATCTTTGGCCCAAGAAAGCTCACCTGGCTTCTGGGTGGAACACAGATTTTGGGGGACAGATTTCCAGCCAGGGAGGGGTCCCAGGGAGGAGATGCTTGCAGTCACCCAGGGAGGAGATACTGGTGGCTGAATTTGGGTGCTGGTGGGAAACGGAGCATGGATAGGGAGAAACTGGGTGGAATTTTAGGGCTTGCTGAGGGGCCTTGGGAGGGAATGTTTAGGAGGGAGATCCCTTCCCAAATGTACACAGTACAGGGCTTTGTCCCACATTGCTCTGCACTCACAAGGGAGCAATCCAGTCACCTCACTTATTGCCCCTTTCCCTGCAGAACTGTGCAGGAAGATGACTTCCATTTCCTCTCAGAGGAGTCAGGACCAAACCAGGAGTCCAGGACATGGGCCTGCACCAGGCTCAAACTGCATGGAACTTCAGATACAGGCAGCGGAAACAAAGGGACCTGGGTTCAGATCCCAGCTTGGCTTGTTCGTAGCTGGACAACCCTGGTCCCTCACCAGGGCTCTGAAGTCAGGCCTGCACCGAATCTAGCTTAGAGAAGGCGCTTCATAAATACTGAGTTCAGAGTAAATACGATATGGTTCCTTTTTTGGGGGGAAAAGTCTTGAAAGTTAATGTCACCAGCTGAGAGGCAAGACACAGACCTCCCTGACTGTGGCATTCTCCCTCCAGCAGCAGAACTGGAGAATCTCAGTCTCCTCAGATGAGTTCCTACCTTCCATGCCGCCCAGATTGCGGGCCTGTTGATGGTCTGGGCAAAACCGGCTGCATTCTTTGCAGGGCGCCGTGCAAATGTCCCTTATTCAAAAACTATGAAGAATTTCAAGATGGTAACGACAGAGCACCAAACCAAGCACAGGGCCCTTCCAAGCACGGGGCCCTGTGTGACGCACAGGTCGCATGCCTACGAGGCTGGCCCTTCAGGCTGCCTCTTGATGGTCACCTCCACCCATAATCCTGGCAACGCTGGGAAAGGAAACTAACATTTTGTGGGCCCTACCATGGCTGTAATGCACTTAATCTGAACACAGCCTTGTGAGGTTGTTATCCCTATATCACAGATGGGGAAACTGAGGCACAGAGGGAAGAACCACGAGCTAGACCGCCAAAGGGAGCACAGCTCGATGCTGGCTGCAACCCAGATCTTCAGGAACCCGCACCCCATGACCTCGCAGCATCTCACCCACCAGCCCGTTCCTTCTGGAAGATGAAAGACAGGCAGGGGGCCTCTGATGTGGTTTCACCCAAATGTGGGAGGCCCTGCAGTTTGAATCCTAGCCCCCGTGGGTACCTCCTTCCTGGCCCACCCCTTCTGCTCCAGCCGGGAGGCCCCTCCCTCCAGCAGGACAGGCTCTGGCCTCTGCCAACTTGCTCCTGGGGCTGGGGCAAGAGTTAACGTCGGAAGGGAGCCGGGAGAGTATGGGAGCGAAAGGACATGTCAAATCAATCATATTTAAACAAAAGCCTCTCCCGCCCAAGGGCCCTTTTAAAAGCTGCTTATTTAATTAAAAGTCCCATTTTCCATATTTATGGCCCTTATTCAGTTAAATATTAACCGCTGGGGCCAGGGCTGGTGTGTGCTTTGAGAGCGGTGTGTGGGGAGGTTCATTACCGCGGCCAGATTTACCCGGTGGCGGCGAGGATCAATGCACTCCTCTTGGACAAACACGCCACAGCCTCCTCCCCGCCGCCCTGCCTCTCCGGCCAGCTCCGTGGCTTCCAAGGTCCGTCTCTGCCCAGAGACACAGAGACAGTGAGAGAGAGGATGAGGCAGACAGAGAGACCGGGAGATCCCCAGAGAGACAGGGTATTATCTTTCTGTGTCTAGCTGTGTCTTGGTCAGGACCAGGCACATACTTTGAGGGGCACAGTGGAAAAAGAAAATGTGGGGCCCTTGTTCAAAAATCAACAATTTCAAGACAGCCCTGTAAGACTGACTGCACAGGTGGCACGCCCCGGTCCCTGTCAGCATCTCCTTCAAGTGTGTGCCAGGTCCTAGGGTGGCAGAGGCTTTGGGGAACCCGGGGGGGAGCCCATGATCTCTGCTCTTCCTGGCCACCACTTCTAGGGGAGATTGGGGGAAAAAAAGAAAATGGGAAAGCCAGCATCTCTAAGGGTTTGATCCCCAAAACCTCAGGGGCTAGGGATCCCAGTCTCTGGTAATCCTCAGGGGTGACACAACCTGGCCAAAGGCAGCTATTAAAATACAGGAACCATCAGGTAAGGAAGGTGCCTGGATCGGAGCAGGGGTGTGCATGCTGCACAATCATAACCACACGGCAGAACCTTACCCGGGGCTTTCCACATGCCACCCCAGTATTAGCTCAAGTCATCCTCACTTCCACCCTATAAGGCAGGTACCACTTAGATCCCCATTTTACAGATGGGGAAACTGAAGCTCCAGGAGGTCAGATAACAGCCCATGAGGGGCGGAGCTGGAATTTGACCTGGGGCCTCTGGCTCCTAACCACACTGTAGCAATCACCAGTCACAGAGATGGGGCCGAGGGACACCTCTGCCCTTAACAAGCTGTGTGACCTCCAAAAGCTCTTGACCTTCCCCAAGCCTCAGTTTCCCCATGTGGGAAAAGGGGGAGGAAGATTCTTGGGGCCATTTTGAATCTGGTGCTTGGTTGTTCTGCCCCGCGTGCTCCGCCGCGCACTGGTGGCCCAGGCCACTGCAGTTGGCGGACGCACTCAGCTGTGTCCAGGACCTCGCTGCTCTCCCTCCACCTTTCCCAGCCCTGCCCGTGCCCTCTCACCACCCTGGTACCTCAGTCCCCATGCTGGCCCCTGTCCCGCCAGCTCCCATTCATGACTCTTAGGACGTCAGGTCACAAAGCCAGAATGCTTCAGTGCCATCTGTTCAGTGCTCAAGAGGGCTGGGATTTCTTTGCCCCCTCACAAGTCTTCACAAACTTGGGCTGCCTCTCATCACCTCTCTGAGCCTCAGTTTTCCCATCTGCAAAATGAGGATAATGCTAAGACTTCCTTAGAGTTGTTATAAGGATTAAGTGATATAATTCTTGGAAAGGACATATCAGTGCTTGACACACAGTGAATATCATTGCCAACCCTGCAGGGCCTGGTGGGACTGCCACAAATGCCACCAGCCCTGGCCCTTCCAGAGCACCGCCCTCCAAAGGGCAGTGGAGCTCCAGTACCCACCTGTACTTTGCCAGTCTCCCAGGGGCCCGGCAGGAGACTTGGGCTCCAGAGCCACCTCACCCTTCTGTGACCTCTGTCCTCGAGCATGCCACTGCACCGTCTGTGGCCTCAGTTTACCCATCTGTGAAATGAGCAAATTGTTGGGTTTGGAAAATCTCCTTGGGCCATTTGCAGGGCTAATGAATGCATCTTGGCAGCAGACAGGGTAAAGAATTTGACCTGAATATAAAAATCTTGGCAAAATGTGCCCATTTATGTTTTGGAAGGACTGTGTAAAAACAGAGGCAGATGCCCAGGCCCTTGGAGCTGTTAGGTGCCAAAAGCCAGGCTGTTTGCCTCTACATTGCAAACGCCTCTACACATACCTGCACGTGGGCATGGTACACAGACCCGTGCATACACACACCGCACCTGTGCAGGCACATGCATGCACGCACTCCGTCTATCCCATGCTCCACCCCTGCCCCTGGATCCTCTTAGGAGCTTGGTTTCTTCCACCACTGCCTCCTCCCCTAAAAGAAAAAAAGATCCTGAAAAGCCAGATTAGAACTCCACACACACATCACTGGGAAAAATCTATGTCTCATTTTCATATCTAGCAAAATAAAATGACACCAGAACACCCCAGCAAACCCCTAGAGGGGGGAGCTTGTCTGGTGGCGATGAGGGGTTGGGGGGAGACACCTTCGCCAAAGAAGGGAGGCCCCAGGGCCTGAAACACAGGAGGGAGGGGACAGCGGGCCGTTGAGGGGCCGGGGATGAAATGGATCAGGCCATTTTCTCCTGGGGCCGGAGGAAGGCTGGGGGTCCTGGGAAGAGCCTGGGGTCTGAAAGGAGGGTTAGGCGGCAGGGAGAGAGGAAGGATGAAATCCTGGGGATGGTGGTGTGAGTGAGGGAGCGGGAGAGAGAGACACTAGGTTATCAGAGAAGTGTGAAGACAATAATACAATCTGACATTTCTGAAACAGGACCCCCGGTTGCCATGGCAACGTCTCATGTGGGAGCAGCTCCCAGGAGACGGCTCCGAGATGTACTATAAATGATGTTTGATTAGAATTTAAATCATTTAGGCAGAGAGAAGATAGGCCTTTTGTCAGCAAGGGGACCTGGGGGTGGGGAGGGAGGGGGCTAGGGGTTGCGGCGGGGGAGGGGGCGCCGCCGAGACCCGGGGCTGCGGCTCCAATCCGAGGTCAGCCAGGGGGTTGATTACTTTTGCCCTCGGCTTCATTCCCGTTTACAGTAACCTTTCCGTGGTGGCAGGAGGGTCTCGGAGGGCAGCAGAGGAGAGGCCTGGGGGGATGGGGCGTGGGAGGGGCGTGGATGGGAGCGGCAGAGACGGGGCAAGACAGAAAGAGATGCGAGAGAGCAGAGAGAGAGAGATGGGGAGAGACGCGGGAAGAGACACGGAGACTCGAGGGCAGGGATGGGGTGCGGCGGAGAGTATAGACCGAGAAATGGACTGAGGCAGAGGAGGAGGGGGGAAGGGAGGGCAAGAAGGAAACAAAGACAGGCAGAGAGACCAAAAAATACAGAAAAGGGACACAGAGAGACAGGGGTCAAGGCCAAAAGACAAAGAGAGAGAGAGACTAAGAGACCCAGAGAGGCAGAGACAAAGACCAGAGGGAAAAAGGGGACTCTTGGGCCCCCACACCCAGAATCACTCTCTAGCCTCAGAAAAATGCATCAGGAACATGGGAGCCCAGGGGGAGGCCTGCCCTAGGGAAAAGCTCTGCCTCCACCTCCCACCCAGGCCCCCACCCCTCACACACACTCACTAGGAACCTCCCTGGGCCTGGATTTCCTGTGCAGGGGGTAGTGGCCCTGGAGAAGAGAAAGCATGTGCTTCTGGTTATAAGGAAAATGGGCCAATATGACCCTCCCTGTGAAATTTTAAGTGAATCACTCAAAGTCTCAGTTTCCTCACCTGTAAGACAAGGGCTCTGGGTCAGATCAGCATGTGGACAATGAGTACTGTCTAACCCATTCAGTTTTTATTTTTAAATGTGCTTGTCATCAACATTTAAAATTTGCAAGACTTCATATAGATCTTTAGATTTCTGGGTTCTTAAAAAAATATGAAAATCTATGGGCAGGCACTTCTGCATGGCAGCTGCCTGCTGCAGAGGAACAATATTCATCCCTTTTAGGCAGACCATGAATCTCCAGTTTGCCACAGACCTCACCACTCCCCTTTGTCTCTTACCCAGTCGTATTTCACTTGTGCATGATTCTTCCTTGGCTACTGTGGACATTTTAATTTCCAAACTCTGCAAATAACCTTCAGGATCCTTATGTCTCTAGGGATCTAGGGATGTAGACCATCTTTCAGGCATGGATTTGAGCACCCAGGATAACACAGCTTACAGGAACTCCAGGATTAGAGTAACCTAAATCACCTCCAGCGCAACACAGTAGAAGCTCAATAAATGTTTAAGACAGGGGAAAGCTAAGATGAAGCAAATGACTAGGAAGTCTGAATTTGGGACGGTGATGGGGTGATAGACATGGGCTGGCAATTTGAGAAAATAGACCTAGAGCCATTGGGCTTAAGGATAAAAATGATCTGCTTGAGCAATCCCAGGAGTTGAGTGGGAGAACATTTGCAAGGACAGAGCTTGCTTGTGAAAAGGCAGCACTGTGGTTCCCTATCTCGGCTCCTTCCTCATGCCCTCAGGGCCCTCATCACAGTCTGTAAGTTTGTCTTTTCTTTATTTGTGTACATGTTTGGTCTCCCCTCCCCTAGAAGATCACGAGTGCCATGAAGATAGAGACCACATCTGGTGCAATCAGTGTGATAGCCCCAATACCCAGCACATAGTAGGTGCTCAAAACTCTTGATGAATAAATGAAAGAAGAAGCCTCCTTTTCTAATGCCCTTTCCTCTCCTGTTTTTGCTCTGGGTATTTTGAGGCTGTATGAACTCATTCTAGTTTATTAAATTCAAGCAATTTGATCTTTTGTCCATTTAAGGGGGTACTTCCCTTATTAGGGGGAACAATGATGTGTTACCCTAGGCAAGAAAGAGGCACGTAATGTCTCTGAGCTTCAATTTCCTCACTACAAAGCAGGTCTAACCTTCATCATGGGAATGTTCAGAAATGTTCTACGACAGTGCCTGACACATAGTAGGTGCTCAATAAATGAAAACAATTCTTGTTGTGGATATGCAATAAAATGAAGCAATTCTAGTTCTTATTATACTAATAAGAAGGCCTAATGGAAGAGGCTAATCTTGGGGTGAGCAGAGACAGGGAAGAATTTGGAACCACTTTGGCAACATTTCTCCTAGATGAAGTTGTTTGCCCAAGAGCATATTCCCTTCTCAATGTTAGGAGAAGTTGGAAGCTTTGTTATTGAAGGAGATGGCGGTTCATATATGAGAAGTAACCAACATGGAACCTTTTGACCTTTCCAACGCCAATTACATTGGTAGCATAGTCTGCGTTGAGGAAGTCACCAACATGTCTATGCTTAGTAAGTAAGAATGCTGTGATCAATAAGTGATGTCTGCCATGGGCAGGAACTCATTCACTCCTTTGCTCTCCTGGGTGGATGTTTCCAGGTCCAGAGGAAAGAATGATCCTCCTCCATTTCTGTGTGTTACTGTTACTGGACATTTTTACTACTGGGCAGTAAAAATTTTTTTAGACTGTGACTAGACATGGGGCACCTGAAGGGGGACCCCTGGAAAAGCCAAGGAGGCAGTGGAGCTGACAGCCTGGGAGGTCAGGAGGGGTCACATGATCATTTGTGGGAGTCAGTGGGGCATTCAACATTGCTGCACACCAGAGGGGTCTCTCAGATTGGAACCCCCCTTGGGGACCCAGGAGGGTTGCATAAGGAAACGAGAGAAGCCCTTTGGACTTGGAGGCATAAGCAAGACTTGGCATGCGGCACACTTAGCACTGTGCCTGGTCAATGGGGACTGCTTGTGTCAGCTGCTTCTGGCTCCTCATGTCATGTCCACTCAGCCCACCTCTCATTAAATGCAAATGCTGTGCAGCACGCTAAGTTCGTGTCTGTATTAACAGCATCCTACCTCAAGCATGAGCTGTGTGTCTTTCCTCCTTCTGATCCAGGCCCTGTCTGATGCTGGGGGAACCCACTCAACCGTACACTCTGCAGCCTGGACATTTAGGGTTATGGCTTGTATTATTTTTCCACGGACGTTGTGTCAAATTACCACAAAGTTAGTGGCTTGAAACAATATATATCTATTATCTTATCCTTCTAGAGGTCAGAAATCCAATTTGGGTCTCACTGAGTGAAAATTAAGGGCCACATTCCCCTGGAGGCTCAGGAGAGATTCACTTCCTTGCCTTTTCCAGTTTCTGGAAGCTGCCCACATCCCTTGGCTCATATCCCCTTCCTCCATCTTCAAAGCCAGCAACACTGGGCGGAGTCTTTCTCTCACTGCTGTCTCTCCGGTCACCCCTCTTTTGCCTCCCCTGCCACTCTGTAAGTCCTTATAGGTCTCTTGTGTTTGCACTGGGACCACTCAAGTAATCCAGGATAATCCCCCTATTCAAGGTCAAATGATTAGCAACCTTAATTCCATCTACAACCTTCCTTCCCCTTTGCCATGTAACCCAACATTCCACAAATTCTGGGGTTTAGGACATGGACATCTTTCTGTCTACCACATCATCCCAGGAGTGGAGGGCAGGTCTCTAACAATGGAAGACAGCAGCTAGTGAATAATGCTCCAACCTTCTGGTCTTCTACAGATAATTCTGGAAAGCACTCTCCGCACTCCTCAGAAGGCCCTGGAAAAATTAAGTCCCCATTTTCTGCAGTAGCAACCTCATCAATGAACCTTTATACTGACTCTCCTTCTACCGTGAATCACTCTCCCTTTTCTCTCACTCCTGCTTCCAGAGAGCACCTGCCAAATAAATGATCTGCGCAGAAGTCCTCATCTCCAGCTCTGCTTTCACTAAGACAGTGCTCAATAAACTTCAGCTGGGGGTGATAGACCAGTGGCTTAAGCAAAACCATGTTGTTTTCTTATTGACTGAAAATTTCATATCTAGGACTTCAGGTACAGCTGGATCCAGGTCCTCAAACAGTGTTCTAAAGAATTTGTCTCTCTTTGAATTTAGAAGTTGTGTTTTTCTCTGAGTTGACTTCATCCTCAGGCAGCCACTCTTCACATGTTGACAAAGATGGCTCCTTGCTGCTCCAGGCATTAACTATAGCAAAAATGAGAGATGGTGCCAACAGACATCAGAAATCCTTGTTCCTTAGCTCTGATTGGCTCATCTTGGGTCATGTGCCTTTGCTTGAACCAGTCAGCTATGGGGAGAGGGGATGATACTCCCATTGGTCTGTCTGGGGTCACTTGTCTGTCTCTGGACCTGGGGGTAGGCTTAGCCCCATCAAGGTCACCTGGCCTGAGAGGGAGTGGCTGTGGTTCCCCTCAGAAAACTGGGACACTATTAACATAAGACAGGGTAAAGGAAAGAGCACAGATGTCCTCTACAAGGAAGATCATCACATACTGTTAATTTTAGGTAAGCCTCTCCCAAGGATGGGAGACAAGATGCTGCCCAGCAGGTGGGGGCCTGGAGCTGGGAGGAAGGGAAACCAGGCATGGTGCCAGTCAGCAGTGCCAGCCCATCCTGGCTGGAGGGAATTCTCAGGATCAGAAATCTGTAGTCTGAGAACTTGTCTATATTTTTGCAATTTCTATTTTCTTCTCTACAAAGTTGAGGGAAAGCCAAAAGGAAATAAAGTTCCTTTCAAAAATGCCAACCTGTCTGTGCTGTATGAATTGGCATATGAAGACAGAAGGAGCCTTTTGTGGAGGCTTGGAAAGGAAAAAAGGGGCATAGGGACCAGTGGTGGTAAAGGAAATGTGTGGGAGGCCCCACCCCCAGGGAAGAGGCACATAAAGGTGGGAAGGGGAAGGGGGTTCTTTCTGCACAAGCTGAGCCCAGGGAAGTTTAAAGTGCCATTGATTGCTGGGAATCATCTAGGATGTGAATCCCAGCCCTGCCACTTTCTAGTGGCACATTTTATACCTTTTCTGAGCCTTAGTTTTCCCATCTGTAAGATGGGATATTAACAATAGTACCTTCTCCTATGCCTTTTGTGAAAATGAAGCCATTTACCTAATGTGCAGATAAGGGCTTAAGAAATATTAGCTATTATTACTAAGAATGCTATTATTACTGCCATGGTCATCTGTCACAAGAAAAATGAATTCCTAGCTTGCTTTTAACCAGGGGTGGGAAATATAGCAGACACAGAGGCCTGGCATACTGTATGAGTTTCCTCTTGCTGTTGTAACAAATTACCACAAACTTGGTAGCTTAAAAAAACACACATTTTTTATCTTACAATCTTGGGGGGTCAGAATTCTAAAATCAAGGTGTTGGTGGGTCCAGGGGAGAAATAAACTCCACCTTTTAATGGGTGGAGCTGCTAAATATTGTGGCCATTTCTGTAATCCACCACAGGGCCAGTGGGTTAGACACTGAGTGAATCCTACTGTGTGCCAGGCCCTGTGTTAGGTGCTTTAAAGATACCTTCTTATTTCAGCTTCTTAATAACCCTTTGGGATAAGCACCATTTGGGGCCCAAATTTATAGAGATGAAAATATTGGAGCTCAGAGAGTAGTACTTGCCCAAGGTCACACAGCTAGTGAGTGGCAGAGCTGGGATTCAGCCCCTGTGTCATAAGCCACCTACACCCCTGGGTTCTAGCAAAGGCCAGGCACTGTGAGACGGCCAGGCAGCATTGGATAGGATGATGAGGCTGCTGTCCAGAGAACCGTGTGCTTGGACTCAGGGTGGCGGGCTCCATGGCCTCAGTCTCAGATGGCTCTGTTGCCTGAATGCTGAGCCCACCAGCTCTGCCTGTAACCCCTGACCTTGCCTGCTAGGGCCCATCTCCCCAGAGGCTTTGTGGGCTCCCAGCAGGGCATCTCCTTTGAGGAATCAGGACCTCTTTCCTCACCAATCCAGGAGTCTTGGAAAAGGCGCATCTTCTACCTTTACTTTCTCTCCTGTGAAGGAAAGAGAGGAAGAACAGCTGGCTATGGGGGAGGCGCCCAAGTCTGCCACTTCCCTCCTTCCAGAGTCAGACCCCTCTCCTGGGTCCCAGGCTCCACCGCCCTGGCCTGGCTGACACGACAGCCTTCTCAGTGGTCACCCTGCGCGGTAGCGCCCCACAGCCCATTCCCATGCAGCAGCCAGGATCAAAGTCTGATCCCAGTGTTCCATCCAGGCTTCCATCCAGTCTGGCTCAGAGCCTGTCCCCACCAGATGGGGCCCTGCAGCCTCTCTGACCTCCCGCCCTCATGCACCCCGCCCCGCCACCTCAGCCTCCCCAAGGTGCCCCAGGTACCTTCCGCCCACCCCAGTCTTGCTCCCACCTGTCCCCTTCCTGGAACATCCTGCCTCCCGTGGCCACAGGGTTCACCCCTTCAGTCCATTTGGTTATTTCTCAAATGTCCCTCTACAGGGAGACCTCTCCTTGGCCATTCAGTCTAGAATAGGGACCTTTCTCCATCTAGCCCCTTATTCCATTTGACATTGCCTCCATGCACGTCACCTTACCGACATTCTAGGATGTCACTATTCTGTGTTGCTGTATTTATCTATTTGCCACTTGCTGCCTTCACCAGAACGTCACCTCCACCAGGGCAGTTCTTTCTCCGTCTTGCTTTCTGCTGGACTGCTGGTACCCAGCACAGTGCCTGGCATGGGCTCACAGTAGCTGCTCAATAAATACGCTTCGTGTTGATGAACAAGTAAGTGGAGTGCGTGAGCAGCAGCAGCAGCCCAGGAGCTCCCTCTCTCCGGGACCTTGGAAGCGGCAGCAGCCTGATGGGGTCGAGGTGCTTATCTGGATTCCAGATGGGGCTTCCCGCTCTGCAGAAGCAGCCCACGTCTGTCCTGCTTCCCCTTCCCCCTCCTTAGATGTTCATTCTTCCATCAGGCTGCCCGCTGTTGATTAAACAGGACCTGCCCTGTCTCTTCAACCTCTCCCAAGATGGCTTCTCTGGGCTTGTGAGAGGAAAGCTTTGCAGAAATGACGTCCTCGGAGGCAAGCTCCATCCCGAGGCACAGCGCTACCCTGAGACCCTCGCAACGTAATGTACACAGGTGTCTGCGGCTTCTACAAAACCCAGAGCAGCCTTCTTCCGGTGGGCACATCTCCCACCACCCTCCAGTGGAAGTGGGAGCCCGAATACTCAACCACGACTGGGTGACGTATCACCAGCCCGGCTCTTTGCCTCTGGCCCAGGGTGGTGGCAGCAATGGGGCTTTGAGAATTGAGGCCAGCATGCCACTGCTTCCTCCACTCACCAAGTATTCCCAGAGCGCCGCCTCGGTGCCAGGAGCCGCTCCAGGCATGAAGCCCCTGCCCTGGCAAAGCACAGTGAAATGACAATTACACGACAGCTCTCGGAAAGGCAGGATGGGTGGTGGTTAGGACCCCGGGCTCCAGAACCTGCTTCGGTTGGGATTTTGGCCCTACCACACCTGATCTGTGTGACCTTGGGCAAGTCACTCAGCCCTTTAGTGCCTCCATTCCATCATCTCTAAATCAGGGGCAATTATCACACCTCCTTCAGAAGAAGAGATGAAAAGAACCAGGCAAGTGTTGAGCCCCTGCCTGGTACCGAGCAAGCAACAGCTCAGGGCGGCTGCGGATGAGAAAGGGTGGGACAGCTACAGAAGAGCACGGAGGGCAGGGTGCACAGCAGGGCAGAGGTCTGCAGGGAAGACAGGAACAGCGGTTTTGGGCAGCAGAGCCTAGAGCACAGCCGGTCTGAGCCCAGTCTGGGTCACAGCCCATGTTAGGCTGACACACTCGTAATCAGAAAAATGAACATATTCACCAATTTTCATCCCCAGCTTCAGGAGGGTCGTGCACCAAGGTTTCTCCACCTGACTTTTGACATCACGGGCCAGTTTTTGCGGTGGGGGGCTGTGCACTGGGGGATGTTTACTCACTACATGCCAGTAATGCCTCCTGCCCCAGCTGTTACAACCAGAATGTCTCCAGATGTTGCCAAATGTCCCCTGGGGGCATAATTGCCCTCAGTTTAGAGCCAATGCCCTAAACCATCTTGTTCAGATCCCGCAGGACAGGGCAGCTTGGGTCCCTTCCCATCCCTTCTGAAATGTGGCCACCCACTGTGGAATGGATGCTCAGCTGGGCGTGCTGGAGGCAAACGGCCCCAGAAGGAGACCCGGAAGGAGTCTTGGCTGTCTGGCCGACGCATGCAGAGAACTTACGGACGTCGTCCCAAATCCCTCCAGGGGACACCAAATCGGGCGGTGCAGTGGGCACAGTGATGTGCGGCATCCCCTTCGATAAAGCCTCCTTGGCGGGTGGCAGGGGCTGTGGCTAGTGGATGAGCTCCAGCTCTTTGCTTCCTCCAAGGTCCTGCTTGTCTCAGTAGCTGAGCAAGGTGGTGGTTCCAGGACATGGTCATTCTGCACAAGTCAGGACCCCATGGTCTGACGCCACCCCTGCCCACCCCTGCTCGCTCCCTTTTCCTTTCGGGCATTTCTCCCCAATCAGCTTTCTGCAGTCTTGACTCTCTCAGCCTCTGCTTCCCTGAAGACCCACCTGGCATATGTGGTCAGGGTGGAGCCCAGAAATCTGACTTTTTATATAGTTCCCCAGGTCAGCCCCAGGCTCAGCCAGTTCTGGGATCCTCCAGGTGAAACAACCTCCCAGTTCCCCACCAGCACTGACATTCCAGGGTTTATGATTTGGGAGAAACTTCATCTGACCCAGAGGCACAGTTGAACGGGCGCAGTAAGACATGCTGTCCTGGGCTTTACCATCTCTTTCCTGGGCACTGTCGGCAGTGGGTCTGAAAGGCTCCCACCTGAAGAGGGAAGAGGAAGCCTGGTTCCCGGTGTCCTCATCCAGGTTCTCCCGTGGGAAGAGGCATCTCCAGGTTCTGTAACTCTCTCACTGGGAGTAGCTAGGAGCTGTCATTGTCCTGGCTTGCAGATGAGGGGAAAATGGAGACCTGAAGGAAGGAAGAAGAACTCTGGAGATGGTAGGTCTAGCTGGTTGCTGACTTTGAGCAAATCACTTACCCTCCTGGCATCTCAGTTTCCCTTTCTGCAAAATGAGGCTTTCAGTTAGTGACAAACTTACTCAGTGTTTACCACATCGGTCACTATTCTCAGGATGGGGGTTGGTATTGAAGATAAGGAAGACAAGACATGTGAGGTGGAGTGAACATTCTAGAAGGAGGATATGGGTGATAGCAGACAGTGAGTTAACAATTTCAGATTGGGTGAGCGCTGTGAAGTCTGCAAACACAGTGATGTGATCACGCCAGGAATGGGTGACACAGGGAGGCAGGGATGGGGCAGTGACATGGAAACTGGGACCTCGAGGATGAGGAGAAACCAGCCACTAGGGAACTAGGGAATGGCGTTCCAGGCAGAGGGAACAGCATGTGCAGAGGCCTGAGTGGATGGGAACCAGCTGGGTGTGGTGGAGGAATCCCACAGGTGACAGCGGCTGGAGCAGGGGGCAACAGGTAGGCACAAGCATCTCAAAGGAGGCCTTTGGCTGCTGCTCCAGCTGAGACAGGAAGCTCCAGCAGGGAAAGCCATGGCCTGGCTCACTGAGGAGATAAAGGAGCCTAAGGAGAGGGACCTGTCACGGCCAGAAAGCCTGTCACGCCACCTTCCTCTCCCAGCCATTTCCCCCCCTGCAGTGGAGAGAGCAGGGGAGCCACGGATGCTCAGAGGCAGAACCAAATGCAGCGAGAACCCTAACAGGCCAACAAACCTGGGACAGACAGGAGGGGCAACCGACTGCACCCCCCGGAGCCAACAGATAGAGCACTCTGAGATTCAAGGACTTCTGCAGCTCGGCCACATGGCCCCGTGGTGCGGGCAAGCTGGGAGATGGGAGTGGGGAGCCCCCACATGTAAGACAAGGCCCCTGGGGTGCAGAAGGAAGCCAGGGGTAGCAAGAGAAGGGAGCTACGGGCCAGGGCCACATCTAGGATGAAGAGAGGGAGGCACTCAGGTGCAAAATTGAAGGGGCTGCCAAAACGCTCAGTCATCAAAATTAATATTTAATGCAATAGGTCAAAAAATCAAGGTAATGCGAAAGAATCTGTGATACACAAAATATCAAAATTCTCAGTAAAGACAGGATCCAAGCCTGCACTTGCCTCACCTAAATCCTGACCTGTTAGGTTAGGCTGTGGGTCAGGGTCTGGCACCTTCTGGGTCACCACATGTGGGCCCAGAACTCTCTAGAATCCAAGAGTGCAAAACTCAAAGCTGGCCTTCCAGTTGTTATGATGGCTTGTTTGTCCAGACAGGAGGATAGAACATATTTTATTTAAGAGTTTGTTCACTCGATTTATAACTTTTAAATACTGAGACATATGGTATGTGGGCCTACATTTGTCTTCTTGCCTCTGGGCCTGCTAATGTCAGCAGCCAGACACCCTCTTCTAAACCAGGCCTGCTCTGTGCCAGGCGGAGGGGCTCCAGAGGGGAGCAGGACCCAGTGCCTGCCTGGAGGATCTCGAAGGCTAGTTAAGGGGCAGAAACATAACTGGCAGGGGGGTCAAAGGGCAGGTTCTGGGAGAGAAGATGGGACAGTAGAGCATTTGCTGGGAGAAGAAAGAGAATGTAGTGGGTTGAACCGTAGCCCCCAAATTCATGTCCACCCGGAACCTCAGATTGTGACCTTATTCAGAAAAGGGTCTTTGCAGATGGAATTAATTATCTTGAGATGACTCCACCCTGGATTTAGGGTGGGCCCTACATCCAATGACTGGTGTCCTTACAAGGAGAGACAGGTTCACAGGAAGGCCACTGTGAAGGTGGAGATGGGAGGGATGCATCTATGAGCCCAGGGTTGCCAAGGATTGACAAGCAAGGGGCACAGAACAGACTCCCCCTCAGAGCCTCAAGATGGAACCACCCCTACCAACACCTTGGTTTGACTTCTGGGCTCTGGGGCTGCGAGAGGATAAATTCCTGTTGTTTTTAAGGCACCCGGTTTGTTGTAATTTTTTGCGGCAGCCCCAGGAGACGAATCGAGGGAAAAAAGGTATGCCAGGTAGGGGAACAGCCAGCATGAGGCTCGGAGGGGCCAGCATGCCCACTCTGCCTCACAAAGGCTGGCGAGGTCCCTCAGACTTGCCCAGACCCATGTGCCTTTGTTGTATATGGTTGTGGCATCTACGATGTGTACTTGTTTCCTAATATGTCACAATACTGGTCTGTAAGGACTGCGAATGTCTGGGAGACGGGGAAGTCATACACCCCAACTGTTCCAGTACAAGTTTTGGGTTAACAGAGACCAATGAAGTCTGTATTGATTACTAACAGCATATTGCCTCCTAAGTCCCACACCTGAGCTAAGAATTTTAATACATTAGCTCTTCTAATCCTCACCTCTAAGGTAGGAATTGTTCTTATTCCCCTTTTTTAGGTAAAAACAAGGCTCCCAAAGAATTGCGGCATCAAGGAAAATAAAACCTACAGCGCCCCAGTGATGAGAATGGCCTGTGCTAGCACAGCACTCGGATGTCCCCGACAGCCGTCTCAGAGTTTTGCAAATGTGTCAACTCAATTCATCCTGACAGTAACCTGATGAGGGACTTACAACAGTCCACTCCATTTTACCGATGAGGAAACAGAAGTAAAAGATATTCAGCGCTTGCTCAAAGTAGAGCTGGAATTTGCAGCAGACAGTTACCACTCCAGCTAAACTGCTTCTCATTTACTGGAGGCCTGCCATGGGCAGGCAGTGAGCTGGGCATTCTACATATTTAATCCTCCCAGCTATCAGGGGTAAGTGCAGAAATAGTCTTGACCATTGCATACCGAATATTGGAATAAGCACGTGGTAATAGCGTGCAAAAGGACAGTTACTCTGTACTGCCTTCAGCCTTTAATTTTGTGCGCACCCCTTGCCTTCTCCGCTAGACTCCCAGAGGGCATGGGGTGTATCTAATTGATTCTCGAATCCGATACACAGCACATAGTAGGTGCTCATGTTTTCTGAGCTGCCTTGAATGCCCTCCTAAATCTGCTGTGGCCCAATGGCCCGGAGGAGCCCAGGCTGGAAGCTCCTAACCTCTAACGACTGCTGCAGCCCAGCACACCGTCCCAGGCCTCAGACAGTGAAGGGCAAGACTAGTGAAGCTATTTGGCTGAATGTCTGCCCCCCCTTCCTGGCCGCCAATGCCGCAGGGTGAGGAGGACGAGGAGGCATCTGCAGGATCCACTCCAGCATCCATCACCCAGGGTAAATGTACTCCAAGAAGTATCGAACGGGGTGAGGCAGGCGGTGCAAGGGTGAGCAGGCCTGCTCGTCCATCAGCGCTGCTGCGCTCCCAACCAAGGGGAGGCATGGTGAGGGGCCTCCTCAGGGGCCCTGCCCTTAGCTGCTCCCTAGGCAGACAGGTGGGGAGGACTATTGCTTAGGGATAGGATCTGATGGTGCAAGTCTCCCCTTGTGGCCCAAGCTGTCCTGGACCCAAGCCAGAGAGAAAGTGGGTAGAGAGAAAGTGACAGCAGGACATTTATAGTTCTGATGGGCCAATGGGAGCTGGGGCAGAGGTGGGCGCAGGCAGGAGATGGGTCAGAGCAGGTGGTTCCTATGGCTGAAGGATCTAGATGGGTCCAGGACAGACGCCACAGACACAGCCAGCCTGTGGGTGGGCAGCCCAGTCTGGACGGGTGGAAGGTGTGGATGTTTGGAGATGGGTTGGGAAGGTGGGCAAAGGGTGGCACTGGGAACAGCTGGGCAGATGGGGACAGAGGATTGGGCACACACAGCCTCTCTCACTGTCTCCTTATCTCTTTACCTGTTTCTCTCTTCCTCTAGTCTGTTTTGGCTTAACTGCCCCTCCTCCTTTCCTTCTCCTTCCCCCCTCCTCCGCTTCTTCCTCCGCCCCTGCACCCTCCTGCATAGGTATGCACTGTAGCTGGCAAATACTGGGCACATGTTATACTCAGGACAGCCTTCTAAGCCCTTAGTGGTATTTTCACGCATTCTGTTGTCCCATCCTCATGTGGCCCTGGGGGCAGAGCTTGCCTGGGGATGCTGGTCACTGGAGGCAGGGCCTTGTTTGCATCTAGGTGCAGGATGCCCATGTGTGGGTTTTCTGGAATTCAAGCATGTCAAGCTGCCAATAGTGATGATATAATAATTTATTGAGTAGTTCCTTTGTGCTAAATGTTTCATGTATATCATCTCCAGAAATCCTCACAGCACCCCTGGGAAGTAGGTATTATTATTATTACTGTTGTTTTTTAATTAAGGTATCATTGATATACAATCTTATAAAGGTTTCACATGAGCAACATTCACCCATATCAAGTCCCCCGCCCCCACGCCCCATTGCAGTCACTATCCATCAGCGTAGTAGGATGCTGTAGAGTCATTACTTGTCTTCTCTGTGCTATACTGTGGGAAGTAAGTATTATTATCCCCCCTTTGTAGAAACCAAGGAAACTGAGGCTCAGAGAGGTTACATGACTTGATCAAAGCCACACAGTTGCTAAGACATGGAGCAGGGCTGGAAACAAGGTCTTTCTGACTTTGCCTCTCTAAGCTCTCAGGAGGTGGCCTAGAGACTCAGGGTTGAAACTGTGATGCATAAAACAGCCCTCTCCGGGCACCTGGCCTCAGAAGCTGACTCCATGGCTATGTGACACGGTCTCTGTGTCACTTCTCTTTCTCTCTCTCCCCCTCTCTCTTTCTGTACAGAAAGCATCTCTGTGCGTTTTCTGCCTTGCCTTTCTGTCTCACTCCCCTTCACCTCGTCTTCCGCCCCCTACCCCCTCTCAGGTCTGTCTGCGACCCCCATGGGCACCACCTGGTCCTTTCAGAGACCCTCCAGATCCGATGTTCCCTGCCTGCACCCCCCATCATGGGCAATCGCGGCTGTCAGCACAGACCCTTCCGCCCTAAGAACAGCATTCACAAGAAACTTAAAGTATCATCCTTGGGAACCAAAATGACTTGTGGGCATTCTGGGGAGTTCAGAAATTAAAAGATCACTTCTGAACTGGTCAACTCTGTAAAACCAAGATGGATGAAATTTCTCAACAAGAGAGTGGATACCTGGAGAGAAACATACCATCCCTGTTTTCCCTCTGACATCCAAGAAGAGCATCCGAGCAAGACAGCATTGAAGCAGACAAACGGCAGAAATCATCAGTTTCTTTTGCCAAGGAAGAAGGCCTGAAGTCCTATCAGTGCCCAGCAAGGGCCGAGAATTACAGCAGGGCCTTCCTTCAAGGTGGCGGCCCTTGGCTCTTGACTCAGAGTCAGTAAGAAGTAAAAATGCCAAATTCAAGATTATAATACTTTGATCATCATCCCCATATAATTCTCTTCTTTACTAAAACACCTAACATGCAATAATCAATCTTTTATACCCGGTAAAAGCCCTCCTCTGAGAGCCACCCGTTCCTTTACTCTGCAACCGGGGAAGTTCTTGGCAGCCTTGGTGGTGTCATGTGACCCTGCCTCCCAGGCTGATTGGGCCAGGAGTGATCACCTGACCCAAGATGTGCCAATCAGATCCTCTCTCATAGGAGTTTGGAAGAGGGACTCTTAATTTTTTAATTTTTAAATGTTTTAAACATAATTTGTCACATAAAATAGCATTGTCATTTTAAAATGATGTAAATACTACATGTTGATTGTAAAAAAAGAACAAGCCAAGCAATACATAACAATAAAAGGAAGGCAATAAAAATGATCTGGAATCCCATCTTCCTGTCATTCAGTTTGGTGACCATCTTTTTATGCATCACTTTGTGCATAAACTGATGCATATATACCTAATTTTAAATATACCTAAAATATATACCTAAAAATAAATCTAATTTTAAATGAGTGGGCTCATGTCACCCATGCAGGTTTTAACATGGTCAGTTTTTTTTAAAATAATAGAGTAGTTTTTAAACGAGCAGTTTACATGTCCTCAGGTAGTGACAGATGATTTAATGTGGTGGGGTGGCACCTTAGGCCCCGTGCAGGTCTAAGTGGTGAGAACCGGCATGGAGAAGCCTGGGGTGGGAGAAAGGCAGATGGGGCAGCGGGGGAGGGGGAGAAGCAGGGAAGATAGAAGAGGTGGCTCAGTGCCTAGGATCCTGATAACCTCCCGTCCCTGCGGCCAGAGACTTAGGAGCCAGATCTCTTTCCTGTCCTCGGGATCAGCACATATGCCATGCCCCTTAGTAGCCAAGATTTCGGCCTCCTTCTTTCCCAGGTTTCTCTTCCTCTAGAATTTCAGGGAAATTGGGTTTTCCTACAGGTCTTCTAGGTCTGCTAAGGCTGGAGCTCTATATTAAGGGAATGTCATCTATAGATCCCTCCCAAGAGAACTAGAGCTTTGAAAAGGCTACCATCCTACACAGAACTGCAGTGGAATGCTGATAAAGGGGAAGGAGTGTCCTCTTCCCTCCACCAACCTCTCGACTCTTAGATTTCCACCACTCCAGTCACACATGGCTGCCCAAAGAAGCAGCATTTATCAAAGGGCTCTGTGACCTTAGGCAAGATACTTAACGTCTCTAGCCCAAAACTTCGTCATTTTTAGATGGGAATTATAATAGTACCTACCTTATACGGTTGCTGTGAGGGTTAATTAACAAACCAACAGCATATTTGCAAAGAGCTTAGCATAGTAGCTGGCACAGAGCAAGTGCTCAGTACATACTAGCTTATTAATAATGATGCTAAAATAATAATTATTAAGTCAGGACACCCAGCTAAGTTTGAATTTCCAATAGACAACAAATAATTTTTTAAGTATAATTGTCCCAAATTTTGCATATTTGTACAAAAAAAGTATTCACTGTCTATATGAAATTCTAGTTTGGTCCTTTTGAACTTTTATTTGCTAAGTCTGGCAACTTTACACCCAGAGGATTCTGATGCCCAGTGAGATAGGGAGGCACTGGGGTGGACGATGGCCTTTCCAACTGGAAAAACTGAAGATTTAACTTTCACAGTTAAACTGAGGGTTGGGGTTTCAACATCTATATTGTGGTTTGGGTTGGTTTTCTCACTGATTTTATGGGTGTATCAAGGCACAACATGCTCAGAGAGCCCCAGGGGGAGTGTGGGTCTGGTATCAGGGCCTCACTGCAAGTGCCTTGGCTTCGATTAGGGGTTCTTTGCAGATGCCTCTCTGCACAACACATTCTTTCCCTAAACAGAATGTGCTTCCGTGTGCTATAAGCAAAACCACTCTTTTTATAGTCTGTAGGAGCTTAACTTACCTGCTTTGGGTCTAAACTCCACCAGGTCAGGAAGCAGGCCTGTCTTGTTCTCTATGGTATCTCAATGTGACACCCAGAAGACAAGAAACACCCAATATAAATAAGCAAAATAAAGAAATGACACAGTTCTGGGGTGGCAGCCTGTCAACTTCCTGGTGTGTGCCTCTTCCGTGTAGCATTCAAGACCGCTTTGCTTCTCCAGGTGTGGCCTATAAACCAACCCCATTCACATCACCTGGGAGCTGGAGAAAAGCCTCAGGCTCCACCCCAGGCCTGCTGCCTCCACTGAATCCAGTTCACCATTCACTAGTGGGTAATTTCATCCAAGCCTCCAAGTAACAGTTTCTCAGCTGCAAAATAAAAGGTAATAAAGTCCTTTACTAGCACTGTTGCCCAGATCAGGTGGGGAATGGACTGGAAGGTGTAAACTTAAATACACTGTTTGCAAGATGGCATCGTTCTTATATGAGCTGCAGGATTATAAAACAGCACTCTATCTTTCCATTCCCGAGCTCACCGTCTCCCTTTCTGTTTCTCTGCTTCCAATTCCCTGTTCTTAAATAAAACCCACTTTCCTCTTCTTGCTTTGCCCCGCCTCTCTGACCCCAGTTTCTAGGAGCAGGCAGAATTGTCCAGGTGCACTTCAGCACGCATGTCTGAAATCGGCCAGGGTTGGAGGTATGTGGGACCAATTCGAACAGGCTAAAGCCCCCTGCGCTCTGTTTTGTCTTGTTGCAAATGTGTCATTTGATGCAGGCCTGATCAAACACATGTCCCCAGGCTGGGGGATGTGGGGGATGGTGAGAGGAATTAACATTTTTCTCTCCGCAGAGCCTGCCAGCATCCCACCCCCTCCTACATTTGGACCCCATGGGGATCGCATCCAATTATAGATGGACCAGCAAGTCCAGCGTCCGCCTTCACATCCTGCACCAGCACTAGAGGTTTTCAAAGGAGTGAGCTAACATCTATTAATGTTTTCGACATGCCGGACTGTGTGCTGGGTGCTTTACAAACATTTTTATGGGGTTCCTGGGTAATAAAATGAAAGACGGGGTTAATGCATTTCCTGAAATCGAAAATTCCATCAACTGTAGCTTTGCCCCCTCGATTTAATAACAACCATGTTAAATGTATAAGTCAACCACTTCCTGGCTACTCAGAAGCTGGTCCCGGGTTGGCAGCCTCCACTGTCACCTGAGAACTTGGTAGAAATGCTGAATCTCAGCCCCACCCCAGACTTACTGAATCAGAATCTGCAGTTCAACAAAATCCAGGGAATGTGTGCACATTACAAAATCTATCTTGATTTCAGAATCATTAAAATATGGGTAGAAATACATGTTTTAGAAGCAAGGACATGGGGAGGTTTCCATTTCAGATGAGAAAATTGAGGTTCAGAGAAGCAAAGTGACCTGTCCAAGGTCACACAGCTTGTAGATGACAGAGCCAGGATTATAGCTCAGATCACTCTGGGCCATGCTGTCAGCAGGTTGAAATGAGGATATTAGAAGTGGCAGAGATGGGGGTACCCAGCCCATGATCTTCCCACTGCTCTGCATCTACTCCAGCCCTCAGACAGAGGCTGTCCTTGTCATCACTGATAATCAATACTTGGTTTTTGATGTCAGCTCAAGATAGTTACCAAAGATCAGGTGTTTTTTTTCCTGTCACTTTGAGACACTGACCTTGTCAACCACTATGGGCCTGGTGGTAAATATTTCCACATTTAAAAAAAGTTCTGCAGGGCTTGATGCTGAGGCTACTAATGTGCCATACTGTAAGGATCAGACATTGGGTGAGTATCTGCACGGAAGAGCTTTCTGCATGCCACCTATGTCTCATATATGTATCACCCACCCATACATGAGAGAGGCCTTTCCTGACCACATGGTCTTGGGCCTGCATCCCTTTCTAGCACACTGACTTGTCTTAATTCTAACTGTGGCACTTATCATTGGTTGAGATGGTCTTGCTTATTGGTTGACTTGTTTATGATCTGTCTTTTCCCTGCTGGAATATCAGCTCCATGAAGGATCCCATCTTCCCATCTGCACGGTTCACTACTGGATCTCCATTGCCTAGACTGGGCCTGGCACATGGTAGGTACTCAATAGATACTTGTTAAGCCAATGAATGAATGGGTGGATGGATGGATGGATGGGTGGATGCATTTGTTAGATGGATGGTGGGTGGATAGGTAGGTTACAGGTGGGTGGCTGGGTGGATGATAGAAAGAAGGATAGGTGAATGGACGCATAGATGGATGCTCAGAAAGCCAGAGGGCTTGGGAAGGATTTGCCTTCCTGGTCTACACTTTAAACCATCAAAGGAAAGTCTCCAGTGAAAATGTTCTTCTAGACTCTCAATAGCTCCTGGTTGTCAGCCATCAGGTTCTTTCCCTCTTGCTCCGTTAGCCCATATGATGCCTTTGTGAAAACCAGAGAAAAGCTCCCCTTCATCCAGGTGGGCATGGCCTTGGCCATGGACCTTCGTGCAGGGACCTTGGGCATGGCCTTTGTGCAGGACCAATCTACTCAAGTGTGCGTGGTGGCTTTGTCTGAACCCCAGGACTTGTTTGTTCCAGCCCCAGAGGCTCTGAGCTGCCCATGGACTTGCTGCATCTCATGAGTCCCAGCCTGGTCTCCTTAGGGTATGTGCTGGTCATTTCCTGAACATCAGTGTTCTAGTAGGTTGGGGGAGTCTGTTCCTTACTTCCTACACTGCCGACAGAGGAACCTTGCAAAGGACTCTCAGCTCAGTGCTCTCTTCCTCCCTCCTCTCTCCTGCTTCCTCTGCCCTCTATTTTCCTGGCAATTAATAGCTTTAATCTTCAGCAACAACATACCCACACTCCCCGTGATGTGGCTCCACCAGGTGGCAGTCTGAATGATAAGATGCAGCCCTGTTTCTTCTGCTCTGGGAACTAGTGTGGATGGAGGGCCCGGCAGGTCTCCCTGCGGGTGGTCTGTGGCCAGGATCCGGGCCTTCCAGGACAGGGCAGACTGGGGTCCAGCAGCAAGGAACACAGATGTAGGAACTAGAAAGAACTGGATTCAGATTTGCTGTATCCACTTACTAGATGTGAGTTTAGGCAAGCAACTTGACCTCTTAGAACCTCTGTTTCTTCTTCTGTGACACAAGAATAAAGATGCCCATGCTACAGGGCTGTGAGGATCAGATGTAAAGGGCTGGGCTGCTATGCTAATGCGAGTTCTGGGGAGGAAGAGGTTAGTTGGAGCCAGTTGCAGGCAGCTGGGCTCACCCAGTAGCCAAACATGGGACCACAGGAGAATGGCTACTGGTTACTCACCCAGTAACCAACCAGGTGCAGTAGAATGCCAGCAGAGGGAAGCCTGGTGAGGTGCGCACCAGACCCACCGGGGCTGGGGCATTCTTCCCATTAGTGGGTGTCAGGGATGATCATCTGAGGTTGGAAGTGCATTTGGGGAATGTCCTGTCCTCATGATCCCCTGATTGGAAAGAGCACAGAATTCGGATGAAGAGCATGTATGTCCTGGTCTCAGCAAACTCACTGGAGCCCCTAGGCTCAGTTCTTGGGGCTGTCCCTCAACTGCCAAACAGGGGCGAGAAGTCCCCCTACAGAGCTGCTGTGGGGATAAAAGGCACTCTGTAAAGCCCTTTACTAACTGGGGAGTGCTTCGAAATCTGGGCAAGTACTTTCTAAACTGTAGAGTGCTTTACAAATGGAAAGGTACACTGTAAAAGTAAAACCTGTTAGCTCTGGTCGCTGCCTGGCCTATAGCCCCTGACAAACCTCCCTCTGGGGTGTTGTGGATGGCTCTGAGGCCAGGGCACAGAGAGTAGAGATCTTGGCAGTGGGAGTCCAGATGCCTGGAGGGCAGGGAAAGGCCCCTGGGCCTGGAAACCCCCAGCTGGAGGGGCCCAGCCCTGGGGAGCCGCTCAGCCTCATCCCTCTGTCCCCTGAGTTCTCTGTCCTGGCTGAATCTTCCTCTCCCTCTGAACTGGTGTTCCTGAAAGTCTTCCCAGGGAGGACACCTTGTCCGGGAATCACCTGCAGGGCTTTTTGAGATGCAGAGTCCTGGCTCTCTCCTGAACCGCCCCACTGGATCGCCATCTTTGGGCCAGGCCCCAGGAATCTGCATTTTAACAAGCTCCCTGAAGGGTCCTGATGGCCTGTGATGGCTCAGAAACTCTGGGTGAGCCCCTGAGCCCCTGTCCATAGTGGTTCCTACCTCACTGTCTGGCACATAGCAGACACCCAGCGTGTGCTTTTGAATGGAACGCAACCTTCATGGGCCTCAGTGTCTTCAGCTGTGTAATGGGAGGGGCAACCTGCCCTGCCAGTTATCCTTTGAGGCAATTCACCAAATAGGCATCCCTTCCCGGCCGCCCTGCGGGCCTCGGGAGCCCTCCTCCGGCAGAAACCCGGGAGCCGCGGGGCCGGGGCAGCCCTCGGAAGGCCCGCGGCAGCGGGGTGAGGCCAGCGAGGGGGTGCGGCCTCCTCTGCCTTCGCTTCACGCGAACGTTCTCCCTCCGGACCCGCCTCCTCCCGAGGCAAGCTGGACCGGCCCTTCTAAAACACCCTCAGCCACCTGCCCTCAAGTCTTCTCCGTCCACCCTCTCCAGGACCATCTTCCCTTTACGATCCCCCATGATTTGGATCATTTTGATGGCTTTAGATTATATGTGCTGAGCAAAACTGTAGGGAGGGAGAAAAGGAAGGCAGGAGGAAAAAAGGGGATTAAATACCTCCTCATAAGTGGCACTTTCACATCCATTATCTCATTAAAACCATCACAAGGAATCTATGCAGTAGGTAACATCCTCCATGTTTTTTAAAGACCAGGAAACTGAGGCCCAGAGAGGTGAAGTGACTTGCCTAAGGTCACAAAGCTAATAAGTGGCCAACTACTGGTCTCAAAAACATGTGCTCTTTCCCACCTATCCCACTGCCCCCTCTTGGCCTCCACTTATTTTGCAGGTGAGTATTGTCAGTCCTCAACTAGATCCTTGCAACTGTGGCCTGAAGACCAGCAGCACTGGCATCTCCTACAGCTGGTGGGAAATGCAGTCTCAGGGCCCCAGAACTACTGAATCTGCATTTTAATGAGCTCACCAGGGCATCTGTGTTCAGGTTAAAGGTTGAGACGCGTGGTCCTAGATAATCCTGGAGGACCAGGAGAGTGTGTTGCTTTTATTTTTCTTATAATCCAGGACAGCATTTTCTTGGCCCATTGCAAATGCTAAAAATATAAAGCAAGTAGTAACAGCCCGTTGGTTGGAAACTGACTCCATGTGGCCCATAGGGAAGCTACCTGGTTAGACTGAGCCAGGTTAAGTGTGTGCATACGCCTGGATGTCACAGGCAGGGACCATACATGTGGACTTGGCCACATTATTGGGGTCTACTGAGCACCAGTGCTGTGCGATGCATGGCACACGGCATGGATTTGTGAGTGTGCTGGGCAGTGACCTGGATTCAGAGCTGGGTAGAGTGCCGGGTGCATTGGGAGAGATCAATAAGCAATTATAATTATTATTACTACTAATAATAAATGCTACATGGTCTGGACAAAGAAGCACAAAGAAGTGGGCACCTGCCTCAGAGCCCAGGCCCTGCTGTGTCGGCGAGCTGGCCATTGCTACCTTTGCTTCCAGCTCTGTGCAATTAAAGAGCACCTCTGCACGGAGGAGGCTAGGAAGGGCTGTTCTCAGTCTCTGCCCTTGGGGGGTGCCTATTCACAGCTTCCCTGGAAGGGTGGGAGAGAGTTGGGGACCCACAGGGAAAGCAGTGATTTCTGGGATTGGATTGAGGTCAGGAGAGATCTCTGGGGGTTGGTTATTTATGAGGCAATTCCAAAAGGTTCCACTGGATGGTCCAGCTAAGCAAACCTCACTCCCACCCTGGCCCAGGCAGAGCTCACTGCTCGTCCCCACATCCATAGTATTTGCACATCCTCTTGGAGATCACTGCTCACCCTGAATGCAGTTGGTGGCAACATGGCAGTGTTACCCAATGGCTGAGCACTCAGGGTCCGTAGCCAGAAGACCTGGGCTCCAGGCTAGGCTTCACCACCTACAAGCTGTGTGTTCTCAGACAAGTCACTTAACCCCTCAGAGTCTCAGTTCACTCGTTTGTAAACAACTGCCCATCTCATGGAGTTCTAAGAGGACTGAAACGATGAGTGTCAGGTGCTTGCACACAGTGGCCATTCTAAGGTTCATTGTTATTAGTTATTTTCCTAAGTCTTGTTTGAAGAGAAGGAGCTTGTGGGTTACATTTATGGCTTTGTGAATAATCACCACCAGCATTTACTAACTGCTTACTCTTGCCAAGCACTACTTATTAAATCATCTATTTGCATGTCTTAACTAGTTCAATTTTGCACCAATTCTTGGAAGGAGAGACTATTATTGCTTCCATTTAACAGCTGTGGAAGCCAGGTCAGAGAGATGAATTAACATGGCCAATATCATTCAGTAAGTAATGGGCGGAGCTAGACTTTGAACTCAGCCAGTGTGCGCCCAGAGCCCACACTCCTAACCACTGCCCTGGATGACCTCTTGAATAGGTGAAGGAAGAAGGAGGAAGGCGGGAGGGAAGGAGGAATAAATGAGATTATTAGATGGATAGTCAGTAAATGGACCCATAGAGAGAGGAGAGTGAGAATTGACCTCAGAGAGTTATTATGAAGATTAAAATGAGGAGAGGCACTGGGCCTGGTACACAGTAAGTGCTCAATAAACATTAGCAATGATGATGACGATGTGACAAAGATGACAATGGAGACGGCATGCTGAATGGGTGAATGATAGTGACTGGGACCAGTGGGGTGACATTTGGAGGGTCTGACCAGCCAGATCTCTCGAGAAGCCAGGAAGTGAGACATGCAGAAGCTTGGATTGCTCTCCCATTCTATGGACGGGGTAATTGAGGCACCAAGAGTGGCGAGACTCTCCTACGGGCATACTGCTGACACTGGGGTTAGGTTGCAATTCCACAACAAACCCCCTGGGCACAGCCTCCATCCCTTGAGGTCCTGAACTGGCATCTGACTATATCAGGATGATGAGACTTTTCGAGAGGACTGAGGCAGAAGTAGTGGGAAAAAGAGTATTTTTTTATTTTGGTTCAGCCAGCATTTATTGAGTGCCTACTGTGTGCAAAGCCCTGTGTGAGGGCTTTTTTTTTTTTTGATATGCTGATCAGTGTTCACCTTTCCTCTGGCTTCTGGATCCTGAGCCCTTCCGTAGGGCAAAATCTTGGTGATTAGGAATGAACAGATTCCAGATTTCTCTAAGAGGAAAAGAGGTTTCTGGCTGTATCAGTCAGGTTATGCTTCAGTAACAAGCAGCCCCCAAAGCTCAGTGCCTTAAAACAACCAAACAGAGGTTCATATCTCACTTCGGCTACATGTCCAACATGGGTTGGTGAGGGCTATACTCCATGTGGTTCTCACCCAGGCTGATAGGGTCTCCACCATATGCAACAACCCCAGTCACCCTGGCAGGTGGGGAGTCACACACTGGGGTTTTAAGACTCCCACCTGGCAGTGATACTTCACTCCTACTCACATTTCATTGGCCAAAGGAATCACATAGCCATGCGTGACATCAAGGGGATGGAGAGGGCAAGCCCAACATGTAGCCGGAGGAAGAGAATCAGACTAGTGGACCCCACTAATGATCACCTCACAGACCCACAGGGAGAAGGAAGGGCCTGTGGTTGGGACTATGAGCTATTTACTTGCCACTGTATACATGGGAGAAACCATGTGAGATGTCAGGCCAGCGTGAGGGGTCATGTGAGGCTTGGGTTAGAGTTTGGCCTTTGGTTGGGATCGGGGTTCTTTCGGAGGCCAGAGATAGGGCTCAGTCTGAAGCAAGAGTTGGGGGTTGGTCTGGGATTAAGATAAGGGCTCAGTCTGTGGCCGGGATCGGGACTGCCTGTAACTGGGATCAGAACTCGTCTATGACTAGGATCAGGGCTCGGCCTGGAGCAACAGTCAAGGCTTACTTTGGGGCCAGGATGAAGATCCAGCCATTAATTAGGGTCAAAATTCACCAGTGATGCATCAGTAACCACTTATCAGGTTGTTCTAAGGTTGGAGCCTCACGCCCTAGAACCCCTGACCTGAGCATCAGTCTCAGCCCCAACCCTCAGAGCCCAGGACCCCTGCCCCACCTCCACTGCCCTGGGTGCGTGTCCCCACATGGAGCATCCCCTGCCTCCTTTGGCAGCCTCGGGTCAGTCCAGCATGGCCCAGCGTGCCCATGGGCACTGTGGGGCCCTCATCTCTGCCCGCCCTCTGCACGCCTCCCTCCTGCCTCTCTCCTGCCTCCCTCCCTCCCTCTGCCACCAGCTGCCGGCTCCGTCTGCTCACTCCCTCTCCCTCTCCCCCTCTCTGCCTTAGAGACAGCTATAAGTCTCCCGTGAAATATATACAGTGTAAATATATAAAAAGCTTGTGCCTGCCTGCTGCTTATGTATTCATGAAATAGTAAATAAATTTTATGGGATAATTTGAAGGCTGCCAGGAAGCCAGGAGATGAAAACGAAGACCTAATGAGATGGAGTATCAGGGCGGCACACGCACAATCGATCTGCGGCTGCCTGGCCCGAGCGGGACGAGCCCATCTCCTGCGGCCCAGGGCCTCGCCAACGAGACACTTCCAAGAGGCTTCCAGGGGTCATAAACCACGGGTGGCTGCAGCTGGGGAGGCCGGGCTCGGAGAAGAGAGGTGGCCCGGGGGCTGACAGCCACCGGGAGACCCAGGGAGGGGGAGCAAGAGCTGAGTTCTTTTCACAGGGTCTTGCTGTGTGACCTTGACCCAGTCATGTCCCCTTTGCGTGCCTCAGTTTCTCCACATGTGTGATGAGGGCAGGCAGCATGACAGTTTCTCTCATAGCTCCTGCTCCCCTCTTTCCTGACACTTACAGCAATGTGTAACGATATGTTTATTTTATGCTTACTGGATTAATATCTGTCTCTCCACTCCATTCGGGCAGGCATGTAGGTCTGTTTTGATTAGTGTTTAGCACCCCCTGTGTCTGGCACAGAGCAGGTTCTCGATATATATTAGTAGTAGGATGGATAATGGAATGAATGAATAAAGGAATGACTTAGTGTGTAAGTGAAATGTCCAGAACAGATCCGACCCCACCCACTGCCCTCCAATATAACCCCTTGGTTCAAGCCACTGTCATCTCCTGCTTGGACTGGTACAGTAGCCTCCTCTCTGGTCTCCCTGTTTCCACCCTGCCTCCCTACAGTCCATTCTCCACACAGCCACCAGAGGTGTCCTGCCAAACCTAGTAAGTCAGATCACACCTGTCCTCTGCTCAGAATCTTCTTGCGGCTCTCATCTCATGCTGAGAAACAGCCAAAGTCCTCCCTGTGGCCCACAAGGGGATGCGTGATCTTCCACTGGCCCCTCTGGCAGCTCCAAACCCCCTACTACTCACTCCTTTCTCTTCCTCTCACTCCACTCTGGCCACTGCTGTCTCTGCTCCTGAATCCCTCCTCAGGGCCTTTGCACTGGCTCTTTCCCTCTGCCTGGAACATTCTTTCCCTGGATATCCTCCTGGCAAACTTTTCTCGATCTTTTAAAGTTTTTGCTGAAACCCTATTCTTTCTCTGAGGCCACCCTGACCACCTTACACAAAGATGCCTCCCAACCTTCTCTGGGCACTTCTGCCCCCTCATCTTGTTCTATCCACCCTCACCCACCCAAAGCACTTACTTCAATCTTAGTATATAGTTTACTTATGTGTTTGTTCTCTCTCTCCATGAGAATGTGGACTCCATAAGGCAGATATTTTTGTCTGGTGTGCTCACTGCTCTATCCCAGCATCCAGAACGCTGTCCAGCACACAGTAGGTGCTCGATAAATACTGATTGGTTGAATAAGTGAATGAATGAGTATCTAAGAGACCATCCAAAGCTGACTTCATTCATTTCTTTAAAAATGATTTTTATTGTTCGCTGAGCCAGTCCTTAGCCTGGGCATCAGGAGTGTTCTGGGGGACGGTGGGGGACAGAGTCCTGGGAGAGGGGGGAGAGAGGCAGACAGGGAGGGAAAGTGACCTATGCTGGTTTGGATGGGCACAGAGAGAAGTGTGGCCTTGGGGAGGGATAACAGTGATGGGAGAGGCCAGCCCAGAGCCCAGGCTGGGAGAAA
Source organism: Manis javanica (assembly GCF_040802235.1). Classification (NCBI taxonomy): domain Eukaryota; kingdom Metazoa; phylum Chordata; class Mammalia; order Pholidota; family Manidae; genus Manis; species Manis javanica. The sequence goes on along the minus strand of NC_133170.1, from coordinate 71,172,561 downwards.
AGCAGAACCCTGATTGAGCTCTGACATGGGCTGAATTGTGTCTGCCCACCTACCTCCCATTCATATGTGGGAGTCCTAACACCCAAAACCTCAGAATGTGACCTCATTTGGAATTAGGGTTGTTGTAATTCATCAAGATGAGATCATGAGGGTGAGTCCTAGTCCAATAGGACTGGTGTCCTTATAAAAAGAGGAAATTTTTGCACAGATGTGCACACGGTCAGAATGTGAGCATGAAGGTAGAGATCAAGAGATGTGCCTAGAAGCCAAAGAATACCAAAGATTGCCAGCAGACCACCAGAAGCTGGGAGAGGCCTGGCACAGATACTCCCTCAGAGCCTCAGAAGGACAGGCCTCCAGGCTGTGAGGCAATACATTTCTATTGTTTTAAGCCACCCAATTTGTGGCAGCCTAGCAAACTTACATAAGCTCTGAGAGGCAAATGGAGAAACAAGAGCCTGTAAAGTTAAGTCCAGGCTATAAGTGACCTCAAGAAGTCATGGGGGCCATCCACCTGCCTCCACACAGAACCTGAGAAAATAGCCTGATTTTTTCAGGGACACCTCTGAAACCTCCTCAGGGCCCACAAGTTTCTCAAGGTCTGCGAATACATAGATGTAAATGGAGGAGACAATACTTAAGTTAATAAAGGCTGTCAATAAAGACGTGTTACTTTTTGAAAATAAAGTGCTATGGTCAAGGCCTGGCATATAATAAATGTGCAATTAATCATAAAAATATGTCATAAGTTATATACATATTGTCTCCTGAATATGGACATTACCTCTACTCAGGGTCTTCTACCAACTTGCCATCTAAATCAGAACGTGTCAACAATTACAATGGTTCTCCACACACACCCTAAATTACCTCTCTGAGCTGTCTCCCACTAATGTCCCCCTCACTCTCTCCATCCAATAATGCTGGCCCTCTTGCTGTTTTTCAAATCTTCCAGGTAGGTATGTGCCTACCCCAGGGCCTTTGCACTGGCTGTTTGTTCCATCTTCCCAGCACACTCCTCCAGATAACCACACAGCCTGCTCCCTCACCAAATGTCAGTATCTAATCTTGCAATCCTACACCCACATCTCTTATCCTGTTCCTGATGGGCTTTTCTCCTTGGTGCCTACAGCCATCAAACACACCACCCCTTTTACTAAAATGTATCTTGTTCATTATCTGTCTCCCTTCCTAGAGTGTTCCATGAAGGCAGGGACTCGCGTTTGTCTTTCACTGCTATATCCCTGGTACCTACACACTGGCGGCTGATGTTGGAGCGGAGTGCCATGGCTCCTTCCTTCCTATGATAAATATCTAAACTCTATGCAGAAAAAATGAGGTCTGGAGGAACTTTGAGGACATCCATAGCTGAGGGACTCTATGAATGGACTGGGTAGGAATCTCTACCCACGGCTCAGGGAGCAGAGCATGGAGCAGGTATGCAAAGATCAGTGTGCATTGCATGTGACACGGCCGCTCAGCCCTGCTGCCTGTCCATCCTGTGGCTGCCTCCTCGGGGAATTAGAGAAGGCCTTTTCTTCTTTTCCTTTCCTCCAAAGCCTGTCTTTATATTGATGTCTCCACCTTCACCTCCAGCCACAGTCAGTGGGTGTTGAGAGAAGCTGAGCATGTTGGTTTTGTTTAAGATCCCCAGTCTTGGAGGTGGGGGAACCAGTGCAGCCTCTGGTTGTCCCATAAGACTGCATGTACCCTGGCTGCCTGGCCTGGCATAGGCACCCCTGGGGCTCCAGAGAGAAACAAACCAGCACCCATTTGGGAATAAGCTGTGTTAGCCATTTATGCCCTAAGCATTGCCTAGGCACCTGGTGTGTGCCAGACCTCGTTCCTAAGGTTGAATCACTGGATGATTCATTCAATTAATATTTAATGAGCACCTACTTTGTGTCAGGTACTGTTTTAGGTACTGGGGTATGGCTATGAGCAACAGATGAAAATTCCTTTTTCTTTTAGAGTGAGAAATAAGTGGAAAATAAGAAAACCATATAGTATGTCAGATGGTGATAAATGTTAAGAAAAAAATCATGTAGGATCAGGGAGGTAGTGAGGTGGGAAGGGCTATAGTTTTAAGTGGGACATCAGAGTAACATCTGAAGCACAGATGACATTTGAGCAAAGACTTGGAGGAGGTGAGGGCATTAGCCATTGGCAATTTGGAAGAAGACGGCCCAGGCCAGGAAATGGCAGGTACAAAGGCTCCAATTCTAGAAAATGCAAGGCACCCAGTGTGCCTGGGTTGAAAGGGTGGAGGAAGTAGGTGATGAGGTTAGAGAGGCAGCAGGTGAAATTCCGGAGGCCTTCTACGCCCTAGTGAGGACTTTGGCTTTTGCTCTGCAGTGGGATGGGAGTCACTGGAAGGTTCTGAGCAGGGAGCAACATGATCCTACTTCACCCATAACAAGTACACCCTGGATGCTGTGCACAGAACAGACTAAAGGAAGGAAAGGGAGGAGGCACGGCTGCAATGGTTTATTCCACTCCCTCACTGGCTGATATTCTGCCTTCCTTTCTAGTCATCAGAATTGTAATAGGCTGCCTGAAGAGATATTGAGTTCTCACCACTGGAAGCGTCCAAGCAGAGCCTGATGCCCTGTCAGGGACAAAAAGGGGACGTTCTATGATCAGGCAAGTGATGGAGCCAGATGATCTTAAAGTAACCTCTAGGCTTCCTCCATACCCTGAGATTTTAAAGACAGAACTTCAGTTTTCTTTCTTATCCTTCCTCCCCACCCTGACTCTGCCACCACCCAGACTGATAGGTCAGAAACTTTTTTAGCTGCAAGGACAGGAACCCACATTAGACTGGTTTGAACATATCAGGAAATTAACTGATTGGATGACAAAATTGAAAAGTTAGGTCAGGCACAGCTGGATCCAGGAGCCCAATTGCTGTCATTCGGAATCTGTCAGTATTTTGGCTGGGCTTTCCTCAGTGTTGGACTGATTCTCAGGCACACTCTCTGCAAGAATAGCCACCCAAAATCTCAGACTGACATCCTTCCAGCTTGGCAACCTAGAGAATGAGACCACCAACCTCCTTACCAATGAAAATATTAAAATGGAATCTCATCCAT